>NW_017728907.1:1140475-1146581 GCF_001723895.1 Crocodylus porosus | reverse complement strand
AAAAAAAACTGAGAAGACCTGGCAAGAATATGTGGAACTACATAAAGGATGGGGGACATTGAAGAGATACTACAATTGAGAGTGGTGACAATGATGAAAAGAAGAACAAGATAGTTTTTCAGAATTATTGTTTGAAGGGAAGCAAAGAAGAGGGTGTAAAAACTAGAAGAACTACAGACAAGGAAGCAGGAATTATTAAAGGAGGTAGTAAGAGGAGTACTAATGAAAGAAGAACTGGAAGTCATAAAGTCATGGGCTGAGGAATGATTCAAAAGGAAAACAGATGAGAAAATATTTCTGACTAGAGCATCATGGGTGGAGAAGTGGGAAGGGTGGTGTAAATATTTTTAAGTGAAATTGAGGAAAAGAAGGAAGGAATGAAAAGCAATGAGAACGGAAGATGGAATCTGAGTAGAAGAGAGGGCAAAGGTGTTGGTCACAATGGTAGAGCTTTTTAAAGAGGTGTACAAAAGAGGAGGAATGGATAGAAGAAAAATGAAGATGTTCCTTGTGTGGATAAAGGAATGAATAATTAGCACGTATTGGAGCAGAGGTCCATCACATGTATAGGTGCTCCAAAGGACCGGAGACATAGACTGATAATTTTTTATGATAATAATAATAAAAAAGGGTTCCCATCAGTATGTTTGCCCAATGTGGGCCACATGTTTAATAGTTATGCTCAGTGTCAGTGGTGTTTAATCAGCTTCATAGTTGGTTACCGTTCCTGAGTGCATGCCGCTTTTGGTAGCAGTTTGATGATAGTCAATGTAGTTAATGAGATGTCCATATAGTCAATTATAAGACATGGGTCTTTTTCTTCTTGCATGCTGATTAGGGGAAATGAATCCTGTCTTAAATACAATAGTTTGGTTTTGATTTTGTAAGGGGGGAAGTCACCTCTGTGACTTCTCCAATATGCCACATATTGTAGCTTCTGTTATTTGACTAGGTGATCTAATTTCTAGAAAATTCTAACCTCAGTTTGAAGTGAATTTTGTTTCTTCATTAATGGACTAAGTGCTAGTTGTACAAAATATAATATCTAGACATTTCTATATAAACCAAACTCTAGTCATACCTATATTTATATAAGACAATAATAGGAGTCTATACATAGGCCAAGTGCTTAGCTGAACCATTTTGGAAAAGGTTTTCCATTATTTCTCCAGCTCCAAAATTAACGATCTCATATATAACAAGCCTATTATAAAATGAGGGACCTATTTCAATACAACTCAAACCCTTGAAAAATAAAAAATATATATACTCACAGTGCAGGCATCACTCTGATATCTGGGGCCAGGATTTCAAAGGAAAATGTAATAAATCTGGTCATTAGGACCTTTATTCTGCAAATATTTGAAAACTTACTTAATTGTATGCTTGCAGCTCTCATTATAACTATACATATGCTTGATTATGAAGCACATGCATTTGCAGTGAGAGATGTGGGCTTAAATTCCACCAGCAATATCTACAAATCTATATGCAAGCAGATGCCAGAATTTTTCTGCATGCAGTCAGTTTATTCATGAAACTGCCATTTTTGTGCACACACACTGTTCTTTTTGTCAGGCATGAAGGTTTGTGTAGACAGCACTTGCAGGTGTAAATTTAAAGGCTTTTCTTAATCCCATGAAATTTTTGCCTCTAGTTATCTAGTTATTTCATTATAAAACATCCAACTCAAACAAGTAAGCGCAGACCTATAGTGTAATGTTTGCTGGAAAAAAATAGCGGGGAGGGAAGGAACCCTCTGGAAGTATGGAACTTCCTTATCTGTTTAGGATCTTATATCCCTTTTACCATTAAGTTATCTAAGTGCCTTTCAGTTGTTGATATAGAGCCACAATTTTTTTCACCCACATTATACATTTTTTGCCAAAAAGAAATAAACTCTGTTACTTGTTAGTACACATACTGCTAATGGCTTCTGAGATGGAGGAAATGCCTGCTTCATGCTGACTATTTATTAATTTCAGTGGCAATTTATTACTTTGTATATCATAAAACAATAGACATTCAACATTGTAATTGTTTTTTTTCTTTTTAAGCCAATTTGAAGTGTGTTGTTTTCCATCAGAATTAAGCTGTTTACTTTTTAGAACTAACCCCCCCCCCCCAAGTTCTGTATAGAATACATTTTGGATGGCAGTAGCTTACTGACATCTGAGAGCTCCTCGGTGTTGCTCATGTTTGAAAATCTGTTGCCTCTCATTCCTTTTTTTAAATTGAAGTCAAGAATGGTTTGTCCAGTTAGATTTTCTGGTGCATGGATACCCGTTACTTCTCGTCAAAAAAGCCAGTCACTTGGACTAGCTTATATACGAGTCTAGTGTATTAGTTTTGGATTTCAACTTAAATTCCTTATAGACACAGAGGTTAGTATTTTCAATCCAGTGATACAGCAGAGATGGAAAATCGTTTTGATTCACAAGCCTTATTTCCTTGTTAAGAGGAAAAATAGAAAACAGTTCCAGGAAATGTTGAAGGGAGTAAAAGGAGGAAAGCCCCTCCCCGCCCACCGCCAAAAAAAGAACCTAGAGGAGAAAGCCAGAAGTATGTTCTCTGGAGCTTTGATAGGTTCAACTGTTATGTGAATTATAAAATATTACCCTTGTGCCTTGCTAACAGTGAAGGAATGAGTCCGTCTCTAAAATTATCTCCTTTCCAGCTTGACACAAATTGAATATGGCTGGCCTGTCCCTTTCATTGCAACAGGCCTTCTGAGATCAGAATGGAGCAGCTGTTCCCTAGCTAGTTCTGTGCCAGGAAGAGAGCTTAATTAAAGTCCATTTTATTACAACTTTTATCACGGTATGGGGTCAGAAGCTACCCAGCACATGTAATGTCAGGGAAATTCCCAAAGTGGGTTGATTTTAGACTCTGAAGAGAAAAAATGACAACTCTGAAAATTGCAGAGCAATCAAAGTTTCAACATTTGTCCTTGACTCTGGACATTAGAGGTGTGCAAAGTGGGCTATATTTGATTCAGATTTAAATTCGGCCCGAATCAGGGACAGTGATGCGATTCATTGATTCAGATCACTGTCTCTTCAGTTTGGTTGAATCTGAATCTGAAGATTTGAAGCTTGTTTGGAGAATCAGTGATTCAAACATAGACACAACTTTAAATGTTTTTTCTACAAACTTTGAGGAACCAGCATGGCTTGTGAATTCTGCAATGCTGGGGTGCATAGAGCATCCCACAGGAGTGCGGGTAGGGGGGAGGGACCCTCCACATGCTCATTGGCAAACCTGGAAGTACATCATAAGTACTTCTGGTCCACTTCCGGGTCTGTTGGGAAGCATGCAGGGGGTCCCCCCGCGCCTCCCCCCAGCTCGGCGATCGGCCACGAGGGGACCCTGGGTGCCCCCTCTAAACCCAGGAAGCACCCATTGCCAAGCTGGGGGGTGTGGGGCCACCTCCACCACACTCCCAGTAGTGGACTGGAAGTACTTATGGTCCGCTTCTGGGTCTGCTGCCGAGTGTGGTAGGTGGCCTGCCTCACTTCTGTGGGACGCTCCATGTGCTCTAGCATCACAGCATTCACGAGCTGCCTGCTACATAGAGGTATGTAGAAAAAAAAGCCGTGTCTATGTCCAAATCGCCAAACCTTTCTGAATCTCTCCAAATCAATTCAGAGGGTTCTGATTTGATTCAGAGAGATTAAAGGATCCTCTGATTCAATTCGGATTCAGAGATTCGGTTACTGAATCGGGCCAAGTCTTCACCGAATTGAATCAGGGACCGAAGCTTCGCACAGCCCTACTGGACATGTAATCTTCTCTATCTCTGGTTGTACACTCAGCTTTCTAAACTTTCTAAAACCAGCTGTCACTTGACACTGTAATGCTGTCAACTGATGCAGATCCAATCTCTTGTTCTGGGCTTCAAGCTCTTACAAGAAAGAAATACAGGATCTTTAAGATGTGACCACTGTGGAAGATGTGCAACAGACTCTGGAAACATACAAGTCATTCTGGAGAATGAATATATGGGTTGGTTGGAGTATCTGCAGTGCCTCATGGGAGATTTAGTTTTGCCAAAGAGCGCAGCTTACAGAGAAGGAATGCATTAAATACCCAAGGAATGAGTGCAGCACCTAGAGGCATAATACCAAACAGTGTGTTTTGTTGCGTTGAACTAAGTACAGTATTTAGTTTGTATGGAATCAATCTAAAATTAAATATCTGATATATATATTTTCAGTGGAAAATTGAAAAAAACAAACAAACAAGCAAAATCAAATCTTCCCTTAAAATTCAGAACTGTACTTTTGATAAAAAGATGTTTTGACATACAATTTCTGACCAGCTTAATTTATCATCCAAAAGATCTATTCTCTGACAATCACCTGAATTCACAAATATTCTTATAGCCTTCACAAGCCATTCACTGGAGCTCAGATGGGCATTTATTGGCACAAGTGAAGAAATGTTTCTTTTAAATTCTAGTAAATGTAGGAGTTTTTAATTTAACTGTGCAAGAAACTTATTCTTTGGTTACAGGACAATATAACAGGTAAGATCAGATATTCTTGCATTATAACATACATAACTTGAATACAAAGCCTTAAAAAAAATCTAAGTGCTTAACTTTAAGTATGTGTGCAGTCCACAGCTTACCCTAGAGGTGTGTGGGGCATGGGGCATAAAAGCCTGTCTGGAGCAAGGAACAGGGGTGGGAGGAGAGCATGGAGTGGCTGGAGTGTGGAGTGGATGTGGGTGGTAATGAGTGGCTGAAGTGCGAAGCCAGTATCACGTGGCAGCTGCTTAGAGTGGTATCAGTCTCAGGGTCTATATGGCACTGTTTTCAGGGCACCCCAAAGCACACGGCCTGGGCTGGTCCCCCCAGTTCACACACCCCTTCCCCTCCCCCAACAAGGGATGGCTCTGGTGCAGTCCCTTTGACTTTAAGATTATCTTAATCATCTTCGGCCATCCCTCACAGTAGAGAATGATTGTCTTCCATGATTGTCTTATCCGTGTGGCTGATGAGGCCTGTCTGGGATTGACAGACTCTACTTCAGCTCATAGATGTGTTTCTGCGTGGGGTGGGTGGTGCTGGATTCTTGATTTGGCCTGTGACACTGTTTCTGCTGCTCCCACTTTTCCATCTCCTGTTGTTGTCATGAGGTTTCAAAGGACTGAGATTCCTGCAGGAGACTTTTCCTTCATTTTAAGTAGTCTTGGGCAATAGTCCCCCACAAGTTGACATACATGTTGCATTTTTTTTAAGTTGGCCTTGACATCCCTGAAGCAGTTTCTGTGCCCTTTTTCTCTGCCCTTGGCTGAGATGGGAGAATAAAACTTGCTTCAGGAGTCTGGAATTGGACATCTGGATGAGATTTCCAGCGCAATGAAGTTAATGTTGGATGATTATCACCTCAGTACTTGTGATGTTTGCTTGCAGGATGATGCCAATACTGACACATGTTTCTTTCCACTGGATTTGGAGGATCTGCAAACAGAGCAGACAGCACTGAGGGTACTTCTCAACAACTTTAGATGTCTATGTACATTGTCCATGTCTCAGCTCTGTACAGCAAGGTGGGGATCATGACTGCTTTATAAACCATGAGCATGGTTTCAGATCTGATGTCACAATCTTCAAAGACCCATTTCTTCAAGTGTCCAAAGTTTTCACTTGCATATTTGATATTATGTAGATTTCTTTGTTGATGTGTCAGCCTTTTGTGAGAGATGGCCTTTGAGGTATGGAAAATAGTCAGTATTCTCCAGAGTTTCACTGTGGATCTGGATTAGTAGATCTGGGGATTGTTCATTAGGAGCTTGCTGGTGGAGGACCTTAGCTTTCCAAATGTTAAGTGTCAACCTCATTTTCTTGTATGCTTAATGTTGATGATTGCCTGGAGTGCTTCTGAGTGAGCACACACTACAGAATCATCAGCATACTAGAGATCAATGTTTGAGGTTGAAATGGTCTTGGTTTTGGTTTACGGTCATCTGAGGTTAAATTAGTTTACCATCCATTCAGTAGTTTAGCTCTATTGCAGCTGGAAGCTTTGATGCTTAAAGCGGTTCGTTTCTCTGGAGGCCACCAAAATCACAGACACACACTCATTAGATGGCACAAAAG
>NW_017728907.1:1111049-1140464 GCF_001723895.1 Crocodylus porosus | reverse complement strand
TTTCTTATCAGGTGCAAGATGCAAGCTGTGCATTTCTAACAATACTCCATTTCTAACAATATTCCATTTCTAACAGCTTGTTGATAGTTAGATTTAGCATTGTGACAAGGAATCTTGAGAAGAGTGGTGGAGCAATAATGTAGCCTTGCTTAACTCACATGTTAATCTGAAAAGGATCTGTTATAAACCCATTACTGAAAACCACCACTTGTATACAATCATGGAGCAGGCCGAGAATGGTGACAAATTTTGGCGGGCATCCATACTTCAGAAGGATCCTCCACAATGCTTCTTGGCTGACAGAGTTGAAAGTTTCATAAGGTCAAAGAAGGCTATGTAGAAAGGGTTATGTTGTTCCTGGCATTTTTCCTGCAGCAAGCTGTGAAGATCATGTCATCTGCGCCTCTTCTTGCCCTTCTTGGTGGTGCTGCTGCTGCTGCTTGTCCACAACTGCTTATTCATCAGAGTTACCCCTGCTTATTTCACAGCTAACCTTCCATGAAGGTCATTCCATTATTGGCCACCTGTGGATGTGCTGGGTAGCAGTACAGCTCTGCTTTGTAGACTGTAAGTAAAATTAAGCATATGTAAAACAGTTTCTGTCTTTTATTTTTCTTTCATGGATAAATAAGTCTAGTTTTGCCATCTTTAGAGGGAATAATTTTATTTTTTTTCAGTGTCTTTTGTCTTTCTCTGGACCTTTTCAGTCTCAGCTATATATTCAATCTTATGTGTAACGTATTTTGAATACTTATCTCATCATAATGGGCAGCATGTCCAATTAAATCAAACTGTGCATCAATCACAGTAAGTGGGTGAAAACATAATTTTATTATATAAACATACACAGAAATATGTCTTTAGGTACCAGTGTCTAATGAAATGAAGGTAAGGGAGTCTACTCAAATACATAGACTCATGCTGTTCATATGAATATTTGCCAGGGTGCTTTAATTTTATTTTATAAATATATAACATGTCACTGTTTGAGGCCACCTTGAAACTTCTAATTTATTTTTTAGCTAGCCTACCAAACCTCATTAAGAAATGTTACTAGATATCAAGTGAGCTGCAAAGGAATTTGTACTGGAAGGCAGTTCAATTTGTTAACATATTTAATAATTATTTTGTGCTCTTGGAATTATTTTATTAGATTACACAACGTTTAAAAATATTTACTAGACTTTCCTTCTCTCTTGCAAATATTTGCATTGGTGATTTTGAATTGACAACCAAAATGTGTGCATACTCAAACCTTTCTGCTTCTTAGAACATTTAGCCTATTCTTAATACTTTTAAATTCTAAGAACAATTTAACATAAGGTACAGAGACGAAAGGCCAGAGTCTGGTCTGATGTACAGTGCTGTAAGTCCAAGCTTAATTATTGCATTTCAGTGTTGTTGCTTTGATCCATATGGGTGTGTCCAGACATGCATGGACATTTGGTTCCCTGGGGACAACTAACAGTGGTGCACCTTGCACCGCAGCTACTTGTCCCTGGGGGATGCATGTGCCACATGTGCTTTGTCGCATGGCAAGTTACCCCA
This sequence comes from Crocodylus porosus, assembly GCF_001723895.1. Taxonomy (NCBI): domain Eukaryota; kingdom Metazoa; phylum Chordata; order Crocodylia; family Crocodylidae; genus Crocodylus; species Crocodylus porosus. The sequence goes on along the minus strand of NW_017728907.1, from coordinate 1,138,916 downwards.
GGGGTGGTTGAGGAGGCTGGGGCCAGCACTGTGTTGGCCACAGCAGCCTTATCTGGGGGCCTCCCAGGGCTGCAGCTGCAGTGATTCTGCCACATGGAGCCTGACTGGCAGTGGAGTGCGGCCCCAGGCAGCCTGGCACACTGCCTGAGCATGAGCTGCACTGGATTTTTTTCTCCGTGGTTTTGTTTTCCACGGGAAAAAAACAAAACAATGCAGTACACACTCAGGCAGTACACCCTTGCAGTATGGAGATCACCAAACTGTGCGATATGTGGTGCTACAGACGTGTTTGCAATACCACATACCGCATGACTGTGCTCATCTGGATGTAAGCCAGAAGAGAATCAAACCTTTCAATGCTAATACCAAGTATAATTTTTCCGTAAGAAAAAACAGAACATTTTATCAATTGTGAGACTATTTTAGAATTTAGTACATATTTAAGTCAAATTTCATGAAAAGAAACATCCACCTGTGACATCCAATGGTATTTCAGACGCTAACAAACTGAAAAATGATTTTTATACAGATTAATACCAACAGCCTCTTGTCCAGCAGGTGACTATCTACATTAAAAGGTTTATAGAAGTGTAGAGCGTAATAGGATGAACAACCTTGATAAAACACTTTGATTCTTATCTTTGAAATTTCCTCCCTATTACAGTTACCACAGCTGGTACCACTGCAGTTAAGGGATGTCAATGCTCCCATTGTAAACCCCTTTCCCAGGGTTTTATGACTCAGTGACAAAAAATAGCTTTTGTCTGCAATACAGTACAAAGAAATTTGAAAATAATTCTTTGTTCAACTATAAAAGGACCATGCTAACTTGAAAATGAGATATTTTAAATGAAATAATAACCTTCACCTCTCTGAGTCATAACATCTTAAACGATTAAAAGTGACACTATTTTAAAAATCCAATTTACTCTCGACTGTTTATGCTGTTTGATTGATTACCTTTTTCACAATGTACTTGGAAGAAGAAAATCAATTAAGCAAGTTTTTCTGCTACTTGGAAACACTTTCCATTGTGGGTCCTTATGTTGGAATGTTTGGAATCTAAATGTTGCAAGGTAAGGTTTGCTGAAAAACACCTGCACGAACCAGACATTTTTAAACATTTGCTGTTTCATTTCTATTACACTTCAGTCCTGTGTTTGAATGAAGAAAATTCATGGTTCAGTCCTTGTTGCCTGCCTTCTGTATGTGAAAAGGATGTGATCATAATAAGGACCCCTAAATGTTATTGCTCTTAGCTATAATTTTTGTTGCTTGGGCTACTCTAATTTTTTCTGGAAGACTGTCTTCGTTTGTAATAGCTTCAAGATGGGAGGAGCAAAATGGTAAGATACATTTCCTATACTCTTCTTTGCCCTGCTTCTGAATTGTAGAGCTAGTGGTTTATCCAGATGTCAGCAGCTGGATCTTCATTGTGTTGTTTATGTGAACTGCTCATATTTTGTTTGTTGTGGTGTGTGCGTTAGGGGGAGGGGGTTAAGGGATTTTAATCTGGCTAACTGTAAGGGTACTCTGAAAGTATATATTACACATTTGTATTCAGATGGGTTTTACAGTGGGCTTTTGATATATTTTGAAAGCTTGTGATTTCATGTCCTTGCCATCAGACTTCAAGGATAAGGCAACTGAAAGTACCTGTGGTTATGAGCCAACCAAATTCAGTTGTATTATGTATCAGTGAAGAAAAGAAAGTTGTGGGTGGAAGTAGGGAAGTAATTGTTTATGCTGGGAAAGAAGTGAAGTGGTAGCTTACTCATTCTTTGCAATGAGCTAAACAAGCTACAATGAAGACAGAGTAATCTTTTCACTAATAGTGTATAAACCAAATCTTCTAAATCTATACTGGAATTCAGTCTTGAAAGCTGAATACATGTTTTTGCAATATTAGCTTTGGTAAAGAAGAGTTGCTGTGAAATATAGGAAGGAAATTGAGGCTAAATGTTTCACAAAATTAAGTATTTTGTAAAGTGGGTAGGTAAAACACCTATTTTCTTCTTAGCTGTACATTTTCCCTTATTTACAGAGTGGAATTAACACCCCTGAATACTCACATCTCCAGCTAAGTAGGATAATTGGGAATGATTATTTTGGAGGGTGATTACACTTCACTATTGAGAGGAAAGACCCTCATATGAAGGCAGTAGGAGTTGAACTACTGCTGTGTTTATGACATAAATATGAGAAACAGCACATTGGAGGGGTCTAATACAGGATGAAGCTGTGTCACTGCTATTGTTTGCAAACACAAAGCATTAAATTTGACTGTAAAGTATTTTAAATGCTTAAAAACCTTTAAGAAGAGATTTTATATAATGCCTATCCAGGGTAATTTTCAACAAATTATATTTAAAATTTGCACACTGAATACATTATTCTTGTGCTTCAAAACACCAGACAAATTTGTTTTACTTCATTTTAGAAAATATTGCATTAATTTCTAAACCATACAAATGTGACATGAAAGCTTTAACTGGAAAAGATTTACATTTGTGATGCAAATGAATGCATAAAAATGGTCCACTTACACTGGATGAATAATGGAGCAAAGTAATTGAGAATGTAAGTGTAACTGCAACCTCCTGGATTATGCTGTTCAAGAGCAGCCTATTAAATGTTGCGTATTATTTTTAGTCTTTAAATGTATTATTTTTAGTCTTTAAATGTCGTATCACCTGCATTTTGTGAAAAGCTTTATTTCATATTCGTAGAGGAACAATGTAGGCCTTGCTGGAGCATTGACCAATATATGCTGTTCACACAAAGGCTTTGTTACAAAGCATTGGACAGAGTAGGCCTCACTAGCAAACCTGGCCAATGCATGAACTCCTTACGTAAACAAAACTTGGCTTGTGGGCTAGATGTGGACTTCTGCCAAGAGATGAGAGGGAGAGCTGATGGTACAAGGTGGATAGTCCAGTATCAGAATGATAAAGCTGAAACAGGAACACCTAGATCACAGTGTGAAACAAGCCCCTGTTACAGGACGGTTTGAGACATTCAAGATACAGATGGAATGCAATACATAATTTGTTTTGATCATTGTATAAAAGAAGAACTGGGAATCAGGGAGACTTTATAGCAGTCAATGAAGTCTACAGCAAAACTCCCATTGACTTGAGAATACAGAAATTCATCCAGTATCTAGATCCCCTTAGGCATGTATATTATATTTTATGCCATTATGTGGGGGAAGTAGGCCATATTTAGACATGATTTCCAGCTAGTGTTGTTTTGGCTTTCCAGCTCTATCATTTTCTACACTTCTGTGGTTGTGAGTATAACATGGTCTAAATACGAGATTTTTGCAGACCAAGGGGCTGGAACAGAGGTAAGCAGAGGATAAAGGACCTTAGGGTAAAAATATACATCACCAAACAATGAGGACCAGATGTGGCATGATGTGTCCCACCATGGCTGATACTCTTTATTGGGCAAAACATGTGTCAGCAGAAATGCAACATCAGGCAACATCTGTTTCTACTCTAAAGCTAGGTACAGTGGGTCAAAAAGCCCAAGGTGGATTCACACTAACTTTTGCAGTTTTTCTAAGTGCTTTAGATTAGTTTGACAGTATTCAGAACTCAGATTTGCCCTTGGCAGTGGGGAGCACAGAGTGGGCCTGCACTGGCTAAGGCCAGCAGGTTGGAGGCACTAACAGCAGGCTGATGGAAAATTTAATGTATCTCTGGTACTGTACCCACCCACCTCATGTACAATGTCTTTCCCAGGTGTGGTCCTGAGCATCTTCCTCAATCTAATAGTATTCATAATCTAACTTCACATTTCTAGAACCATTATCAAAGCTCCAACAATGTTAACTGGAATTAAAAGAGGTAGTGAAAGCTTTTGTGAATCACAAAGCCTGCTATAATATATATATTTCACAAAAATCAGTGCATTAGATGTGCAAAGAAGAGAAAACTGTTGTTCTGTGGCTCCAAACTCACCCTTCAGGGGGATCCTTCATTGTTAACATGCAGTCTGAATATTCATTCATCTGATGGTGTTTTGCCCACACTTTTTCAAATTCTTTCACTTTGAATTATATGGCTAAGACTGATTTCTGTACTTTATAGACTATCTTAACAGGACATGATCTGTTTAAGGTCCTATTTTCCTGGAACCCGGAAAACAACAGCATTTGATTCCAATTTTTAATTGACTTGTTTCAGATATATGATGGACCTCTGAGATTCCAGGCACGTGACTAACTAAAGATGAGTACTGAATCTAATCAAGCTCCTTATTTATAGGGGAAGTTATTTTACAAGGACAAGAAGGCTGTTCTGCTGCCATCTAGTTCTCTGACAATGAGGAAGAAAATCTAATTTGCATTTTGCTATACACATAATTGGAAATTTGGATATGCAAATTGAACACTCCACATTCTAGTCTTGTTTCTGGGTTTTCAGGGGCTTAATTGCCCTGAAACAATTTTTAGAGGTTGAAAGGGATGGATGTTTTCTTTTATAACTAGCAAGAAAATTAACAATATAACCAGACTATTAGAGTGAGAAAATGCCTGGGTTCATCAGGTAAAAATATTATAACCATATGGACTAAATGCAGTAGATGATGAAAGTAACGTTTAAAATTCATCTTATTGCTTGATAACCTCATCCTGATCTCTCTAATCGGCTATCTTTTAATCACTCATCTCTTCCCTTTTTCATTCTCACTTCACTGTAAAATAACTATATCAACAATTATTTATAAACATTTCAATGTTCATAAATGGTACCAAATTGGCTGTGCTGGAAAATTAAGTTTTCTATTGGTCCACCAAACAGGGACTGAAGGTACATGATTTTACCCAATTGCCTGGCTGGAGAGTGAAAGTATAATACTGTCTCTATTTGTTCCCTATTTTTTTTCTCTTCAGACTGCCTACGAAGATGTTACATTTTTTTTTTCTTTGTGTTTTTTTTTTTAACATGTATTAATATCTGAATTTTCACTATACCACCATGATGTTCCATGTTTCATTTGGCCTCTCAGCAGACCTCTCTGATTATCATGATTTTTCACCTTTGCCAGCTGAAACCAAAATTCAAGCTGAGATCCCGAAGGGAAACATTTCCCAATTTTTTAGTCCTACCTACCTGTATTTGTATACTGATTTTGCTCATGAAAAAGCATTTACTTCATAGTTTAGTGTGGTGCCTTTTCACATGTATTTATTCTGTGTGGAAGAAATGTTCTTTCCTTAGCTGCTTGCTGAATATAGAGTCTTTATCTGTTCAGTTCAGTCAAGATTTCTACCCTCTCATTCTGTAGAAATGCAGTTTTAACACTTCCTATTTGCTTCACCACCATCATCTGATACTAAATGACTATTATTGCCTTAGTTACCCACCAGAAGCCCAAGGAGGTCAATTTAACAAGGAGACAGAATGATACTGGCTCAGAAAGTACTGGATCTAGGCCTCCGTTTTCAGAAATTGCCTTTAAGGCTTGATGGAAAAAGCTGAATACAGAAAATGTGCTCTTAGAAATTTGGATGCTGACAAATGTTCCTGAAGCTCAGGGAAGCTGTTTGTGACTCTGTGAATATGTGTTCTTCATTTCTATCCCTACTTTTTTGTTTCCATCTCTACAAAATGTAGTGTAGCCAGTGCCATCAGGTCAGCCTATTAATATGATCCTACATCACCTGTCTGACTGCAAAAAAGTCTAAGAAGTATATGTGTTGTCTTACATTCTATAAACATACAGCCATAGAAAAATAATTAGTTTCAGGCTTTGAAAAGTATTGCATTCCTAGATAATATTAGCAAGTTATTCTTAAATGTTATCAACATGTAGAAAAATAATATAATGATACAATACCAGATCTTTTTGATTTAGAAGATGTTTCCTTTCTTTCCAAGCATGTCTTGTATTAAATCTCTCTTATATATCTGATGGCAAGGTAGCAGCTTGTGGACTGTGGTTCAAATTTTTATTTTAATGATTATTTTAATATATAGGTAGTGTAAGAATGATGTAGCTGTGATGGTCCAGAAATTATGTGAGAGGCAAGGATTTCTTAGGGTGATACTAAATAGCACATCCTTATTTGTGCCTTATTTACTTTCTTTCTCTCCACACACTAAGACAGACTTTTTGGATGACTAAATGATTAAATATCTGATTAAATGCTAATTTGCTCATGTAGGCTTATTAAAAATGCTCATTGTGGAATAAAGTGTTATCATGTGATAAACTGCAGTAAGTATCTCCTTGGCATATACAGTAGATGCAGATAAATGACAGATACATTAGATAGGTGAGTATATACAGAAGAAATAATTTCAACGTTGTCTGTCACCAATGTTAAAAGGAAAAAATGCTTTATAGTACTTTAGATAATGCAGTTCTGAAACAAACCTTGCTGCCCCACTTCAAACATAATCCATATAATGGCTATATTGCAGTGAGGATAAGATCATTTTATAAGTACCATAAAAGTGCAATCTGCCATGCTTTCCCAGTTTTTTCTTTTTCTTTTTTTTAAATAGACTCCCAGCAGTAGTTTATCTCCGCTGTATCAGAAGATGGGTATTTTGGGTTAGTGAGAACAAAAGGCCCTATAGGTAGTAATTGCTATTCTCTTGTGAGCATTTAGCAAAGAGAATCTAGTTCCACTTTAACCTCCAAAAATATATATTTTTCAGATAGTCTTGAAAATAAGAATTATCTTTAAACTATTTGTTTTAATTGAAAAAATACCCAGAATATATCATCAGAGAGGGGTTTAGTTTAGATGAATGAAAGGCATTGCTATAGTATTAGAAGTTGTCAGTATTTCACCATGACAGGTTTAGAAAGTTAGAAGCATTCTATGTGAGCATCAGTTGTAGTTTTTATTAATTGTTTAGAAGACAGCTACCATAACTTTCAAAACCAACTGTTTTCAGAAAGCAGTACTTTACCCATGCATCATATAATAGATATGCTTATTTTATAAGCATGTAACCTGAAGCAGAGCAATTTATTTAGGGAACATATACAATTCATTCATTAACACAGATCCTGGGTTCCTTTAAAATGACATTTTACTCTAGCCAGAAGGAAAAAGGACATTCTAAATCTAGGACTAACTAGGTCAGGGATTTGCAATCTTTGCCCATGGACCATATCTGGTCCCACAACCTTTAGATTTGCCCCATGAATGTGGCGCTTTGATAACATCCAGTGGGGAGGAAAGGGAGGTTAGCTTCTGTGGGTGCTCTCGTCATGCCCCTGAAAAAACAAGCAGCAGCAGTGGCAGGGTTCTAGGGCCCATCCTAGTGCCCATCTGACCCAGTATGGGGCATTCTGGCCCACAGCTGGAAAAAAGTTGCCTACCCCTGAACTAGAATGTCTAGATTATATGTTTTTTAATGGTGTGGCTTCTTTGTTAATTATGTATCCCTGTAAACAGTGCCTAGCAATATGAATCCTGATATACAATGGAACTTACTGCAGCTAAAAACTGTAATTCTAATGAAGGTAGATACCATGCCATTAAAATTTTCTCTCTGACATACCATCAACAATGTTTTGATAACTTATGGTCCTTTCACTGTATTCTGAAGATCAACATGAAGAGTGCCCACCCATGAGTCCCATGATATTCAAATCTGGGAATGTCGGTGTGAGTGACCACCTAACTTAAGCAGATGTGGATGTACAGGTGAAGTAAAATTATGGCAGGCAGCCAGGATGTGATGTAGAGATAGTTTTACAGACCAAAATCTAAGCCTTGAATTGTGCCTAGGTATAAATAAAAAATCAAAGTGGCTGAAAATTTTTTCTCCATCCTTTGTAGGAAATGATACAGGAAGAGATCTACCTTCCACTATGGCATCTGAAGCAAGTGCACCCTGAAGAGGGTATAAAAGCTAGTCTGTGTTTCATTTTTTTTTCTCTCCCTCTTCTCCTTGCTGTGATACAAAAGGCAGATATGATGACTTTAAAATATATGTAGCTTTTTGGTTCCAGTGCAAAGCACTCACCAGGCACAAAATCACCAAATATCCCACAGGTATCAGGTCTCCTAATGCCAGGAACCAGCTTAGTAGCTGAATTTCCTTGGACCAAAAATATTGGAGGACTGGCCAAGATTCACTGGCTTACTATTCCCACTGAAGTCAAAGGGACTTTGCCACCAAGATTCTGGCCAATGTTCCATCCTTGATATATTATGGTATGCTCAAAATCTTCCCTCTTAAGACTTTTAACTAAATGCTTACTCATTTCCAATTCTAATTAACTTTCACAATTTTCCACCTATTCTTAAGCTTTTCTACTATATATCTTCAGGTTAAAATGGAAATGTTATTGGCATTCTTCATATCTGCTTTTTTTTATGCTAATAGAAGCAGACAAAGAGTAAAACAACCATCTTATAGCTGAGGATGTGAAATCCTGTGCATGACGATTTCAGTGTCTTAGCTGGTATGCCAGCCCTGCTTCTCTTTATGAGTAACAGCTGGCAGTGACAGAAGAAATCCCTGACATGGAAGAGACCAGGGACAGGCAGCTATTTTGGGTGGAGGGCAGCTTAATGAGTTTTGGTGAGCTGCCAAGGGCCACATGGGTAGCCATGCCCCCTACCATCTTAGAAAAAGAAAAAAACAACAACAACAAATCTTACACTAATAGTCAAACACCTGCTATAACACATTTTCATTTTATTACGAAAAATGTTTTTGTCATGATTTGTGTTTGCATAGTGTATATAGAGGTGATTGCATAATAACTAAAAAAATTCTTAGTTTTGTATATTGTGGAGGTGTGTGTATGGTGGGGGGTGTGTGTGTGGTGGGGTGTAGTCTGCGCAACCTCGCCTCTGGCTGTCTGTGTCCCTGGCACTCCCTGCCACTCATGCACAGCCCCTGCACTCTTTGGGCATAGGAGGGAAACCCCATGCATTGAAGCCAGCTGCCTTCCCTGCCTGGGCTGTGCAGCAGGGTAGGGAAGCCCCAGACACCCTGGGGGGCAGGGAAGGCAGCCAGTTTTATCTCATGGGCTTACTTTCCATGCCTGAAGAGTGCCGGGACTGCATGGGAGTGGCAGGGAGCACCAGCAATAGTGGCAGGGAGCACTGTCTGCAGCCTTGGGGAGGCTGCACCCCTCGCTGGGATGTGCAACATTGGCCAGAGCTGCACCCCACCAGGCACCTGTGCCACGTATCCGCTTGCTGCTACTACTCCTGCAGGGCTGTGCACTATGAGGGGAGCCATGAAGAAATTTCACCCCCACCTCATCCTCTCTTACACCCATACACTGGCCAGCCAAGCTTCACACTGCTGCTGCCCCTTGGGCCCAGGCTCCATGCTGCCACAAGCCCCAGCCCCATGTTCCATGCTTCTACCCAGCTGCAACCCCACCGACAGCCCCACTGCTTGCCTACCTGCTGCCCAGTACCAGCAGGAGACTGGGGAAGCAGAGCAGGTCCCCAGGGGCTGCAGCAGTGGCAGCAGCAGCCCCACCTAGAAGCTGTGTGCTGGTGGGGATGGGCCCTTTTGCCAAAAACAGCAGGAGCAAGGTGCAGTAGAATATGTTTGGGGAGGTGTGGACACATGGCTGCCTTACTCCCACGCTTGTGGGTGGAAGGGCTGGGTGGGACACAATTTGTTGGTAGGTGCCACAGGCCAGATGGAAATGCTTGGTGGGCTGGATCCTGCCCATGGGCTGCACTTTGCCTGCCCCTGGAATAAACCTTTCTACTAAGGTTGGAGGCTGTACACACATGCACACACATGCATGCACACCACTCAGTACTTAACATCACATCCCCTTAGATAACTTAGTTCTTTAAGTACTTGAGCTCAGCCATGACTCACCTTGGACGACCCAATTTAGGAGTTGGAGTCATCCAGTTGGAGACAGAAGTAAGTTGTTGCAGTTCTTCTTTACCTGCTTGGACAGTTGGAATATTTGATGGGTGTAGAACAACAGCTTCTGGACTAATAAGAATCAGTCCTAAAGGCAGTAGAATATCTTCTTGGTCTATAGATAGTGTATCATCTGAAACTCAGTCTTGCATCTGGTTGCCATATCTTGGCTTCTGTAGTGTCTCGGCCTATCTTGCCATATCTTGGCTTCTGTAGTGCCATTTCTCACCAACGGAGAAGTGTCTTGGCTTTTGTAATGTTGACCTTGTATGACATGGGTCCTATAGCTTCAAGGACACCCTATGTTATAAAACCACTAAATTCTTTATTAGTTTTTGGATGGAGGGTGAATGAAGCATAAATAGACTTCAGATGGGTGTCACACTCACGTTCAATATGAAAGAAACAGGCCTTTGTACACACCTAGCCTTTTTTTCAAAAACTTTGCTGAATTATTTTAAGGCATCTTGAACAGCATCTGTCACAATGCTGCACACTCCCATTAACTTAATGCCCTGTGGCTTGAATAATTCTCATGGTCAGTCCTTCTCATGGTGGATGTTGATGTACTATTCTTCTTTCAGATTAACTTTTTGGTTATAGTAGTTGACAAGTGTTGCTTCACATGGTACAATAGGAGAAGAATTACAAGACAACAACAATTCATATATATCTTCAGAAACTAAAGCAAACTTGAATCTTAAAACTATCTTTCTGACTTAGATAACACCTTGGCATAAGGGAATAAGGCCCAATCCCAGGCCTTAGGTGGAGGTAATCATGAAATCAGGTTGAGTCCTCCTGCAAGAAGAGGGCCCCACCCACAGTAGCCTGTATTAGCTCAAACCAGACAAGAGTCTGCAGCCTCTGGGAAGACTGAAAGAGTCTGTAGTCCCCAGGCTCTCTGGGAAATAAGTTGCCTTGCCTTGCTTCTGGCCTGTTTGGATCTGCTAATCTTGACTCTTTGCTTTGAATTTCTGGTTTGAACCTCTAGTATGGACTCTCCTACCTATTGCTGCTCGCTTTTCTTCCTTCTTGCTTCCACTCCTGTCTTAGCCTATTTAGGCTGGATCAACTGCTTGGCCTCATCACAACCTTGTCTTGACCCTCAGCTTGTTATCCTGGACTAGGATTGATACCTAGCTTAGATTTTAATTTTCACTGTGGAAAAAAACTATCTAGCAGGATCTGGAGGAAGCTCACCATCTCTTCCCTGGTTCACAGTTACTTTTTAAGCGTTGCTTTAGTGTAGGTCATCTTCTTCTATAGGGGTGGTGTTTCTACAGTGTTGGCAAACCCAATAGTATAGACATCAATGAGTTTTCCATACACTAAAATTCCATTTACATCAGCAAGAACATTTGTGGCAGTGAGAGGTATACCCTGCTTCTTTGACTTCTTTCCAGATGACTTCAATTTCTGACAATACACACACTTGATACAACACTGATGGCACTCAGGATTGTAGAAATGGCATATGTTTGTGCTATAACAGCTTCCCTAGGATGAAAGATGTTTTTTCTTATGAACTAGGGGTGACTTCTTTGTAAAACTCCCCTTGTTTGCATTCAGTATCAGTTGATATCATTTTTGCAGATGACACAGACACATCTACATGTTCAGTAGTACACTGTACTTACTGCACATTAAGTTTAGTACTTGGTTAAACAGAACAATAAAAAAGAGCCACTTTAAAATGTGGGATGAAGTAGAATAGGGCTAATGAAGTTGATGTAAGAGTTGCAGTTTTCCTTGGTCCCCAGCCCAAATCAACAAATTAAGTTAGGTTAGGGCTCCTTCTGGTTACCCTTAACAGGAAACTGAGAAAACCAGTAGGCTGAGGGAAAAAGTTGAGAAAGATGGTACCTGATCCATGGCTTCTCATCCCCACTGCCATGTTAATTCTCTGATTCACAGAGACATTTCTCACCAATGGAGACACTAAAAATCTAGCAAATAAATATTTGAATCCTGTCCACCCACACACTACATACTTTCATAAAAGCACATATTGGTTTTTATCTGACATGTCACCAAAAGATAATCCCCTCCAATACAGTACAACTTACACCCTTCTACAAACCATACATCTAGTTACTCCAAATTTCTCTCTCACACACATCCACACACAAAAAATTAACTATGAACTTGAAGCACTGAAGAAATCACTACTATAAATGGTGGATAGCAGATATGGAAATAGAAAATAGAAGGAACTTTTTTCAAAGGAAGTGAAACATAAGTTTGAAATCAAATTGAAATGCCATTTATATTGAATGAATTAATTGAATACATATGTAGTGGACAATCTGGCTTTTGTTTATTGCCAGGGATTACTTGTTTTGTATCTAAAGTATCACAGAAGAATAGAAGACCTGTTTTAGAAACTGGTCACTGAAAAAGAGATTGTAATGTACCAATCTGATAAGTAAGAGTAACATTTTCTTTCTGTTATTCAGTGTTTTTCTTTTATCATTGTTAGCTTGTGTTGTGGAAATGTGACTGCATGTTTCACACCAGATTGACCAGTGCTGGCTTGGGGGAAGTTTTAGAGGCATTTGAGCGTACCTTACATTTCTGTGCAAAATCAGAACAGAGCAAGACAGGTGAGGTGCATAATTTGTTTTGCAAAGTCTTGATGGTTCCTTGGCATATCCATTAGTCCTTATCAAGGCAAAGAGGGGAAAGCTATCATTCCAGGTCAGGTCATTTAAGAGGTGCTCTACTACTGTAGAGAAAAAAATGAACGTATCATCCCAACTCTCCTCACAAATTAAGAATAAAAAAAAAACAGGGAAAGGAAATGTTTTTAAGTATCTCATTTGTGTTGTCCTATTTCTGTACCCTACCCATTCCCAGGTTTAAGAAATGAAAAGTGAAGTAACCTGTAACAAAACTTTCCATACCTCTACTTCAGTTTAGAATGGGCTGTTGAGAATATTATAGAATATAATTCCTCTAGAGTCAACAAATGTTTAGGTAGCAGATGTGACAAGAGTGGAATGGACTTTCAATAAGTGGGGGTATATGCAAATATTACATTTAGATCAAACTAACTACAGTTAAGTCAATTTAAAGCCTCATCTATGCAGATAATCAAAAATGGTTGGCCTTATTCTGCTCCTCTCCTACCCTAAAATTACTGACATTGGGTTCCCCATACAGCTTCCTGTTCCAGCAAATGTCTGTACATTCCACTCCCAGTTTATGATCATCCAGCTTAAAGTCACATGATTATAGACTGGGTGCGGTTTATGTTTGTACACACTCTTAATGAATGGTATTCAGAAATTGCTCAGCATCAAGGAGTTTGCCAGAAGCATGTTTCATTTAGTGTATGAATGTTTATTGATTGTAAAATTTGCGCCTCTGTAAAACAAAGGTAGTTCCAACTGGCTCTGGCCAAGGTATCTTCAAGATTCAGTTCATGACTTTCATCTTTATTCCCACAATAATTCCCTCTCAACAAAGCACAGATGGCCTATTATCCACTTTATTTCCATATTTATTGTCTACATTGTTGTGTATTTTGTATATTTGGTTTTCACATAATACATTTACTTTACATGACTAGTAAGATATGTAAATGGCATACTGATAATCTTAAAAGTTAGATGCTGGAAAGATTGATATGAAATGCAGGCATTTTGTCTTATTCTGTAGTTGGGGTGAGTTGCATGGCCTTTTACCCAGGATCTTTTGAACATATATAGACAACAGCACGTAGAAGCAGGACATTGGCTGCCATGGTTCCTCTGCTTTACCTGTGACAAATTAGGGCATTAGGTCTGTGTTATGTCAGGGTTGAGAAGAGTCTTATGTAGAGCTTAGATTATGGTTTGTATGGAATGGCTTGGATAGGGATGAAGAGATCTTGGTTTCTTGCAAAAACAGGTGATAATACAATGTATCCAGACAAGGTTTGAAATAAGGACTGCCTCTAGGTTTTGTGTAGTCCCTTTGCATGATAAAGCATGAAATTCTTACCCAATTTCCTCCTTTCCTACTACCATGTCCCTTGTCCTTTATTAGCTCATGACAACCTCATTGTCAGCTTCTCTTTTGCCTGAACTCCTCCCATTTCTACTATCTTGAGGTAATAGAAACCCCTCTTTCATCTCTTTGGGTTCTTGAATCTTTCTTCATCTTGAATTTGGGAAATCAGATATTCACATCCAAGGAGGTTATTGCCAGGTCTATGAGAATTTAGTGGCAAAGATAGTTTTTGCTATGTGTGGCAGACACAGATGGATTTCAGGACAATAGGAAGGGAAGACAGCCAATAGACTGTGTGTGTGGGGGGGGCGGGGGATGCTATGGTAATTCTTGAAACATATTGTTATAAGCAGCTGCCACATAGGTTTAATAAACAAAAGGTTACCATGATTGGGGGAGGCTGAGGGTAATTTTGTTATTCATTTTGAATTCCTAGTTTGATTCCTTTTTTCATGGCAGGTGTAAAGTATTCATGCTGGCAAAAAGGCTAGTCACTGAGCAGTTTTGATTTCTCAGAATCTCAGACATGTTATTGAAATACAGGACCATTTTCACTCTCAAACTGCACCCACTATTCTTTTCCATTTGGAAACATATACACTCAAGTTTTAGCATTTGAAAAACTCTCAAACCTTTACAACCCACTTGAAAATATCTCCTGAGTTCCTTTAGAAATTCAATTCACATTTATGTTGCATTAGAATATATAGTCTATGCACAAAAAAAAAATAAGAAAAAGAGTAAGACATACCAATAAGGTGAGATACAGTTGTGTAAGTGATCTGGAATTCTTGATCTAATGCCCTGTTATCATATAAGTTGTTTTTGCGTTGTACCAGGACCTAAACAGTCCAAATGACCCTTATTGTGTTAGGAATTGTTTAAATGTAAATTAAGCAATAGAAGGCAGGTAGACCTGCACCTTGTAGACAGGGGTGTCAAACTTATTCAGCCCTGCAGGCCAGATGAGGATTGCTGGGCCAGTCTGTAGGATGGATCAGGTCCAAACCTCTGTGCATTCTGGGTCCAGCCTCTGCATGGCATGCAGCATGTACCAGCTCTGATCCAGAGCTTGCAATGCTTGCAGCATACAGGCTGGACACATGCAGCACAGGGGTCATTCTGGGGTGTGGGCTGCATGGGGCACCTTGCCAGACCGGCCTGGTACATTGGTTCCAGGGCCAGTTTGAGTAGGGGCCCAGGCTGTGTGTATGTACTGGAGCCAGCATACAGAGCTGGTCCAATAGCCAATCTAGTCCATGCCCTGGACTGACCTTTGTGCTATGTGAAGTGTTTTGTTCAGTCCACATGCCAGAAGCAGTGCGATCACCATGCTGAGTCCTTGTGCCACATATACAGTGAGTCTTGGGGCCATGGGGCAAATGAAATGGACCTGACACCATGGGCACTGCATATTGTATAGTGGCCCAGCATAGGGTGTGTACTGCTTGCAGTGCCCTTCCAGACTGGCATTGTGCATTGGCTCTATCATGGCCTGATCAGTTCCAGCCCCTGAGACAGCATGTAGAGCTGATACAGTGCAGATGCGGCATGCATTGGGCACCCTTGGACTGTCTGTCTGTGCTGTAGACAGCACACATGGAGCTGGGTCCTTGTGCATCCCGGACTGACTGCTTGTGCTATATGTGGCATCCATGGATTTAGGTCCAGCCCATACCTCAAATGCAGTGCATGGAGCTAAGGCAGAGCTGGGTTCAGCACATGATGCATGGGGTCAGTCCAGAATTCCCAGGCCAGATTATACAGTTCCACAGTCTGGATACAGTTTATGGGCCATATGTCTGACACTCCCGTGTAGACTAACTAAACTATAGACTATAAATTATAGACTACCAAGAGACAGTGCTACTGGTAAGAACTTACATTATAAAACAAAAAACAAAACCAAATGCATGTCTGGGAAGACTAACAAAAGTAAATACAGGCATACCTCGGAGATATTGCGGGTTCAGTTCCAGACCACCGCAATAAAGCGAATATCGCAATAAAGCGAGTCACATGAATGTTTTGGTTTCCCAGTGCATATAAAAGTTATGTTTACACTATACTGTAGTCTATTAAGTGTGCAATAGCATTATGTCTAAAAAAACAATGTACATACCTTAATTAAAAAATACTTTATTGCTAAAAAAATGCTAACCAATGGGAAAATGGCACCGATAGACTTGCTTGACGCAGGGTTGCCACAAACCTTCAATTTGTAAAAAACACAATATCTGCGAAGCGCAATAAAGTGAAGCACAATAAAACAAGGTATGCCTGTAGAGGTGAAGAGCTTCACTTAAGTAACACAACATGTCAATAGCCTAGCCAGGAAAGTCATGGAGTACCTGATCATTAGTCTTTTTGTTGGTTCACACAGAAACTGCAGATCAGAAGGCATTTCTTTGATATTTTGGCTAGGAATACCCATTCCCTGCTGGTTGGTGTTTCATTAGAGAGCCTGATATCCTATATATTGTCTATTACTTTATTACCTTTTCTCCTTGTTGTGACTCTTGAAGCACTTGAGCCTTGCAAAGTTTTGACTACTTTTGCAACTTCCTGCCTGCAGGGGAGTTTTCCCCTTAGACCTGTGGCTGGCTGATGTTACAAATATTCCTTTCTTGTTGGTCTTTCTATTAATATTCTCTTCTTCAGTGGAGTTCTTTACTTATATTGGATTACTTACATGTACCATGTTGTGATTATAAAAATGAAACATGCCTTTTTATGAATAATTTAGGATCAGTGCAAATGAACCTTTAAAGATTTTCTACATCAGGGAAGTTTCTTTGCAGATATAGGTGAATTTGTTTCCTGAGGAGCATCACAGGTCTTTCATGCTTGACAAATACCCTTTTATGCTGAAGACAGGATGAACCTACTGGTGCCTCAGGTAGTAAAAACAAAGAACCTTCCCAAACTCAAATGTTTATACTTTGGGAAATACATTTAAACTACTGTAATTTCACAAGATGAATCAATTACCCCATGTCCATTTATAAAGTGTTAAAATGTTAAACATAGTATAAATGTCAAATGTTTCTAGGGAGACTCTTTCAGTAATGCTCAAAATCCAGTTAGGAGTATTTTATCTGTTAGTGTGTTTGTGTGTATGCATGCACATGTGTATGCATGTTTGTGTGTTAGGAGACAGTAAGAGAGACGAGAGCATCACAATGAAGTGTTTTCGTTTTTTTCTTGAAGAGTACTACAATCTGCTGGTGAACCAATAGTAGGTTAGTTTACTTCTTGAAAGTTTGATCAACAGGACCAGCAATTGGTGCCCATTGTTTCCAATGGATACATAATAAGGCTTTTTTGTCATCCTGAGGTGAGAATACTGCAGGGTGCTCTATGTAAGACTATTTCTGAGGTCATATAAAAGCTAAATGTGTATCAGAATATTTATGAATATTTATTAAGCAGAGTTTCACATTGACAGCAGGCAACTGTCAATCCTCTGAATCATGGTGTACATGTAAGACGTCTAGTCAGATGCCTGATGAATCCGTTTCTGTCTGATAATCCCAATTCAAGAGCAACACAGCTTCTTACAAGTTTTGCAGATCTGTGTGTTGTCTAAGTTGAAGTCCAAATTTAAAGCATGCTTCTTTCTTTTCTCTTGCTTTGCTTCCATCCTAGTGATCAAAGCCACTTCATGTTGAACTGCAACTAGTGCCAGATATTCCTCTCAGATTAGACTGGGTTCTGAGAACTCCTCCTAGCCTTCTACAGTAATGTTGGCTGACTTGCTGTCATTTTTGCACACATTGTGGTAATGCCACAGAGGGTGACCCCACTTTCTAGAGCCGTCTCAAATATAAAACAGGGAACTGTTGGATCGCCTGAAACTTAAAAGAGAAGCCTACACCAGATGAAAAACAGGAAGCATCACCAAGAAGGACTACTCATCACTAGCCCACATATGTAGAGTGTGGTCCAGAAAAGCCAAGGCAGAAACTGAACTCAGGCTAGCCACAGGAATCAAAGACAAAAAAAAAGTCCTTCTTCAGATATGTGAAAAGTCAGAGAAAGAATAAAGGCAACACTGGACCCCTGCAAGATCAAATGGGGCAGCTGATGTCTGATGCCCAAGAAAAGGCCAATCTCCTAAACGATTACTTTGCATCAGTTTTTCACCTGCCCAAGGGGGTCACATGGTCAGACAGGAGCAAAACACCCAGGGAGTGGGAGATGGGCCCACAATTGACGTAAATCAGGTGAGGGAACACCATGAGAGGCTAGAAATCTATAAGTCTGTGGGGCTCAATGGAATGAACCTGAGAGTCTTGAAGGAGCTGGCAGACATCATAGCTCACCTTATGGTGAAGCTATGTGAAAATTTGTGGTGCTTGGGAGAAGTTCCAGAAGACTGGAAAAGAGTCAACATGGTCCCGGTCTTCAAGGAAGGAAGGAAAATCCAGGGAAATCAAGTCAGTCAGTCTGCATCCATCCCATTCATGGTTCAATGACTGAGAAACTGTCTCCAGGGTCAGATCCAAAGAGTACTAATTGATGGGAGTGAATCAACGTGGCCCGAGGTGACCAGTGGTTTCCCTTAGGGCTCAGTACTTGGGCAGTACTCTTCAACATCTTCATTAATGATCTGGATTCAGGCATCAGATGAGGACTGGCAAAGTTTGCAGATGACACTAAACTGTGGGGAAAGGCAGTTACATTTAAAGAGAGGGTGGGGATACAGGCTGACCTGGACATACTCACAAGGTGGGCTGACCAAAACCTGATTTCCTTCAATGTAGAGAAGTGCAGGGTGCTCCACCTTGGGAGGAGAGCCAGCAGCATACTTATAGGCTCAGCAATGCTACACTCACTAGCACCACGACCAAAAGAGCCTTGGGGGTCTTGATTGCCCATAAGATGAACATGAGCCATCAATGCAATGCCGTGGCTGGAAAAGCAAACCAAGCTGTGCCATGCATCCACCGATGCATCTCAAACAAAACCAGGGAGATCATCCTCATGCTTTACTTAGCCTTCGTGAGGCCATAGATGGAGTGCTGCATCCAGTTCTGGGCCCCCCACTTCAGGAGGGACATGGATAAGCTTGAGAGAGTCCAAAGGAGAGCCACCCATATGATCAAAGGCCATGAGGGCAAGCCTTACAAGAAGAGGCTGAGGGACTTGGGATTCTTCAACCTGGAGAAGAGAAGGCTGATGGGAGACTTGGTGGCAGCCTACAACTATATAAGGGGGTGCATCAGAACCTGGGAGAACACCAGGGCTCCCAAAGGGATAACAAAGTCTAATGGCTCCACACTCATGGAGGCTGATTTAGATTGGACATAAGAAAAAACTTCTTTACAGTTCATGTGTCCAAGATCTGGAACAGACTCCCCCCAGAGGTGGTGCAAGCACCTACTCTGCACTCATTCAAAAGACATCTGGATGTTTATCTTGCTGGGATCATTTGACCCTAGCAGACTTCCTGCCTACGGCAGCGGGGCTGGACTCAATGACCTCGAAAGGTCCCTTCCAGCCCCTAGTGTCTATGAAATCTTTGAAAATATTCTTCAGGATACGTTCGTCTTCCACTCTCCTGACATGGCTGATCCATTTCACCTTTTCTTCTTGACAGAAGTTTCTAAGTGTGTCAGTCCTGCCAGTGTGCCAGTTCCTTTGTGCTTAGTATTCTGTCTTCCCACTTTATTTTCAGGAACATAGGCAGACATCTCCTATAGAAGCTGTTCAGTCTCTTGATATGCCCAGCATATGTAGTCAATATTTCTGAACCATAAAGCAGGGATGATAGCATACAAATATCATAGATTCATATCTTCACCCTAGCTGATAGTTTGCTGTTATTCTATGCACGTTGCTGTAATAGCCCAAAATTCTTATCTGCTTTTCTCATTCTGTTAGTCAATTCAGTCTGAAGGTCAAGATTCTTGTTGCTCATAGAACCCAAATAGCAAAAGCTGTCAGTGAAACCAAGATTTATCCTCCAGAGTGATGTGAGGTATTGGTTCTTTCACCCCTCAGTACTTGATCACAGTGTTCTTTTCTAAATACAGACAATCAAAAAAGCCAAGGCTGAATCAATTCAATCTTGGCAGGTTAGCCTAAGCTGAGTAGATTGAACTGATAAGCAAGCGCACAGACATTTACTTTTGATTCTGGAAATGCAGCCACATGCCTGCAGTTGCCAAGGCCAGAAGCCTGGGGCACTAGAGCATGCCTCATAGCTTGGGTGGAGCGGACACCTTGAGGCTAGTCCACATGCCTGGCAAGGAGGTTTTGTGAAGGAGGTGCAAAGCATCCTGGGATATTGGGGGACAGAGTTAACCTGAATCTGGAGGGTATCTGGGATAGAAGTTTAATGAACCGATTTAACTTAAATCATTTACGTCTGATACCTCATCCATCTACTTTATCTTAAACTGGGTTTGGCCATTTTGAAAGTATTTTATGTGCACTGAACTTCTGATATGGTACAGATTTGAACTGGTTTCCTATCATTTATAATGATTTATGTGTAATTTCTGTCCGTAGCCCTTGAGACTGATTGCTATCCCAAAGCTCTTGTATGATTCAAAAAATCTGCCCAAGAGATTTTTGAGGGAAGATTCACTGTGGGTAACCAAGGCTGTGTCATCCACAAACCATAAATATCTCATAACCAGTTCTTTCACCTTGGATTTTGCTCCAACCTTTGTGGTGTTGAACAAGACTCCATCTAGTTTGGTTTAAAGATAAATACCATCTTTGCTGTCCTTGAATGCATGAAGAAGCAGGGATGAAAAGTAGATGTTAAAAAGCACAGGGACTAAGACCCATTTCACCCTGTTGTTGACATCAATGGAGTTTGAGTCTTTGTTTTTGTATACTACAGTTGTCTTCATACCTTGATTAGTGAATGATGTTCATCGGTTTGGGGGAACACCCCAGTTTCTTCAGAACAGTAAAAACACCCTATCAACTGCTGAATGATTCATTTTTCTCTACATTTCTCTTGCATTTGCTTGACTGAAAATATCATATAAATGATGGAGCAACCTGAGCAAAAACCGAATTGACTTTCAGGATAGATTCTTTCATCTAGAAACTGCAGCTTAGGTAACATGATGAGAGTGACAATTTTTTTCCAGCCATGTTCAACAGGGAGATACCTCTATAGTTGTCACAGTGACTTCTATCCCCTTTGTTGATAGAACGCGGGCACATCTAGATGAGACACTATGGCACAGTACCAATGAGCTACTGTGCCAAAGCTCAGTGCTACCACACAGCAGCATTGCCAGGCACTAACTATGATGCAATTCTAGTGCACAGTAGTAATGAGCTATTGAACAGTAGCTTGTTGTTACTGAGAAGTAGTGTTGGGAAAACAACTGTGCGGTCATGGTACTGCACAGTACTGCACAGTCATTTAGTACTTGCAGTGACAGTACTGCAATTACTGTGAAGTTGTTTAGTATTTGCTTACGCAAGTACTAAATGATTGTGCACTAACAACTGTGCAGTCCACCCGTAACAAGGAAACCTAGCCCTTTTACTAAGAGACAGGGTGGTCCCTCTAAATCCAGAACCTTCCAGTCATGGGTGGCCGGTCAAGCAGGGGTTAAGGCTCAAGCCCTGCCAGCCAGTCAGGTGACAGGAGGAAGGCCAGGATCCTACAAATGGTGAGTGGAGAAGGCCAGAGGGACAGCAGAGAAGGGGACTCCCAATGACCATGGTGCTGCAGCTGCAGCTGGAAGAATACGCCACTTGTGAGCCAGAAGCATGACCATCTAAAGTAAGCAGGCATGTTGCCTATCTTATTTCTTTATTATCCTTTTTCCATTATATGGCTGTAGAAGTCTGTGTTTTGCATTGGATGTTAATACACGGAGGGTAGGGCAGAAGCTATTTGGGGAGGAGACCTCATTGGGGGTCCACTTCAATGTGGGGACCCCAGCACCAGAGAGGGCACAGTATGCAGGGGTGAGTGGATCCCAGCACCAGAGTGCTGGAGCCCAAGTGAATCTTTGACAGCTGGAGCCTTAGAATAAATCCCAGATTAGTAGGTTTTTGATTGACAGGTCTAGCTAGAGAAAGAAGGAGTAAGCCCACAGCAGCCGAGACCCCAGCATAAAGAGGAATTTATAAATACCATCTGCAACGCGTGGACTGCAGTGTAGGGGAGGAATGGAGCTGCAGATAGAGCCCCCTGGCATCGGGGCAAGAAATGGGCAGGCTCCCACTTCATTAACAACTATTAATTAATTAACATCATGGCATGGCAGAGGAGAAAGTTGGCAGGTGACCCAGAAACAGGTGGGCGGGTCAAAGGCAAAAACTGCCCTGAGAAGAAGCCCCCCCGTTACACCGCCACATATGTAGATGTGGCTTGTAACACTGAAAATACTTGTCTCAGTAGTTGCCTGTTTCCAGATACATGTGAGCCTTAAATAGTTTGGGCTCTGGTACATGAGTAACTGCCTCTCTTTCTGTATGCTACTCTTTTTCATTTGTGACCTGAAAAAATACAGAACATGCTCAAACTTGTTCTCCAACAGAAATGGGAGGCAGTTCCGAAAAAGGTATTTCCTGTGAAGTCTCTTTGGGCAGGTCCACATTGCTTGAGTCTTCCCCTAAAAAGTGCCACAGAGAAGCAGGCCATGACTGTGCTATTCACATTATTTCCTAAAAAAGGTAGAATGTAGCCAACTTAGTGCCGCCGTCAGCATGTGCCAGTAGGACACAGGCTGTGCATACGCGAGACACTGCCTGCACAGTAGCTTGTTACTACTGCGCAGTAGCATCACACGGCACAAATTGTGATGCAATGGTACTGTATAGTAGTAATGAGCTACTGCACAGTCAGTGCCACCTACAAGCCGTTCAGCAATGCTACTGCACAGTAACTCCAGTTACTGCAGTCATTTAGTACTTGTTTATACAAATAATAAATGACTGCGCAATAACAACTGTACAGTCAGTGTCTTGTGTAGATGTGGCCCATACATCAAAGCTGGATACATGTATGAATTTTTGTGTGTGTGTTATTTCATTCTCTTTCCTTCTCTTTATTTAATCCATGTAGATTTTATGGGATGGGGACTATCTTTTCACTCTGGACATGTGCCTTGGGCATGTGTTAGGAAAATGGGACATCAGTTTCTGATGGAGGTTTCAAAGCGCTGCTGCAATGCAATTAGTTCAAAATAATAACCCATGCAGAAGCTGTTTATTTACATGTAGATATTAAAAAATGTGTTTTGCTAGATTAGATGATCGGAAAGTTTTTGTTTTAAATCATAAGTCTGCAGACACCACCGCTTAAGAAAGAGAAGGATGAGGACTTTTGAAATGACTGGAAAAATTAAATAGAAAAGAATACTCTTTTCTCCCCAGCCAGTCTCAGACACTGGAATGTGAGTGATTTGCACTTTCTGAATCCATAGAATCCCCCACTAGACAGACTCAGAATTGTCATACACTAACATCTGGGGGGAATTTAACCCTTTCCTTGTTAGGGAAAATGAAACTGTGATGAACTGCCACTGTGCTTAGATTGTACAAAGGAAGCATGGTGTATTCATTTAGCCTAAGTCAAGAAAATAAAATGAATCTGAAGTGAAAGAATTCCTAGTCCCAGGTGAGGGTCATGTCATTTATAGTTTAACAATTTTTTTCTGAGCACTGCAGAACATCAATTGTGTCAAAATGGTTCAGTAATTTGAAAGCTAGTGAAGTGGGGATTTTTGCTGGTCCAGAAATGAATCATCCTTTTCAGTGTTTGCCCCTGAAAAAATATGTAATTGAAGAAAAATAAATGTTTTCCTGGTGAATAATTCCTTGGATACAGGCTGCAACAATTTGCCCTAAAATTTGGGGCACGAATAGTGTCAGCTGTAAATATTTGAATCATTTCAGCACAGATAGAACAAGGTCATTACGTCTCTAGTGGGTATTCATTAAGCTGTGCAGACAGCACAGCAGGTGAAATTTGATGTTTTTAAAGTACACTATTATGGTATGTTAATTGAATGTGCTGATAGAGAGAGATAGCAAAATGGCAGTATTTAAAAACAAAAACCAACCCCATGAAGTCTTGCCAGGTTTTTAGCATAATGATCCATTCAGGCTAACAGAGGCAGCACAGGGTTTTATTTTTTCCCCCTTTCTTGCTTTCTCAGTACCTCCTCTTTCATATTTCATCTCTTTTCTCTCAATCTCTCTTTGCAGGAAGGCTATGTCAGTTTATGGATTCAATATAAGCCAGAAAGAACATTTGGATCATATACCGGACTGGACAACAGTAATTATTGACAGAATTCCAAGGGAACAAGAGAAAAAGAAAGATGTGGAGTGCACAAGAAAACTTCACAAAATCAGAAAAATAAGATTGGCAAGGATGTTTTGTGTTACCTTTTACTGAACCAGCTGCATAGCTGGCAGAGGTGTTGCACAAGCTTTTGGGTATCAAGTGCCCCTCCTCAGGTCTAGGACAGAGACAGGCGCAGGGCTGAGCTAAATAGCAGAGAGACGACTCCATGTAAATACAGTCAGTATGAAAGGTTAGAAGAGGGTTGTGAACTAAGCGTAAAGAGGTGTTATCAGGACCCTTTATAAGACAGAAGTGTTGTAGAATAAGCAATCTTGCTAGTAGCAGAGTGAGATCCCTCAAGAAGGGAGAGGCAGTTGTTACCTGTGAAATTCAGGGAGATTAGTAGAAGTATTTGTTAAACTGTAACTAGCCATAAACTCACTCTCTGTATTGAGTACAGATTTTTCTATCCAATAGGGTTACGAATTTGTGTTCCCAGGCCTGTCTCCTGGTGGTGTTTTGTAAATTTCCTTTGATCATGAGGATTGTAAAATAAGAGAGGGAGTGGTTCTGTGAAAACTATATTCTGACTGATGTTCACTTTTTTTACTGGATGACATATATTGTAGCTGCGATGTATATGTGTAATAAGATCAGTGAATTCAGATGGTTTTGTTGTGAAGGGTGTTGAGTATTGTGTCACTGGAGAAGTGCTGACAGGCTCTGCATTTCTTTTTAAGACAGGGCTGTGTCTGTTCTGTTGAGTCTTTTAATTAGAGTTGGGCCAGGTTTGGGGGTTCCTTGAAGGCCAGGAGTGGGGGATTTGGGAAGATTTCTCTCAAGGTTTGATCTTTTATTATACTTCGTAATTGTTTGATGTTCCTTTTCATAGGTTCCAATGTATGATGATATTGAACAACCAGGGGAGTGTAGTCAGCACCTGTTTCTTTTTGTACTGTAGTAGGTTACTAGAGAGTATCTGTGTGACTCTGAGACTATTTGTGATGATAAACTGCCTTGTAGGATTGCAGCTTTTACAGATAAGGCCAAATAATTAGGGCCTGCCTGATTTAAAACCCTTCCAAGTAAATGGAAATGTTTTCTTTGACTTCAGTGAGTCTTGGATGAAGCCCTACCTGAACTTGTGAAAGCCTCACAGGAACAAAGGATGGTTTCTCCAAGGAATCAAAAATAATCTGGGAATTTTTTTTTTTTTGCACTAACATCCAAGTTCCAAAGGTTTCCTTGATAACAAACCAGATAAACTTGCTCTAGACATGTATAATTAGTCTTAACAACAATGTTTTATGTATTCTTTTTCAAGATTGTGCTTGAATAGTGTCCCCCGCTCCCTGCCCCCACCATAAAACACACTTGGAAACACAGGGAAATGCCTTTTACTAACAATTCTTTTGTTTTAACAGTATGTAGTTGACAGTATTCTGTTCTTGCTGAGAAGGACAGTTTTTCTGAGTTTCATGGAAGAAACTTTGGGGTTAGGATTTGTAGGAGAAGTTGAGGCTTGCTGCAGCAGTTTAGGCTGAGCACTTCAAACATTAGGGAAGGTATGGAATAAATGTTGTAGACAAGAATAGGAAA
Organism: Crocodylus porosus; assembly: GCF_001723895.1. Classification (NCBI taxonomy): domain Eukaryota; kingdom Metazoa; phylum Chordata; order Crocodylia; family Crocodylidae; genus Crocodylus; species Crocodylus porosus. Next base: position 1,113,161 of record NW_017728907.1, on the reverse strand, counting down.
AAAGAAATAAATGAAAGCTGGAGCAAGGTTGCCATTTTGTTCATGCAGGTCTGAATACCTTCATCTTTTAAATCCAGTCACACCTAGGAGACATGGGGATCTCTATTTAGTCCATATACAGTGAGAAAAATTAGTTCTGTTTTCATTAATGAACAATACGTCCCCTATATAACCCTAAGTTGGAGAGTTCTAAGTCTTGTTTTCCCTTTGTATTATCTCACTTCCAGCAAAATTACTCAATTCTCTGTTGAAACTAACTTGGACTGTAATAATTAATTTTTGAATATGTAACTTAATTGATAAATTAACAATGCTGATGGTATCTGAATTTATTAGTACCTTTGGTTCCAGCGTTGCGTTCTGCCATTTTGTCATATCTTCCACAAGTCTATATAACATTATGCATGCAACAAAATATGATCTTAAACTTGTCTATGAATTGACCCTGGCCGTGACAGTGACCAGATTAGAAATGAAATGTGACACTGCAGAGTGTGGGCATTCTGATTGAATAAATTTGATGAATCAATCATCTGCTCAGTCTCCCTATAGAAGAAAGGAACATTATAAGAGTACAGTTGATTTATTTGCTGATTGAACTGCCCTTGGGAAATTTCAGGTACCTCTAAGCATATGGGTAACCATCCAGTCAGAGCTTAAAGTGAATTTAAACTACTGCTTCTACAACCTCCTCAGGGCAGTGCTGCATCAGAATGGATCAAGCAATAGTAAGTGTGAGCAACCAACCAATCTTTTCCACCACTTCACCTAAGAACAGTAGTGAGAGGCTGTTTTACTTTCTGTACTGTGGGTTTTCATGAGGATTCATATTTTCCAGCTTTTCTAGGGCAATACACTTAATTAGTCTTTTAGACTTTTCAGTTTAGCCACAAATTTCCAAACATACAATGTTATAAATGCAGACATTTGTACACTAAATATGTTATATCTATTTATATATATATGGATAATTTAACATAAAATCCATACAGTTGTTACTTTTGCAGAGGTCACAATTTTAGCCGCAATTCAGGAAAGCATGGAAGCATATATTTAAAGTTAACATGTGCTTAAGTTCCACTGACCTCAGTGACCTGTTTTCCAGTCAAACATTTCCTAAATCAGAGTTTTGGAGTGAATTCATACCACAGTTTAATATTTTCAAGTAACAAAATATAATGAATTAAAGATAGTCATTTTTCCTGATAATGAAAGGGTACATCTTGTTCCCCCTTCTCCCAGTCTAAGATTACACAGCTATAATTCTTCTGTTTGATAGAACATTTGATGACTTGTGGAATATATTCTGTTTAAACAATACATTCTGCTTTTGTATTGCCTACAATCCTATTTTCCACTCATATGTTATTGCTATAGGCTTTTTGCAAATAATAGGATCTTTATATCTAACTGTAGTTCATCTGCTCCTGCAGTTCATTCCACACCAAGTGTAATAATCCTCTATTTGCAGAATCACAATCATCTCCACAGTAACCAACTGTGATGTCACAGACAGAGGATTACTATTTCAGGTAAACGAAAAAAAAAATTTTCTAAAAACAACCACCTTTTTCATGCCAAACGTTAATGAAAAAAGGATTCTTTTTTGTAGATGGAGAAAATCTTCTTCTAGTTATTTATTTTTAATAACATAAAATTCTGGATTTTACCTTCCATGGCATGCACATTTGATTGTTAAATGGTTGATCCCTTAAAACTAATCCTTTACAATGTTTTTTGTTATTATTGCTTTCTTTCCTTGATTAACTATAAATGCCAACTGATGAGTAAAGAGTGCAGAGTGATAGTTTGGCATGAAAGAAAATAAAAGCAAAGGTTTGCAACAGCTAGATTCTAACCTGAAAGATTCTGCATTTGCACTAATCTGCTTTTATAAAAGCCAATGGATTTTGTCAAGGCAACTTGTAGTTATCTGTTAAAGCCTTGTTATACATTAATTTTAGGTGGCACCTGGAGCTCTTAGCCCCTGGATTGTCCACATATTAACACCTAAAACTAGTTTTAAACTCTCATTAAACTCTCACAACAGACCTGTGCTGTTCAACATCTTCATCAGTGACTTGGATGAGGGGGTGAATAGCACCTTGTTCA
>NW_017728907.1:1097193-1110851 GCF_001723895.1 Crocodylus porosus | reverse complement strand
GAGGCAGAAAAGGATCTTGGAGTCATTATTGACTCAAAGATGGACATGGGCTGCCAATGTGGGGATGCAGTGAGAAAGGATAACCGCACCTTGTCATGCATCCACAGACACATCACGAGTAAGTCTAAGGAGGTGATCCTCCCCCCTCTATGTGACCTTGGTCAGTCCCCAGTTGGAGTACTGTGTCCAGCTCTGGGCACCACACTTCAGGAGGGATGTGCATAACATGGAGAGGGTCCAGAGGAGGGCCACTGGCATGATCAGGAGGCAGCAGAGCAGGTCCTATGAGGATAGGCTACGGGATCTGAACCTGTTCAGTCTCCACAAGAGGAGGCTGAGAGGGGATCTGGTGGCCATCTATAAACTGGCCAAGGGAGACCAGCAGGCAATGGGAGAGTCTCTTTTCCTGTGAACACTACCAGGAGTAACAAGGAGCAATGGCCATAAGCTGACAGAGAGCAGATTCAGGCTGGATATCAGGAGACACTACTTCACAGTCAGGGCGGCTAGGATCTGGAAACAACTTCCAAGGGAAGTGGTCCTTAAGGACCTGGGGGTCTTTAAGAGGAAGCTAGATAGACACCTTGCCAGGGTTGTCTGACCCCAGCATTCTTTCCTGCCTGTGGCAGGGGGTTGGACTTGATGATCTGCTCAGGTCCCTTCCAACCCTACTAACTATGAAACTATTAGGTAGCTTAAAATTACAACATGAGGGCATCTGTAGACAAAACCGATTACACCCCCGTGTTGTGCTCACACCTTAACTGCCTCTCTGATGGGGAGGAGAGGGCAAGCTGCTGGTGGGTGGAGTAGTCCCTGAACTGTGGGGAGGGGCTGGTGCTTCCCTCCACAGCAGCGGCAGCTCCCTGCCCTCCAGGCAGCACCTGCCCACAGGCACCCAGCTTGGGTGGTCCCTGGGGGCACTGCAACAACAAAGGGAAGCACCAGACCCCCGCACATCTCAGGCAGGCAGGCAGGCAGGCTTCGGAGGTGGGGGGAGGATCAGGCTCACCACTTTTCTTGGGCGGAGCCTGCTTTCCTGGCCTCCTGCCAGACTACCTGCACAGGCTTCCTGCAGAGCCATGGAGCTGCACAGAGCTTGGTGCTTCTCTCAGTGGCTGTAGGAGCAGCAAACTAAAATGCTGATCCCCAAGTCATTTAAGGTGCATTACACTGCCAAATTTCCTACTGTGGTTAGAATTAATGCACAACATGCTGCCAAGGCATGCAAAGATTTACATGATTAAAGCAGTGCAAAAGCATTTAGTCCACTTTAAAGTGTCGTGCACACAGGCCTCTCATTTCATCTACTTGTGGTTCTACAGCCTAGGTTTATCTCCAGTCTGTGTTACCCAGATTGAGTTATACCAGTGGTCACCAACCTTTTGATTCTGATCAACAGGTCAATCCCAGAACCTCTTTTGGGTGATCCTGGGATGTGCAACAGGTGGGCATGCACACATGCACACACCTGCCCCCCCCCCCAGCCCCAGCAGGTCAATCTGGTGGGAAAGGGGGGGGAGATCAAGGTTTTCACAATGACTGACTGACCCTGCATCCCAGTTAAGAGCTGGGATGAGCCTGGCTGGGTGGTGGGAGGATTGGAGCCCAGGGAGCTCATCCAGGGGTGTGTGTGTGTGGGGAGGGTCCCCCCATCTCTGCAGGAATGGAGGTGGCAAAGGTAGCTGCCGCTGTGCCTCAAGCCCTGTTGCAAGCTGGTCAGGTATGGGCATGGCTTGCTAAACAGCAGGGACTCCCATGGGGGCATCCCTGTCCCAGCTTGGTCTCAGAAGATTTGGCAGTACTGGGGCATATGGGGGGAGAGGGCTCCCACCACTGGGAGGAGCCTGGGAGAGATTTATTCCCCTCCCCAACCTGTGCTCTGAGTATAGCAGGCAGCCTGCAGCAGCAGCTGCCTCGTCCCTATCACAGGTTGGGGGGCACAGGCCCCAGGGGCCTCTTCTGAGCTGTGCCCTGTGGAAGGAGCACCCCTCCATGTGCCTCTGGATGACCAGATCAGCTGGGCCCCAATCTCACTTCTGTGCCACAGCTGCACTGAGCCACACCCACCCGTTGGCCAGGTGGGCACAGGTGGGGGGCATAGGCCCCCAGGCTTTCTTCCGGGCTGCGCCCAGTGGCAGGAGGCCCTCCCCCCAACATGCCTCTGGACCATGGAGACTTCCAGACCGAGCCAGGCCGGGGCTCGACACCACACTTGTCTGGCCACCAGGTAGGTGCGGCTGAGCACAGCCGCAGCACGGAAGTGAGGTTGGGCCCCTGCCTGGCTTGGCCGGGTTTAGGACTCTCTGCGGTCTGGGGCACATGGGGGGGGGAAGTGAGTAGGAGGGGCTGGGATAGGGAGGAGCATAGTAGATCCTGGGTTGACCTTTACTTCCAAAAAGTGCTATTCATCATAAAAAGGTTGGAGACCACTGTGTTACACTAACATGTAGCACTCTCTAATGTGAACACCTATCCACCCCCTCTCCCCTGCTGGCCTGGATTGGGCCCATTGCCTGCCCAGCACCCAAGAGCTGCCCCCCACCCAGACCCCCACTTATTTGCAGCTACCTTACCTGTGCTGTCTGTCCCCAGAGGAGGTGGTAGGGAAGGGTTTACTGACCTTCCCAGCTGCTGCTTCTGCCTCTGCTGCTACTGTGCTCTAAATTGGCTCAGCCTGGAGAAGATTAGCAACTCTGCAGCCATGGCAGTGGGGGTCAGGCACCCTAGTTAACGTCCCAAGACAGATAGCTCAGACAGCCACAAGTAAGTGGGGATGTGAGCCCTGGGAACATGGGTGGGCAGAAGGGGAGCCCCAGGGTCAGGGGGTATCTTGGGGGGTGGATGGCACAGGATGGAAAGTCTGGCATGGGAGGGAGTGCTTCTTATCCTCCAGGTCCCTGGTGGCCTAAATGTGTGGCTGTTCCAAACTCAGGCTAGCACTAGCACTGATTAACATTTGAGAAGCTCAGTGTAGCATAGAACAAGGCCCTGAGCTGATCAGAAGCAGGGAGTTTAATATTTACAGTAAAAAATATGTTCTCATATCTTTTCATTGGAAGGGAAATTTAGGTTGTGACATTAGCTCAAACCCCTGAATGTGCAAGATAACCACAAAACAAAATGTCATAGATTTGCAGCTTGCAGGTATAAAACCCTCTGCTGCACCGACAGGAGTATATGTCTATTTTCTTCACATATAGAACATATTTCTACAAGCAGGACCTGGAAATGTACTCCTGTCAACCTCCAGCTCATTATAAAGATAATATCTCAATAAATGCTGATGACCAATGGATGTCATCTTTGCTCTTCAGAACTGTGCTGAAAGGAGTACTCACCTAGCAGCAAATAAACAAGTCAGTGTAAGGAGTAATCTTGAAGAAAATTGCTTAAGATCATTATCCGTTGACTCAATTGTATTGTATATAATATGATATAAAGCCCTACTTATATCAAGTCATTTGCAAATCAGCACTTAAGTATCCTTATTCCAAACATGGAAAACTAACTTACATTTGTAAGCATGCTAGAATGTTAAAGGGTGGTAATGCACATTGTTTTAAATATTTATTTTCAAGAGAGTCAGCAGACCATTTTTTCTCAAGTGGGAACAGAGATAGGCTAATACCAAGCACTTTTGGAAAATTCCATCTGAATGCATTATGGACTTCCAGGGCTTCAGCTGGTTTAAATTACAGTAATTATATTGCAGAAGTTCTGGTAACCTGGTTTAACATACATACATTTTGGATGTTATTAGAATACATGCTTTATACCAGGAATATGGCATGAGATTGGAGATGAAGGGAATTAATTAGAAAAGGAATCAAATTGCTTTCATTAGCTAGGTATTTTTTTCATGAAATAATATTATGTGCCAATCTTTCTGTTTGTGTCTAACATTCCTGTTAAAATGTTTCTGAGTTTACATTGAAGCTAACTCAGATTGGATTCTGTACTTACATGTATAGGTGTAAAGATATGAACCTCCTGAATCATATACATAGTCGTAGTATAATATTAAAAATAGAAATAGTATCATTTTCACTGAAGCAACAAATAATCTCTTTATATCCAAAATAACAGTCACCCATATATCAGGACACTCATAGTTATAGACATAACTGCCATTACTTGGCACTGAGTGGATAATTTGCAGAAAATATATTATCTGATTATTTCAAGTGCTCTTTCTGGCTTTGCAATATCCAGAACAAATTTATTGAATGGTTGTTTTGCTGTATTTTCTTTTGCAGTTTGAAACTATCAGTGCATTGTGTGTTTCTGTGAACTTTTAACACTGTAGTATTATTCTCAACAGTTTTATAAATATATATTTGCTATCTGTGCTGTATTAGCTAGCTGTGATTTGGCTAGATTAGATCAGTTATATATTTTTATTTTTTTTCTGTTCCTTGATGTTGGCACTATTAACATTTGTTCACAGAACTTTCCGATTCCCTTTCTGTGATCATTCACTCCATTAAAATTTGATTGCATGAATATTTGCAGAAAGTCCCTATAAATGGGGTATAAAAATCATTTAAATATGTGGTTTGAATCTTAGCAGATTTCTATTTGTTTATAGTCTTTTCACAACTGTCCCTTTACTGTCGATAAAAAGATTAAACCTTAGGCCAGATATCACCCAGGAAGTCTTTATAAAAGTATGCCCACTAAACAAGAGAAATTGGTGTGACCAGTGGCATTAGGCAGTGGAGGGGATGGCTGGGGCATGCGGGTGCTACAGTGCAGGGGTAAGCAGGAGGCAGCCCCCTCCCTTTAGCACTCATACTCCAGCCAGCCCCTGTCACCATCTACATATGCATTTTGCTGGAGTAAATTACTTCCCTATAGGATAGTACTGTCTCCAGTGATACTATCCTATGGCAGAGATAGTTAATTTACAGCACCCTAATACTGGCACATGTAGACTGTGCTTTACTGTGGAGCTAATTAGGCAACTGCAGTAAATGGTATGTGTAGTTCCACCCAGTGTTTCCCTCACCTGGATCCACTCCACATCTTCCTGCATCACGAGCTTCTCCACAAGGCTGCATGATTCCCAGGTTAGAGTTGAACTATATGCTGATGGCTGCACTTCCCTGTAGCCCTGGATGCCTGGGCCCCCTGTGTTGTCTGTGCAGCAAGAACTGAGCTTAGACCAGTGTTGAGGGGGCATAGGGTAAAAGGAAGGCTGGATCTTCTGGGTTGGCAAGGGATACCTCAGAGGGTGAGACAGGGAGCAGACATGGGAAGGGAGGACCTGCCAGCCACCAACACTGTTGCCATCAGGCCTGGGTACAGCGGGAGCCCTGTGGCTGCTCCTGCCCCGCTCTGTCCAGGGGCTGCAGAGAGTAATGGTGAAGGGTTCTGGACTTAGGCTCAGCCCTGTGGCTGTATCTGAAGAGTAGGTGTGGGCTACACGTTCTGGAGAGCTCGATGCACTACATAGTGGAAGGGGTGTGCATCCCCTGAATCTTCCCATGCATCTGTATGTATTCTATTTATGGGTAAATATGATACCTAGAAGGCAGGAAATGTTTTATTCATCTTCATTTTGTTTTGAAGAATCAATGAAGGCAGTAAATTCAGTGAGAAATTAATTCAGGAGGACACCAGAATCAACTAAGAAACTGGCTTTATTTGAATTCAGTCCTTTTCCATGCAGGCTTGAATATGTTACAAGGGCCTATTAATTTCCCTAACTTAATTCCCTTAAATGCTAGCTAAATGTGAAAGACTAGCAGGCAGTATTTGCCTTAATTGGAAAGGCAAAAGTTGCTTCATTTTCCTGAGAAAGTTTTGGTGTCAGATGAATCACTATGGTTTCTATGTTTATATATCATCCAAAATAAGTCTCTATATTTAAAGATTGATATTCAAAATAATTTAAATGGAATACATATGGGAATAATTCTTATCATTTGCATAATTGATTATGATTTTAATCATATTTCTGGTCATTTGATCATTGAATATATGTACTGGATTTGCTTTCATACATTAAATATCAGAATAAGCACAATCTATAAGGTTGTTAAAAGCAGTTCACTTCCTTTAATATCTTAAACCAATCAATATCTGTCACTAAGTAAACTATAGTATGCTATATTTATAGAAAAATCTTGGATTAATTTTATTTACTTATTCCCATATTTAATTTGAGAATGGGTTCACCTAGTGGTCTAAAGCTATTTTCATTATTTTTAAACAGTCTTTCATTTAATTTAACTAGAATATATATAAGAACTGTACTTTGTGCTATTGTGTTGCTTCAATTATGTTGTTCTTGGATCAAATCAAATAATGGTAGGATTTGTTGTTTTGAAAAACTGCTTTCCACATATGGATTGGTATGAGATTATCCCATCAGGGGTTTTACTATCTGGGAAATTAAAAAAAATATATCTAAGAGACTAAATGCTTTCAAAAGGGGAAAACATATACGATAATGAAACTGAGGCTATTTTAAAATGCAAGGCATCCCCTTGAAGCTGGTACTAAGTACACTCAGAGAAAGCATTGCATGCTAAACATTGTTCATTATGATTATGAAACTAGGTCTCATTTAATCCACCAATATTTTGGTATATTTAATATTTAAAGAGTCTTTTAAAACCATTACTCAGAAAAAAAAACCTCTTGGATAAAAAAAGATTTTAGAAATAACAACGAGTACAAAATGAAGGATAATTTGACCTTTATCCCTGGATTGTTATTTAAAAAATTCAAAAGTACTTGTAGTTGGTATGCTTATTTAATCTACATCAGTTGAAAATACAAGAATATGTTGTAGAATGCGCTACATTTTTGAGACTTTTACAAATAAAATGCATAAAAATAGAATATAGTTATTTACGGCATACGTGCACCTGAAATATATGCCAGTACATTCTTTTTCAATATGTTAATGCAGCTGGTCGGAGGAAGTTTGTTTGGCTGTAGTCATATAACCGATTTTTAAGAGTACTTACCAGAGACCAAGTATTGTTGTCATCTTCTTTTCTTCCATAATATAAGGTATATTCTTCTATGAAATACAAGAAACAAAATGTATATTTTCCTTTGCTAGTCTTAGCCTAGGAATACACAGTTGGTTAAATTAATATATATATTTTAAAAAGGCAATAGAGTTTTAGTTGATATGGAAGACTGTCTTTAGAAGAAGCTGCTTGGGACACAAACGTTGGGTATCCTCTTTGCATGGATGATCCTAATATTGTACATCCTAATAAACATGCATACCAAAGAATATGCATGATATACTCACTGTGTACTGAAGCACAAATATATGTCACAATATATTGCTTTTAGTTTAATGCTACAATATTCGAAAGACTGCATGTTACATAGTAACAATAAATTACAATGGCAAGGCTACCGGCTTTAAAGGTGATGAGTGAAAAGTACACAGGAGAGAATGCGATTTATATTGAAATGCCGTGGGTCATTTATAAAAATTTATGACTCTCAGAGTCACTGTTAAATGCATCATATCTTAAACTATGGTACAAATGTCATATTTTATATAATGCACTCCCCTCCCCCTCTATTTCCCTACAACTCCTATAGTATCTGAGCATTAAGGTTACTCAGACACTGCTCAGCATTCAAAAATATGGAAATGTATCTGTAACATTAATGCATCCTCCTCGTGTTTGTGTGTTATGACATAATCTTTATAGAAACCCTTGCTTATTCAGGGCATAGTGGAGATGGTTTTCAAGGTATCCAGGGTTTGTATTGAAAAATAATGTCACTGGTCAGACTCATGGTTTAGTCATTGCAAAGTTGGAAGTGCGCAGTGAATCCGACAGGGGACTGTACTCAAATGTCACCTTAGAAGAACACCTGCTATGGGGTATAACCGGAATCCATATTGTTGTACAATAAAATTTCAATTATCTGGAAGTTGATTATGTGGAATGTCAATTAAATGGAAGGTCCTCCAACCTTCCCCCTCCCTTTCTGACTCTCTGGCTGGCTCCATGATAGCCAGCCCAGTCATGAGCTGTCAAAGAGCCCTGCAGGGACCCTGTTGCTGTGACTGCTTGAGCAACCCTAGGATTCTCTGGAGCAATTCAGATGGCATCATGGATTCCTGGAAAAAATGCTTATCTGGAATGATGGTGATACTAATTATTCCAGATCATGAACATTTGATTTTAATTGACTTAGCTTAAAACTATATGAAATAGAATTGCTTTTTTACAGAATTCCTATATGCTGATAATGGGCACTTGCCCATTATTGTAGTCTTGGAACCAGATCGAAATTTCTCACTGAGGAGTCTCTGCTTAGGCATTGTAGTGCCTAAAAATTAGGTGCCTGGTGAGCAAGTCACGTACAAAAGATTACAAACTTTAGAACTCTGCACAGAATAAGGCTTCTTTGAATAATGATTCGGAGCCTAGAGAGCCTGTGGCTTGGGGGACACCCATGTGGCATAGCATGGTGCAGAATGGTGATGGGTTCCAGAAGTACATGGGGGACCCAAGGAGTGTGTGGCAGCTGGGGGCCTGCCCAGTATGTGACCCCAGGGGGCTCCAGCTACTCCCAAGTTAGGCAGCTCTGCACTAAGGTATAGAATAGTCAGTGTATGTGCACCCTTTTGTGCACCAAGATACTAGCAAGTGATAAACACAAGAGGCATGGGGCCAGAAAATGACCAGCAAACAACGAGCAATAAGGGAGCTTGACTTCCTAGCTTAGTGGTTAACAAATTCAGCTGGGATAGGGGAGTGCCTAGGTTCTGGTCCCAAAGATAATTTCTGTTTTTTAGTAGTTGTTTACATTTTTAAATGCGTAACTACTATTACTGGGCTACAGCCAGGCTCCCCCTTATTTGTTCTTTTGCTGCCCATATGCCTTTAACATTCCTTTCAGTCCAATGTCCAAACTTCAGCAGGAAAAGGGAGCATCACTATCCAGCCTACTCTAAAGCTAGCCTGGTGGTTAAGACATGATCCTAGGATGTGGAAGATGTATATTTGAATCTCCTGGAATGGAGAAGGGCCTAGAAGCCTGTTGTCTCAATTCTTGAGTGAGTGCTACTAGGTTATTATGCAAAAGGTAGGAGGCACTGTAACCAGCTCCTCCTCCAATTGTGGCTTGGGAGAAAAGTAGCTGTGGGTGCTAGATTTTGTGCTGAACTCAATTTAATCAATATGTGTTAGGCATAACCTGGGGATGCCTAATGGATAGGACCTCTCCAGGTATATAGACAGAGTTTTGGCGTACCTCTGGCACCAACCTAAATCACAACAGAATTTAGGAGGAAATTAGATACCCAGCTGCTTATATTGGATCACTTGTGAGCATTCACAGATGATGAAGTATAGGTATCTAGAGAACTTTTGGCATGAAAAGATTCTAGATGACTAAATGGGTTGATGGCCACTGAAGCAGGGTCAGTCTTGGACACGCTTTGTGATATAGGCTTAAATTTTGCCTGTCTCATTTCAGCATTTATGAGAACATTTCTAAAATAGTCCATACTCTTTCTGCTTCAATTTGCCAGTTCCAATTGAAGAATAATAATATTACCGTGCCTCTCAGAGACACTGTGAGCATATATTAACTACAGTTTGTGAAATGAAGGGGCAATAGAGAAAAGCTCGTGATATAATTATTAACAAAGTATTCAGAGCAGGATTTGAATGCAGTGTAATAAATAAATTCTGGGGCCTCATATTAGAGGATGAAGGTAAATGTAATATTCAATAGCTACTCACTAAGGCTAGGTACAGACATTATACTTATTGTGTCGTAAGTGCGTAGAAAGTGTTTCACAGCTGTAACCAAACAGATAGTCAGGCACATAGAGCACTGTAAAAATGGTGAATCGCACTCTAAGATAACCGTGGATGGTTGTGGTATCAAACTTCAGCACATCATAACTCATGTTAGTTCGTATTCCACTGACAATTCATTGGGCTCACCTGCACACCTGCTTCCCCCTCTCACAGAGTGGTGCTCTAGCTTTGGCCAGAGCCCATCTCCTCTCTTCTCTGTCTGAGTGCAGCGCCAGCTTTGACCCCAAGCTGTCACTGACAACAGTCAGTAAAGCCTCTGTCCCCAGGCCCTCCCACATCCTCCCTCTGGTTACCATAGATCCATCTACACACACACAAAAAAATGCTTATTCCTGAATTACTCTTATTGCATATTGTCATGGGTGCAGTTGAGCAACTGCTGAATGTGGTTCAACTGCTATTTTAGGCTTAAAGAAACTAGGGCCACTTCTGCTTACAGTTAACCTGTCTTAAGAATTGATTAATATGCACTGATTTCTGGCAATGGGCAAGCTCCCTAATGGACCTGAGGCTTTTGACATAAAATTGTGTTTAACTGCTGGCTCTTTAACATGGTCCAGAATGGCATCAAGATAAGTTTGGTGGTGAAAATGCCCTCTAACCCTCGCCTTTACCAATGTACTTAATAGTTCTGTTACACTGTCAAAATATATTGTGCTTTTCAAAGGCTGTTACAGAGTCCCTGGTATAGACAGGAAGCCTAACTCTTATAACTATAAAAATAGACTTGAACATACCCAAACTGTACAACAGCACATCTACAAATATTAATATGTAGCATCACAATTTCCCAACTTGTCTGGGGAAACCAAATGTATATATACAGTGTAGATTTTAAGAAGCACTTGCACTTCCTGTGTTAGGATGCAGGACCAGAAACTCATGGCCACATCCACACATGCATGGATGTTTGGTTCCCCAGGGACAATTAACAGCAGCACAGGCTAGGGAATGCCTGTGCCAGACACCTTCTGGTGCATGGCAAGATACCTGGGTGGGGTAGGGGAGCCTGGGGCCAGCACTGAGCTGGCCCCAGAAGCCTTATCTGGAGTCCTGGGGACCTCCCGGGACTGCAGCAGTGGTGATTCTGCTATGCAGAGCCTGGCCGGCAGCCAGAGGGCAGCTCCATCCTGCCAGGCTCGTTTTGAGTGGGGCACACTGCCCCCATGTGAGCTGCTCTATTATTTTTTTCCATGGTTTTTTTTTTACATGCTAAATGAGTGGTATGTGGCACCGCAGATACCTCATGGTTGTGCTCATCTGAACATGGCCCATGAGTCCAGCTCACAGCTATGAAGTCCTAGAAACCTTGGATCCTTTGTACACTTGCTCATAAACATCCTTTAGTTGAACATCCTCAGTTCAACTAAATTTACCTTTATTGTGCACAAGACATGTGTGATGGATTCCTGCATTCATTCATGCTCAGATCATGGCCAGCTGTGAGTTGCAGCCTGGCAGAGTTATGGTGGTGGTGAGGGGTGGTGGTGGGTGTCAGGGGTCTCCATTCATGCACCATACCAGGCCACCCTTGTATCCAGTCTGTACCCCCCACCCCTTCATGAATCACCCCATGGACCTGATGCAGAGCCAAGAGAACCCCAAATGCCCAGGCACAAGCCTGTGGAATCTTGCTGCTGGCATCAAGAAAACCATTCCAATAACATCAGACGCCTGGGTCATGGCCACATTGTTTACTGAAAGGGCATTTGACCACAGCTACAGGATCCCATACTGTGAGAGTGTGTGTGTGTGTGGCGGGGGGGCGTGGTTGGGGAGAGCACTGAACCTCCAAGCTGGGGCAAGCATACAGACACCACTAGAACCTGCAGGACTACATCTAACTACCTCCTTGCTTGGGGGTTGAGGACCTTTGACTTTACAGCCCTGGTGGGGCATTGCCAGAATCATGGGGTGTCTACTGAAAGACCCTGGGAATTTCAAGATTGTGGTGGTAACCTAAGCAGTGGAGCCCAGGTGATGCAGAAGCAGGGGACACAAGCCTCTGAGGTGAGAGCAAAAGCTTTCTCCCCATGGTACCCTCTTCTGCTGAAGCTTCGTGCTCAGCTAAGGTGCCAAGCTTCCCTGTCCAACCCTTGGGCACTTAAGAGAACATTTCCTATTTGATGGGATCAGGAATCAGCATAACTGGCACATCCTCACTGTATTTCTCAGGGCCTTGCCATAGTCCATAGGAGATTCAAGCCTCAGTACAGATGCCCCAAGTACTTGCACATAAACAGCTCTTCCTCCTCTCAAAGCACTCATGGAAAGGCATTGATAACACTTATTGAGTTCAGCAGGGAAAGGGTAAACAGCAGTTTTGGTAGAGAGCTTCCCCAGGTCAGGGATGGGATATATCATACAGCTATGTTTGACAACTGCTGCAAGAATGAGAAAAATTTCCTCATGTTAAAAACCCCCAGATCCCCCTCTCCCACCCAGTTCAGGAGGCACATGTTATAGAAGGATTCCTACATGGGAACAGTTATCTCAGCCTTTCAGCTCTCTCTGTCAGGTTAACTCCCAGGTTGCATACCTGGACAGGCTACGAAGTGGCCCAACAGCAAATTTTCCCCTCCCCTCTGACCTTATCCATGAGTGAAGTCCAATGGGTATTAGCTGATTCCAATTTTCATGGTACAGACACTCACTGAACCCCCAGAGCAATCCCCTATTGCTCTCCTGCTATCACAGCCCTATCCTAACCTCAGATCTGCCCCCTGCCCACCACCCACCCCAAATCCTGAAAGCTAAGCAGTCCTTCCCCAATGTTTGCAGGCTCTGCATCTGTGTGTGAAAGGCCAGCTCACAATAGCCAGCATAGTGGGTCCGGGACGGGCAGCTGAATACCTTCAGAGTACATGAATGATGTGCATATAGAGTACCAGCAAAATAAAGAAAAGATGTTACAAGATCTGGTCACAGCCTCTGAACTCAGGCTGTGCCCTGTGGGCTCGTGGGACCAAAGACTGAGAGATCAGCATGAGGAATGAATCAGGACATGTATGAGGGTTGCATCAGAGCTGCCGAATCACATGACTGAGAGCTCCCAATGGCCACCTGCTGTTTGGAGGAGTGGAGCTGAGAGTCACAGCTCCAGGACAGGGGTTAATGCACATGATCCTGGACTCATGGCAGTTACCTCATATACCCTCTCCCTCCAGGTGGTTCCAGGCCAGTCCCAAATGGGCACAGGAACACTCAGAATGGGGAAAAGCATGTGGATGACCAGCCTTCTGAGTCAGGAAAATGTTGGGGCAGCTTCTGGGAGCAGATCCCAATAACCTCATCTCATCCACCCCTCAGCCAGGAGGCTGAGGTGAGAACTCTTCCATTCCCCATGTCTCCACTCATGGCCTGGGTCCCACTGCAGGGGAGTGGCATAGTCTTGGTGGAGATAGGCACCCCATGGCTCAGGCCAGCTGCCTGACATGAGCCTCAGACATTGGCAAGGGCTGCAGGATCATGGCCTTTGAAGGAGGGACATGGCCTTGGGGGCTGAGGTGTTCAGGGGTTAGCCAGGTGTCTCTGGCACCCTCTTTGGTGTTGCCTCCTGACTCACAGCCTCCCGGTCCCCCACCACCCACAGCCCTGCAGCCACCTCTTGGCCCACAGCTCTCTCATACAGACATTGGGTCCAGAATCAAATATCTGTCCAGCTCCTACATGAAGTCCCTGATCTTGACTCCAGACTCCTAAAAGTAGGGTCCCAGGTCAAAAGCCACCTCTCCTGTGCCTCCCCTCAAAGGTTTCATATTTGTTGAGTTCATGACCTGTGGCATGCACCCTAACCGCAACCCCTCCCTTTTGGTTTCTCTTGCCCCATTTTCAACC
>NW_017728907.1:1044815-1097093 GCF_001723895.1 Crocodylus porosus | reverse complement strand
GCCACCACCAAAAGTTTCCTGTTTTGTGTTTTGGGAGGAGGGACCAAGCTGAGACATTGGCAATGTTCAACAGGTTTTCTTTACTGAACAAAGGAAAATATGGACAATTTTAAACTGGGGCACAACTATTTCTTGTGCTGCATTCTCCCATACCCTCATGTGTGCCTGGGGAGGCAGAGGAAGGGGATTGGTGTACAGGCAGCCTGGGTTATAGGCAGCACTGCCTGTAATACAGGACCAGAGGATCCCAGGTCAGAAGACATGTGCCCAGTGTCAGGGTGGAGGCACTCAAAGCCCTCCAGCTGGGGAGAGTTCCTGGTCTATGCATGTGAGAAGCTAGTCAGACAGGGCTTCAGGGATTCAGACAGGATCCCAATGTACAGGGCCAGGGCCAGGGCCAGGGCTGCTAACTTTGGCTTACCTTCCCCCCATCCCTGTGCCATGTGTGCTCATGGTGCCTGGCCTGGTCTGTAGTTGAAATGCAACTTCTGCCCCCACCATAGGGCTTTATGAGCCAGGGCAGGAAGGGGTAGGCTGGGGAGCCCCAATAAAGATTGGGGGGAGGTTGACCTTGCTGAAGATAAAATTAATTGGGGACCTTGGGTGCATAGCACCTGCCCTTTGTCAACTCAGGAAATGGAGAATTATGCAAGATGTAGGCATTGTCCTCATTGACCACATGAAAATCAGTGGCCTAGTCATGCCCTAGATGCACGTGTGTGTGTTCCAGATGACTGGGTTCTATGTACGTGTGTGTGTATGCATGTTCACCCTCCCCCCACTGCACACACACACAGAACCCAAGCATCAAGGATACACACACATACACACAGTCTTCCACACCAGGACTGTGGTATCCAGGACATAAATACACTGACAGAAACCATGAGGTGCACACAGACACATAGAAACTCAAACACATTCAGTGGACCCCAGCATCCAAGACACACACATGCACACACACACGGACATGCAGTTAGTGGGTGCTGGGCACACTGGGTGACAATATGCAGGACAGTTGGCTGATGGGTTGTGGCACTGAGGTGCATGCCATGATGAATTGCTGCCACATCAGGTCCAGGTGGTGGCCATGATGTCCCACCAGAGCTGGACTATCTTATCCTGTGGAACCTGTGGTTGCAGGGGGAAACACAGCCAAGGGGCCATGCCCCACTTACCCCCCACCACCTGCGCCATATTTAAAGGGCTCGATGCAGGCAGGGACCCCCTTCCCAGCCAAGTGGGGATGGAGTTCCCAGCTCCACTCCAGCCCCAGCCCCAGCCCTGGCCCCAGGGGGGGAACTCAGGCATACACAGCATGTGCAACCATCACCCCATGCTCCCTGCAGCACAGCCTATGTGCATGCAGCCTGTCCACGACTATTTTATTTCAGTGAGTTTATACTGCAATTAACCACAATTTTGATTTTTTGATGGATCAGGGACCCCAAAACTATATCTTGCAGGGGGTCCCAAAAAATTGTGGGCCGGCCCTGTGTCCCACATCCAAAACAAAGGTACATGAAAGTTATGATGGCAGGGGGTTGGGGACATGGTGGCCCATGCTCAGCAGTTAGCCAGAGGTGGCTCAGCTGTTTGGGTCCATTAAGGAGTCTTTGGCAGCTTAGGGAGCCCACGGGGCACTTTGGGAGGTGTGCAGAGTGCCCCCTACCTGCTGAGCATGGCCCATGCAGGCAGGCTCTAAGCCCTGCCCCACTGCAGGACTAACATCTGTTCTGTTTGCTGCCAGCCCCAACTCGGGTGCTTAGAGTAAAGCTTGAATGTTAGAGCACTTCCACCTCAGGCTTCTTGAATGCCTGTATTTAGCCTAAATGATCACTATCAATTTTATACAAGGAATAAGACAGAAGTCCTTTGGAAAAAAATGCATGTATCATGTAATTAATGTCTGTATTATAAGGTCTATGAACACACTGAAATATTCCTAAAGTATGAACCAAAACTGTTCTCAACATGAGTAGACACAAGCTCTCTTCTCTTTCTCTCAAAATATGTAAGGGACAAGCATTTCTTTTATAAACGTTCATATACATTTTACCTAATCCAGAATCTCCACTATAAAGACAGTATTAAAAACTGAATGAGGGAAAGATGGTCATTTTGTCAGCTCTTGCTGATTTATTTCTATGATTTAAAATGACTACAATGGATCCAATTTATTTTATCTGTGACTATCATATATGAATAATATGAATAATATAGTGGTGTTGACAATCTGAATCCACCAGGCTGCTATCACTTGGAACAGTTTTGCAAGTCTAGAGTTTCCAGATGCTCTGTCAGCAGAGAATAATCTCAACCTTAATTACATCCAGGGTATAGGACTGTAAATATTGTGCAATCAATCAGATTTAGATATGTTTTCTTGCATCAGCCCTCTAGCCACCTTTCCTGCTATTTCATATTTGAACTATGGGGACCTGCAAGAACTCTGCAGTGGAAGATGTAATCATTGATGATTATGATGTCCCAAGAAACTATGGACATGGAGATTTAATGACTGGACAAAATTATCCCACAGAGTAGTGAAATACAGCACATTCAATGAGTCTCCAAGGGTATACCACCAAAGCAGCTGCTCCATCCTGACAGGAACATCGATAGCACTGCAGTTCATAAGGAGACGATGATGTCAAAGATGTTGTCATGGTTATATCCCAAGGATATAAACCTTCACACCCAAGTTCAGATATATGATGAGTTTACCAATCTGAGCTGGGTGTCTGAAATATACAGCAATCAGATAAACCAAATATCCTCCCTATTTTTGACTATTTGAGGACTTGGTATAGCATTGATAGATTAATCAGCATGTTGAGTAAATTATTAGTATGACATCTATGGCTTGCAGTCTTGCTTTGTGAAAAAAAAAATTCAAGGATAGGTCATGATTCCACTTTATGTCTCTGTTTAAAACTACACAGAAATATAGATTGAATCAGTTATGCACAAATTCTGGTGACACCACCTGAGGTCATTATTATTTATTACCAAGCTTCTGGGTATTTTAAGCTTTAACTCTTTCAAGAGCTATTACTTGAACTGTCTAAAAACTGGGAACCATTTTACAATCTTTATAGGTCCTTATTTCCACTTTTGACTTCAGCCAAAACTTGTCTTTCATATTCGTATACTAGTCTTCTGGGTATGTGAATGCATAGGTGGTATTAACCATATAAGCAATTTTGAAAAGGAAAATAAAACCAAACATAATCTTGTCTTTGATAAATATCCTTTTCAACTTTATCAGAACCTGAAGTAAAAATCAGGAGACCTGGTCTATACATGTATTTCAGGCATCTACAGAAAGTAGGTATAAAGGAGATGCAGAATACTTAAGAAGTACTGTTCAAAGGTAAAACAAGCCTTCATTTCTAATGCAGGAAAATAGATTGAGCAGGGAAAAATTACTTGTCAATGCAGACCCAGAAACTGATTTTTGCTTTTTTGCCATTTGTTGGAAAACACCATTTATTAAAATCAGATTCAGAAAAGACCCTTAATAAAAATAGTCTTCCAACATTAAGCTTTGGTTCTCCTTTCTTTGGGGTTTTACTTTGGCAGTGGCTAATTACTGTGAAATACACATATTACATTAAAAGGTCTAGTTTTTCAAACAATCATTTGTGGACCAGACCTGGAAGTTCTTGCTGACTGCTGCCTCACCCAGATTGCTTCCTAGGATGCTCCCCGGACACTGTATGTTCCCAAGGGGATTTATTCTATGTCACACAAGGTTAGGCACCAGACTCTACTCTTGCAAGAGCAGTAGCAAGATTGTTCTTTAATGTAAATTGTTCTTTATATAAGTATCTATGAATCAAGTATTTTTTTCCACATCAGAAGCCTCAACAAAATGCCACCAACAGCTCATTTGCTGATCCAGTCATAAGGTATGGTGCTAAGCCAGTAGGTATGTCTGTGAGAGGGTTAACAGAGGACTCCAACCCTTCAGCTTGCTGAGCCAGGCACAAAGATCAGTCATGTTTGCAGCTGCATGGCATATGCAGTGTCTTTAGGCATGCTTCTTCTCTAGCTAAAAGCCTTCAACCTTCCTGCTTAAGACACACATCCAACTTATGGAGAAAAGGCACATGTGGTTTGAAGAAAATACGGTATTTTGCTTAGGATAGTGCTTCTAAACAAATTCACATCCCCGAATGGCAATGCTATCACAAAATCTTGTGACAGTGATAAAAAGTCTAATGAATCTGGAGGTATGCGAGACCATATTTGTTTATTTGCATTCATAAAAGCTCCAAGCCAATGAGCTGGGTATATTTATATAAACAAACAAACACTTAATAGATCCCAAACCTGCTTAGTCCGTACTATCATCTGCATTTTTCTGCTTCCAAGCAGTTATATATTATACATTTATTCAACAATGTCTCCATGTTGTGGGAAAAAAGAAGATTATTTAGGAGACTGTTATCTTATTTGTTTAGGAAAGGGATGCTCTTTGTCTGCTTTCAATCTAATATCTTTTTCAAGGTAATATAATTAAATATAGTATGTTTAATATCTGCTTTTGATATAGTCGATCTTATTTTGAAGCAAACTGATTGTAGGAGTTTTGCTTACATATCCAAAGCATGGAATTTTATAGTTTCATAGTTTCTAGGGTCGGAAGGGACCTGAGTAGATCATCTAGTCTGACCTTCTGCCATGGCAAGAAACAATACTGGGGTCATACAACCCCAGCAAGATGTTCATCCAACATCTTAAATTACTCCCTCCTTTTATTTTTGTGAAACAACATTACATTCATATTTTGATATGAATGATCATTTTGCATCTGGATTAATTATCTTTGCAGTTTCATTCTAGAGGTCCTAGAACTGATACCATATTTTCAGAAGCTATTGGAATTAATCATGGATATCTATTGCATCTGTATATTTAAAACAAGAAGAGAATATTTTTGCGATTAGCATTGATTAATGTGACATTTAATAAACCTGTTGCTAAAAAGTTTATCCTTTTTTTGATAAAAGGTATCAAGCATGACCACAACTTGGTCAGACCCAACTGTGGTATAGGGGTCTTAATGACTTCCTTACACCCTGAAAAGACTCTGTTTATAAAGGGGCTCTGTTTCTAATATTCTCAAGCATTCTACCAAAGATGAAAAAAAATATGTTTTAGTCTTAGGTAACAGTAATCACTATTAACTTGTCAGCATTACTAAGCTACAGCACAGTCGTAGCTGAACTACCAGTTTTCTCTTTTGAATAAGACTAGGAAAGAACTGACACCTTTGCTAGCTAAATATACCCTTTTTAATGGCAACCGTGTTCAAACCCTGATTTCAGAAAAAAACATTCTTAATTGGGAAAGCAGCTCAGCATCTATATCATACCTTACTGTGTGATACACATATAATTACAGTATATTAGCCCCTCTAGAAAGAGAAGCAAACATAGTGTTCTTGTAGGTTTCAGGACCTGTTGGTACAGCAATCTGACCACAGGAATGCATAGGCCTTCTCCCTCCACATAAGGGCTCTTGCCATGAACATGAAGACAAATGAGAAATTAAAATATTTTTCCTCATCAGGGTTGGAACACATGTCCTCTGTTTCCTTTCTTTTGTAATTTAGATTTCAGTTATTTATCTCAGTCATCTCCCCCCACCCTAGCCTTTTTTCTTCCTAGCTGTTGATGCTGGATTTGGACCCAGCACCTATCCCTGGGTGAGCACAACCCTCAGACCGACCACAACACCTGCCAGTCGATAATAGGTGAATTTATTGATACAGAGTAAGACCCAAAAAGTAACAACACAAACAATCAAACAATTCTATCAATCTACCAATCCTAGGGCTGTCATCAGAGTCAAAGTACATCTGGGCAGGATGCAGGCTCTACTCTGAGGCTCTCTCTTAGGCATCAGGAGACTGGAAGTGGGATGCTGAGGCCCACAGCACCCCTCCTCCCTTCCCTCCTCCCCATGGGGTGCATGGGACAGGCTACTGATATGCCTTTCAGCCATGGTGACCTTGGGAACCCTTCCCAGGAGACGGGGATGGGGATGGGGACCCCTCTCAGGGAGCAAAATGGAGAGGGGACAAGAACAAAGGGAGGGATGAGAGGGACTCTTAATCTCAAGTCTCTGCTTTATATACTCCTTTCCCCGTGATGACTCCTGATGACTCTTCATTTGATGATTTTTCTATTGCTGTCTCTGGTTGTTTGTATCTCTATGGTCACATGTTCACGTAGCCTTCCGGGCCTTGGCCTCATTTGGTCTGTTCCCCTAAAACCAGTACTTGGGCCCCTCTGCACTCTGAGTCCTTGTTGCTGGTGTCACTTATCTCATGTTATGGGATAGTATGGTACATATTTTCTTTGCTTCCCAGGCTGTGTCCTTGCTCTGTTAAACAGCACATCTGCCTTGAAGGCTGTGATCTCATGTTATGGCATGCCCCCCTTCATTTTCAGTCTGTGTCGATCCATTGGCCTTGTTGTGCTACGCAGCCCATCTACTTTCAGGGTTATGAGAAGCTGTGTGCGTCTCCCAAGCTCTTTAGAAATCCTTTTAACCCCTGCTGCTCTCCCTTATAATGCATATTTCTATACCTATAAGCCAATTCCCAAAAAACAAGCCTTTAAATACTGTTTTTAAGCCAACACTAGCAACATTCCCAAATCTGAAGTGAAGACACTAGTAGTCCAATCTGTGTGTCCTCTCAGATCACTCATCCTTCATATATTCTCTCATGCCCACCTCTGCACTTTTCTTATTTACAGCATGACATGTTGAGTCAGATGTGTAACTATAAGGATCTGCACCCTAGGTAGCAGAGTCCAACTCAACTGTGGCAGCAGCTGCTATTCTTGTACCCTCTCTAAATGGGGGCCAAGGGCTGGTGCCCCAGTTTCCCACTCCTCATTACACAACTGTGTAGAGTATGGCCAATGTAGAATGGGGATGAATGCTCTGAATTTCAGAATGTATTTGAACAGGAAAATCATTACCTTTAATTTACTAAATACATATTATAAAGAATCTTACTTACAGAATTTCCCTTTTTATTTGGACCTCTCCTTCCTTGAGATACAGTTTGAAAACTCATGAAATTATTTACGATTTTAATCAATTGGAAATTAAGTAGAAAATATTCAATTTGTTCAGTGTTCAAAAATGTCTGTGATTCATTTATGAGATGTTAGTAACCATAGGCTTGATTTTGTTTGAGATTGAGCATCTGCCTTGAGATGCCAAGCACCCATTCCTAATTTCTGAAGATGTAATATAAATCTACTTCTCAACAAGTTTTGAATTTGTGGCTGGTAAGATGTGCTGGTTGTGAATGAAGCCTTGATTCTTTACTGTCAAGTCAGATCAGTTGAAATTAGAATCACATGTGTCTGCTTCCAGCAATGTGTGTATATATTATTTGACTTTTATGGTGCTTAGACAGCCTAGACATTTCCTAAACTAAAGCCTTGAATATTAATAATAATGATTATGTAAAAAACCCAAACCTCGGTGAGTGCTAGCTACAATAATTTTGCACCCATTGAAGCAACTGAACAGTAGTAGCAGCTGAAACATGGTCTCATTCATTTAACATTTCATTGAGATTTGGTATGAATAATCAAAGAATTTTTTTTTCCCCATAGTATGAACAGTTTGTCATTGGAGATGGTGACCAAGCACTATAATGTTGCCAAATGATTTCAGAAGAAGACTATTGCACTGACAGCAGGTGCTCCAATGTATTGCTAGGTACAAATATTATTTAATACACTAAGAGGAAGAGGAATACACAGTGCTAAGTTATATTATTTTAGCTTGCTGAAACAAACATATTCATTGTTGTCATTGTTTATACCTGTATAATTTTCCATCAGCCTACAGGTAAAACACCAACTATTGTTTCTGAATCCTACTGGCACACAGAGCAAGGTGGGGTTTGGCGTAAGATAAAACTATTTGTGTTCTCTGTAATAAAAAAAAACCCTGACTACATACACAGAGCCAATCTTTTATAAAGTTATTTCTGTCTGCTTGTGAGTGTATGTGCAAAAACCTGTATGCCAGTTTTCAAGAACCACTACCAGAATTGCCCAACTGTTCATGCAGGTGCTAGTGCTCATAACATAGTTGTTAAGGCCTGTGAATTCATCAGCAGCACTAGAGGCTGACTGAGAGAGGTGGGATTATGGTTTCAGTGGTCTGGCCAAGCAAGCCACAGTGATGCATCATATGTTTCTCTATAAATGAATATTATCAGTCACAGTAAATGCTTGTGGTCATGATGTTACTTAAAGAATCACATGTCTTTGTAACTGTAGTTTGAATGTGATGCATGTCAAGTAGCGACTGAAAATGGTCTGATTGTTATTTAAGCACTTGGGGAAAATGAGTTTCTGGCTTTAGTCTAAGTTATAGCAGTTAGATGTCCATTTTGCAGCATAATATAGTAGCAGTTATCAACAGTTATGGCCCAGCTGAGAGTCTCAGAAGAGAGAACAAGAAAAGAATAAGCATTGAGAATGGATTAACCTCTTTTCCCAGTAGGAGGTTTCCTTTCTGGGTCAGGGTCGAGCTATTTAGATGGTCAGTGAGGGAGGTTTGCATTTTCTAGTGCTGATTGTGTTAAGCTTACTCTGTGAACAGGGGGCTTTCTTTTCTAGTGATGTCAGTCTGTCTCCTTTTCATAAGTACTAAATTAAATTTATAAAGTATTCTTGATGACACTCTTTACCTTAATCTTTCTATTTCTGATGTGATGATATTTTTTTTTTTTTTGCCTTTTAATCTCTGATTATTCAGTTCTTTCCTTTGGTTGAATTTGACTTACTCACCTCCATGTCTCATCAAAAAGTGTTTCAGACCGGAGGACAGCTTGGTTTCTCTAAGTTCTTTTTTTGAACTTTCAACTCTAAATTTTAATGAGCATCCATCTGATTCTACTCAAGCCACAGTGGGTTATTATAACTGCTCCAGTACTGATTTAATTCTGTAGTTGCATTATTATGCTTAAGTTCTTGATATCTTTGCTAACACCCTGGCTTAATACATGTTTTTAAAAATTTATGAAAGGCAAATCTCAGTCAGTTTGAAGGATTTTTTTTTTTTTTACTAAATTGGAGTTAAAATTCCAGAGGGGAAAATCTTGGCTGCACTGAAGTCAATGGGGATTTTTCCACTGCCTTCAATAGCACCAAGTTTTCATATGGATCTTGAATCTGCATCCCTGTGGTTATCTTAAAGATGTCACTGCTGACAAGTCTGTAGTTTGCTTTAAAAATATATTAGGCCTTTGTAGTTTGACTATTTCCCAGGGCAATTGGTAGCATATTCTTTGACAACTAAAATCAATATAGTTTTCAAGAACATTTGGGTCTCTCATTGCATTGATATATTAGTCCATATTGTGTTAGGTACAATAAACATAAAAAGATAGACCCTGCTCCAAAGAAATTAATAGATTCATAGAAAAGGAGTGTTGGAAGGGCACTCAGGAGGTCATTGAATCCAACCGCTTGCTCAAGGAAGGATCATCCCTATCCAAACCATCCTGTACAAATTCATAGCTACTTTATTCATAAAACTACACAAACAACCGTACCATAAAAATACATGCCATATTGTTCAAAGCACCAACAGCACCCTACCCTGCCACAGGTAAAGCACCAGGATAGTGGTGGTCAGTGTCTTCTTGTTGCAACGTTGTTAAAATGTTTTTGAGAAATCCAATCTAACTTCATCCTAGGGTACTGAAAGAACTGGTAGAACCCTATTTACTAAATCTTGGGAGACAGGCAAGGTACCACAAGAGCAGAAAAGGGCCTTAATAGTGCCCCTCTTTAAAGAAACTGGAGAAGGAAGTTAGCCAGTTAACCTGACCTCAATACTGAAGAAACTGTTCACCCTGAGAAGGGGTCATCGACTGGTCACGACCAAAACTAAGCACAGCTGCTGCTACGCACAGCTGTACGAGTTAACAGAGGAAAGCCATAGGATAAAAGCCAGAGGTAGGAAGAAGAAGGGCTTTGGTTGGGGACTGGGGAGAACAAACTGGCTGGATGCTGGAGAGTGAGGAGGCCAAAGACGAAATGGTTCTAAAGAACCCCAAAGTGGAGGACAACAACAAAAAAGGTAAAAGAAAAGTGGACATTTTTCTTTTACCTTTTATAGCTGGGATCAGCCAAAGGAGAAGCTGCGGCTGGACCAGTGGAGGCAATACCGCCAGCGTGGGGAGAGGAGTCAGTGACTTGGCAGGCTCAGCACAGGCTGAGTGTCCACTGGTGTGGGGGGAGCATATCCAGCATCTGCCAGGTCCAGCAGGGGCAGAGTGGCTAATGTGGAAAGCTGAGGTAGCATCTGGTGGGCTTGGCATGGACAGAATGCCCAATGGGAGTGGGGAGCCAAACCAGCATTCCAGCAGGCTCTCTGGAAGTGGAGCATCCAGCAGGAAGTAGAGCCAGCACTCTGATGGGCTCCATGAAAGTGGATTGTCTAGTGGGGAACAGAGCCAGCATCCTAGTGAGGATGGCAGACATGGCGGTAGAGATGGCAGCCACAGTGAGGTGACAGGACCAGACCTGCAAGAAAGGGACAAGATGTCCCTGTGAATGAAGGAGAAGTCATCCCTACAGGGGTACTCCAGGAACCTGTGAAATAAGAGAAAGAGGGGGAACAGCAGTGAGATGTGGTGGCGGCCATTCTTTGTTACTTTGTTGTGTGGTGGCCAGCAAATCTGTATCTTTTTCAATAAGCACTTAGTAACCAACTTTCATGTTCCTTAAAGGGGAAATGGACCTGAGTCTTCGTTCTTCAAATTCTCCCATCAAAGGCATGGCAGGAAAGTCACACCAGGAGAGCTCTAGGGTAGGCACCAAACTCGGAAAACATTCAAAAACACAAATACAAAGTAAATGACAGCTAGCTTGATGGGAACAATATGGAGAAGGATCTAGGGATCTTGGTCAGTTACAGACTTAGTATAAGTTTTCATTGTGTTGCAAGTGTAAGGAAGGTGATTTCAGTTTTGGGTTGCATCAATATTAGCATTATGGGTGCTGACAGATGAACCTTGGCCATTCTCTAACTCATGTCACTTTATATGAAGTGCCATGAGTTATAGGTTCCCACACTGCTCCGAACAAACAGATGCTCACCAGTTGGGGTGGAGCCTCCATGAACAAACCCTAGCCAGCAGGCAGAGGCACTCCAGAAGCCTTGGAGTCTACTGAACCTCCCCTATCCCTAGCCTCACCTCCACTTTTGAGCTGCTTGCTGGGGTTTGCTGCTTGGCTGGAGCTGAAGAGGATATGTAATGGAGCCCCCCTGCCTCATGGCCCCCCTCAGCTACCCCGTCTCAGCTACTGGAGGGGATTCAGGCTGGGTCTGTGAAGCAAGGGGGCTCCCTTCCACCCCCTCCCTCCAGCTCAGGCTTGGCAAAACAGAAGCTTAGTTTCTTCTTTCCCCCTTTCTGCATGAGCTTGACAGGTGAGCATGAAATGGACCCCCCTTGTCTTGTGGCCCTGGTTTTGCTCTTCCCAGTACCACAGATGGGGTACTTCAGTGGGGCACAAGGCAGGGGAGATCCATTCCACACCCTGCATTTAGCTACAGCCAGGCAGCATTCTGCCCAATTCAGAGGCCGAATCTCCAAATCTGAATCAAATTGGGAAAAGACAGAAAACCTCTGAATTGATTTGGAAAAGATTCAAAGATTCAGAGAGCAGTCTTTCAGGGGAACAGAAACTGAGAAGAGGGAAGGGGAACAGGGGGTGAAAGACCAGCTGGCCAGTGACTGATCTTTCCTTAAGTCCCCTTCCAGAGTGCTCTGGGGGAGGGATGTAGAAACAGCATATAAGCCTCTGTCTACAGTCTTTCTGTGGCTGTTGTGAGCTGTTTCTGCTTGAGCAACATCCTCTGAAAGGTACTGGACTGGCTTGGCTTCCTACATAGTCTCCTGCTACTTTTTGTTCTTGTAAAGGATTGGATATAGCTTACTAACTAGAATCCCTCTACTTATCCCTATCAAATCCATTTATTTCAATTTATATTAGTTATTGTTTTTTCCCCAACACTTTTTACAAAGAAAGCTGTGGTTTCCCTGGCAGTGTGATTCATCACTGTGCAGGGAAGCACGTACATTACACACTCACACATATACATCATAGAAGAAGAATTTGGACATTCATAGAAGAAGAGATTGCATATAGTTATTAATATTATTAGTTATACTTACATACAGACTAAAGACAGCATAGAAGGAAAACTCAGGTAGAGATTCAGATTAATAACAAGAAATCAAATATTCAGATTAACACAACACAGAAGTCAGAGAATCATAGAAGAAGACAGCCAGATTATATGTACTTATTGTTATTACTTATAGTTACAATCAGAATACAGGCAACACGGAAGTCAGAGAGATATTCATATTAACACAACACAGAAGTCAGAGAGTCATAGAAGAAGAAGAAGAAGAGCTTATTTTAGTTACACACACAACAGTAAACACAACATAGAAGAAGTCAGAGATTCAGATAAACACAACACAGAAGTCAGAGAGTCATAGAAGAAGAACAAGAAGAAGAAGTGGAGGAGATATTATTATATTATTTTAGGTACACACACAACAGTAAACACAACACAGAAGAAATTTGACACAGTCATACATCAAAGAAGAAAGAGACATATATTATTAATTAGTTACACAGATACATTTACCAGCACAAGAAAGATTAATATGAAGTGTGCTGGAAAGGCAGGTGCCAGGTCTTCTGGCAGGGAAGGGGTGGAGGATGAGAGGAGGTAGGGGGAGAGGTAGACCTGCAAGTCCTTCCCTCCCCCAAACATAGACACATCCTCTTTCCTGGCAGCAATGAGTCTTCTACTGCCAGTGGAAGCAAGAAGGTGGGAGCAGTACCTGTCCCTGTACCTGCACCACCTCCCTGAACCCCAGAAATAGGCACCAGAAGCAGAATGAGTCTCCTCCACCTTAATTTCATCTACCAGCATGATCTTCCCACTGCCAAAGGAGGAGCTGGATCTGGAACCAGGGGACCTGAGTGCCTAGCTAAAGAAATTCTGGGGACTGAGGGGGAATCTGACTTTGTGCTCCACACCCCATATAGTTTCCCTAGACCCAGGTCTCCTTGTCAGGGAGGCACCTCAGAGGAGGTTGTGGAGGCAACTTGAGAGGAGGTTGTGGTGGCTCGGCTGAGTCAGCTCCTCCTATTGTTGTGCCTCTGCCTGCCGAGAAGAGGGATAAGGCAGGATCACTACCCTCAACCCAGAAGTGGGGGACTGGTGTATTGTGAGATCATTTTGAGATGGCAGATGATGCCAAGTATGCTATCTGTTAGCACTGCTGAAGGCAGATTAGCCATGGCAAGGAGGTGAAACACTTTATCACCATGGTGATGATCCTGCATCTGAAAAGACAGCACTGCCTTGTCCTTCTTGCTCCTCAGCCTGGAACCAGTGGGAACATGCCTAAAAGGAAGTCCACCACTTGCTTCAAAGCTCCTGTCCCCCCAAAGCAGAGGCAGGCCATCCTGGAGTAGTGGGGGAAAGCCACAGACAAAGTGGAGCATGTTGCAAGGGTGACCAAGATGACCCAGAGTACCGGGGAGATGCTTGCTCCCCAGTGTCCAGCCCTTCTTCTTAGCTAAGCATCCAGGATTCAGGCTGCTCATGGTACTCATAGACCTTTCTTACCAAATGCCCACATGCACAACCTTTAGCAGGACAGCACAAAATCATGCAGGATGTGGAGACTTGGTAGAACTCCACATACCTGATGCTGGAAAGGCTGGTGGAGCAACAGAAGACATTAGATGGCCTTGTTCAGGGAGATTGAAATCAATGGTCCCCTTAACAGAGCTGAGTGGGATACCATCTCCCAGATCTTGCTGGTCCTCAAACCCTTCCTCAACGCCACTGAAACCCTCAGTGCTGGCGATGCCCTCCTTAGCCAGGTGATCCCTGTAATGAGGGAATTTGAGAACCAAATGGAGGAGTTCCAGGGGATCAATGTTCCTGGCTGGGGTAAGCCACTGTCACCAGACATTCAGGCACTGGTGAGGTGGCTGAAGGAGGGTATCAGAAGATGGCTGGATCCCTTGTAGTCCACATGCTGGTGGGCATGTGTGATCCGAGGGTGAAGGGGAGCATGTGCACTGCTAACATCAGGACCCTCGATCACTAAATTCAGGGGCTGGTCAACAGAGTCATGGAGGCAGAAGAGGCAAGAGGGGGATCCGCTTTCCCATGCCAGCACTCCCAGCACCAGCCAGTCTTCTTCATGCCAGCCACTGCCAATGTGGGCCAAAGGTATGGCTTCAATGCTGAGGTCCAGAAGCACCAGACCCCGGCCTTGGGCAGGTTGTGCCAAGGCTTCAGTGGCTACCTATGTCACCAAGAATGTGGAGCTGCTGAACTATGACCCTTTGGCCTACTGTGCAAGCCACAGCCAGACGTGGCAGGATCTGGCCATGGTTGCCTGGGAACACCTGTCCTGTCCACCAACCAGTGTTCTGAGGAAAGGTTTTTTAGCACTGCTGCTGACACCCCATCACACTTGCTTTGATCTTGGTTTTGTGGAGCAGTTGGTGTTCCTGAATGTGAACCTCACACTGCTGGGGTTCCCCAAGCTTCACCTGCAGATGGAGTGAGTGCCACCCTCCTCACTCCATCTGCAGGTATTTCTGTTTTATTTTTCAAAACCAGTTAAGCTGGAGGGGGCACTCACTGCATCGCCAGCCAGCAGGGGAAGAACATGTCCCTGACAAGCTTCCGTGCCAGGATGAACTTGATGGTATGGGCTGGAGCTATGGGGAAAGAGGTGACCCCAGGTCCTGGGCATAAACCCTAAAACTGCACTCTGCCAGGGTCTGGGAGGCCTGGTGGGACTGCTGGTGGTGTGGCAGCTGCAGGGAATGCCAGGACTCCCTGGTAAAAGGCAGGTAGGAGGCACCATAACCTCCAGCTACCACACACACAAACATAGTCCTGGCTGGGTAATGCCCAGACCCATTACATCTTTGACAGACCTGAGGCTTGCTGGTTACAGTGGGATTGTGAGGCTCCAGGTGCCAGAGGGGTGCAGCATACAGGGACTGGAGGGCCTGGTGCCAGAGTGGCACAAAAGACAGCAGCCAGAGGCCTGCTGACAGGAAGAGATTGATTGGAACTAGTGTCTCAAAGCCAGGTCTGATGCAGTGCACCTAAACTAGAAGCCTAGCTAGATTAACAGGGACAGAGGCTGAGTAGGCTGAGGCCCCAGAAGTAACAAGATCTATATAACAACCGTGAGCCATGGGGTGTGGTGTAGGGAAGGCTTGGAGCCATGCAACTAGCCCATAAGGCTTAAGGTGTTCTGTGAAGCACCATCTTGGAGAAGGGCCCATTGAGGGGTTGAAGGACCAGTGTGCTTTAGTAGGGGTTCAGAGGAACTGGGGACATGCAAAGAGTCATGGGCAGCCTCCTTATTTCATTACTTTACCAAGAAGGCATGGCAGGTGAAATGAGAAGGTGCTCTCAGGGTGGAGCTGGCAAGCTCGTGGAGCCCCAGGGGACCCAACCCATGACAACACTTACTGTACAGTCATTTGCTTTACTGTTCAGTAAAGCATCTTGTGTAGAAATGCCCACTACAATCTCTTTTTCTAATCCATTTCTAAATTCTCCCATTTCCTTTCTTTTTTTTGGTAAAATGTGTCCTTTATGAACTACAGAAATGTTTTATATCTAGTGGACTATCAGGGTTTCCCCCCTCCCCATTTTTAAAAATTGTGGTAAAATATCAAGAATAGTTGTTGTAAGAGTTGCAATTTATGTGGGTGAGACATCAAATACCTTATTTGTACTCTACTTGGTCTTAAGGCAGTCTAGTGCCTACTGTGCAAGAATGTCATAAACGGGTAGATTCAGGGGGTAGTACAATGTTACAGTTGCACCTTATTTCCTGCTCCACCTAAACTTTAAACCAACTTCCTGGGAAGGCGGTGGCATTTCTACTCAGGAAGTGCTGAGACAGTCAATAGACTTCATGGTTCATTATCATCTCTCTTAGTCCTACTAAGCTCTTCTGGCTATTGTTAGTCTGCTCTGGGGACATAAAATGTTCACTTTTCATTCTTCTAGATTTTAATGACTTTCTATCCTTTTTGATGATCCTATTGTCCCACTATTCAAACTATCCCTTCTTCAGCAATTTTGCTGTCTGTTAGTCATTCCTGGTTAGGTCTCTCATCTATTTCACAGCCCTGCAGACTGTTTTTAGCTTTAGCTAAAACCTTTAACTCAGGTCTGGTAATATTAACTCAGGTATAGAAATGACTGATAATGAAGTACTGGAGGCACTGTCAAGATGCTATAATTTGTTTTATGAATATTAATAAGGGATGTACATTTAACTATAATGACTAGAGGACTAATGAAATTATATCTTTTGACCATTTGGACTATTTTATAGTCCTATCCTCCTAGCATATTAGTGAAGTTTCTAGTTTCTCTTTAGAGAAAAATACTGCGTTACATGTGATGAGATGCCACACTATTTGCACTCCCCTTTGCAAAATCCTAGATCTGCCCATGATCAAAAACATTTCTTTTTCATTTTCATTGTTTATATGATCTTTTCCTGGTACATGATCACATTTTTTGGTTCGTTTAAGCTCCTGATATAAATTCAGTACCTTTATAAATGTCAACTTTTCAGAAATATTATTAACCATTATAACATTTGAAAAACAAAAATAAAAGATAGCTCTAACTGATTTATCTGCTTTACTCTTCTCTTAATCTTCCAACTTTTTTTTTCTATCTTCATGGAGAATATAACCAAGACACATAATTACATGCTTGTCTATAGGGCTATTCATGTTTATATGTATGTATCATTGCTTTACAAAAAATATAAATGGTTTGCATGGGAATGATTTAAATGTTTTCAGTGACATCTATTTTTAATTTGCATTTTTAGTGTGATTGAAATGTTTTGAAAAGTATGCCAGTATGAACAAGAATTTCTATGGTATTTTTAAAAAATAACTACTATTGAAATGTCATGATATGGCAAAATAATATCTGATAATTCATCAAAAGTTCTAGTATATATTATTTGAAAATATTTAAAGACATCTGCTATTTAGTAGTAATTGAAGCACTGTTTTCTAGATTAAAATATTTCTTGTTTGTAATGTAATGAAACAGTATGACACTTTATCTTTAAAAAAATAAAAATTAAAAATACCAACAAAATATAATTTAAAAATGGTTTTGAAATTACAGTATTCCAAACCAAAACTGATCAGTGTCAGTTTTATGGGAAATGTTTAAACATTTGTTGTTATTCCAAATGGAAGTGAAATTGATTTTAAAATGTTGACACTGCCTATAAAACAGAAATTCTGTTTTTTTAGCAGCTTGAATCCTACAGTTATAATGATAAAATACCCCTTCTCAGACAGATGTGTAATAAACTCATCTACCTGTGAATAGTCACATGGGTATATTAGCTATATCTGTGAGATTCAATATTATTAATAAAAAAGAAAGGGGAAACTGTTGTTTCTGGAACTTAAACACAATTCTCATTTCTCTAACAGGCTTCCTTCTTTTTCCCTTGTATCTCATTGGACTAATTCTGTTTTATTTGGATGATTTACATACAGATCTCTTTCATAAATGCATGGTTCCCTTCATTTAATATTTATACAATGACACTCAGAGTCATATTTTTTTTCTTATGGAGATGATGCATAACTTCACTTGGCATTTTTCTTGATTCAGGAACAGTACTCGGCTTCATATCTGCTTGGTTTTGTGATATTTATCATTCAATGGAAGAGAATTGTCTGCCTCAGTTTGTACAAAAAATGTAACTTGATGACTTTCAGCATAATATTATTAAATTTGCAGTTTTCAATCTTTATATGGAACTACCTTGCAGGTGACTCTATACTTTAGATTTTGATTTATTCCTGCAAAGTGAATTGGCATTTCATAAATGAATCGACAAAAGGTTATCAGTAACAAAACTTTACTAGAGTACTTTTTTTACCTCTCACTTTCAGATATTTTGAAATGTAACCTATTTCAAATTTAAGATTTAATTTCTGGAAAGGCATGTAGCAGGCTTGCCTTTTGGAACTTGAGTTGAGTCCCAGGCTTGAGATCTTGCTGTTTTGATTGGTGGAGCCCATCCACCAATCAGGAGGCAGCAAGAGGAGTTAAGCTATGCCCCTGTCCTGAGGGGAGGGGGAGAGGAGTTCCTCCCCAACCCCAGACCTGATTGAAGACTGAAACACTCAGGTCTGGAAGACTTAAGGGGTGGAGCCCTGGAGAGTATAAAAGGAGCTGCATGCCCAGCATGAGGGAACACATCCGGGACAGAGAAGAGAGAAGAGCAGGGCTTAGAAGAGCTGAGGAGAGCTGCACAGCAGGGCAAAGCAGTAGCCCAGAAATGCCCCTGAAGATTTCCATCAGTGAGGAATGGCAGATGTCTCCAGCAGCTAGGCTCTCAGTGTGCAGCTCGGCACATGGCGTCCAGACCCTGGGAGCTGCATGAAGCGACTCGGGTCTGCAACCTCTGGTGTGTGGCCAGAGACATGGTGCACAGGTGGGTGCATGGATTAGGACCTTTGGAGCGCTTGGGTGGCTCAGATCCTCAAACCCCAGGCGGAGCCTGGTGCTGTATGAGGTAGCCCAGGCCTCCAACTCATAGCAAAAAGTTGAGTCCAGGGATCCAGATGGTGATCTGGCTACTGAGCCAGCAGACAGGGCCAAGCCAGAGGCCCCAGAAGCCCTGCATAGAGAAGCCCTGTTCCAGGGGACAGCAGCGCCCCCCCCACCCACCTGAAGCCCACTGCAGGTGACAGAGCAGCTTAGTGTAGAGGCTGAGAGCCACCTTCCAGGCCTGAGAGCCATGAGTTGCAGGGAAAAAGAGGATTCCCACAGGGTAGGAGGAATCCCCCCAGTTAGTTAAGGGCTTCTGAGAGTGGAGGTCCCACTGGGAGGACCCCCCTAAAGTTACCAGCTTCCTTGTAGGGCTTGGGAAAAACCCAAGGGCACTGGGGTTTCTCCCTGGGATGAAGTTTATCTTTGGGGTTCTTGTGCCATAAGTGGTGTGATGGCATGCCTTACATTTTGTGAACTCTCATGCTTGTAAATTAATAGATAAGTAGAGTCCTAGGGCTCCGCTGGGACCCCCTGTTGCTATTATTTCCCCTGTTGTTTACTTGCATTTATTTGTGGCTTATTTATTCACCCATACTTATCTACAGCTTATCTGTTGGCTATCTCTGTTTTTTGAGGGGTTTATCTGTTTCAGATCAGATACTGACCTGTGACTTACCTGTATGTGGAACACTGGTATAAGGTTTTATGTTATTTACCCAGAGGGTATTGTTTATGTTGTTTGTTTAGATATCTTATATATATATAGTACATATGATTATATCCATCTTGCTTTCTCTTCTGATAAATTAATGTAAATAAATTTGTATATAGTTAAGTCCCCTGACTGTCCTGGCCTGGTTCTATAAGGATGGAGGGAAACTAAGTGGTCTGCAGTTCCCTTTGTACAGCACACCTGCCAGCTAATAAACCCCTTCAATTGAAGAAGGGGATTATATACCCGAGTTACCTGGGCTACAGGTGCGTGCATAAAAATGTTATATATTAATTAAAAACAAATGTGCACACACATCAACTTGATTTGAACTTTCATAGTTACAAAATTTAAAGTTTAAATAATCATCTGAATTTATGAAATTCCAGGTGAAATAATATGCTATCCCACAGAGTAAAATAAGCTTTGTTAAGGTAGAACTAGCTTCATTGAAGGAAATTAGTAGTAGCAGGCATTCTTCTTGCCAGTTCTGTAGTACTACTTGGCATTTTAAGGAAGAATCTATTTCTAGAAGCCAAATCAGAGTACAGAATACCCTTTTCATTCTACTTCACCAATTATTAAGGATTTCCTCAGTGCCATTTAGAACTTTCACAGTTGATATGCATGATGAATCGTTATTAAGCCATAGCCTATATTTCTTAGGTGGAGGGGTAAAAATGAGGCCATAGTGCAATGAGTCAGCAAAAACTTGTAGCTGAATGAGGCAAAATTCCTTGGGGAGTCATGAAGTGTGCATATACTTGTGCAGATTACAGTGTGAAGGCTCAGCTCTGCCTTTGGTGCAAAAAGAGTTGAGTCATGACTCTACCCTCACAGTAGCCCCTTTGGGAAGCTTAACACTAGGGATGGTACTAGATTCACCCTCCAGATTCTGTTGGGATTGTAGGTACTCCCCATATGAGAAGGGGAGAGTTTATTACTCTATGCAGTATTTTTCAGGCAGAAGGTTAGCATCAAACAGACCCTGCTTCTCAGTAGGTAAAGTGCTGTATGCTGCTTCTGGATATCTCCGAATAGCACTGTACTGCTTCATGTAGACATACTGTCTGCATTGGCCTATAAACCTCCAGGCTTCTCTCAGCACCAAGCATGCTATCCTTTGATTATAAAAGAGTGGAAATCATCTGGGAATCTTAATTGAACCTACCTCTTTTGGAAAGCTTATTTCTTTCATGTTCAGCTTCTGTACCGAAAAAAAGAAAAAAAGAAAAAAGAAAAAAAAGAAATAAAGACATTTAGTTGTAATTATATCTTAAAAGATGGAAACATATTAATCCCCAGTCATTTGAAGCTAACAAATAGTGATAATAATGCCTAGTCAAAATGATTAATTAGTACTTTTTATTGATACGAAATTAAATTAATTTCTGAGGAAAATATCAGCTGTAAATGTTTTCTATTTCAGTTGCCAAAACCTGAACAATATATTGGCTTTGATGTTGGCTTTTTTGTTTTGTTTCTTTAAGGCAGGTGAGAGGGGAGAGATTTTTTGCTCCTTTTTGAAAATTATTAACTTTAAGTTTTCTACAGGAAAAAATGCTCATCTTGGATTGGGGGGCCTAGGTGAGTATTTTAAACATTATTTATAGGGTCTATATAGCACTTAACCCTATGATTCATCAGCAGTAACATGGATACTCATTGAGTGCCCAGGGTAGGAGAGAAGGGGAGACCACCATTCTGCTTACCCTACTATCCCCCCATTCCCCAGATGCCCAGTTTGGTGCAGCACTGCCCTACCTGACTTCTGGGGCTGCACAGAGGCAATGAAGGTTTTTCCCACAGGAGGCTTGGGAGAGGGAACACCATTTCCTTTGCTGCATTTGCCCCCCGCCCCCCTTCTTGTGCCCAAGATATATTCATTGGTGTGGCACTGCCCTGACCAACTCTTATGGCTAGGCAGAGGCAACAAAGGATCCTCCCTGCCATGGCAAAGACTCCCACCGGGGGGGTTTTTGGCACTCCCTCCCAAGTTGCCCCACTCAATCAGTTGTACCACTCAGTCAGGCTAATTACACCGTGGTTCATTAGACTAATCCCATGACCATCCCTAAATTTGTTCTTTTTTTTACTTGTCAGGCTCTGGAAACAAGAGAACAAGCATATAAGAAAATCAGGTTTTGCTCAGTTTATAGGGCTATCCCTAAAAATTGCATTATTTTTGGTATGGTATTGCATAGCATGGTAATACATGTCCCCTCCTCCAGAAAAACAACAATCATGTACTTAATGTTCCATATTACATGCAACTTTCACAATGAAGCCACTGGTAATATTAAAGGCCTAGATTTTTTCCTGAACCAAAGTGTGCTGCTTTTACAGCATAACATAAAGGCATAGGGTGGAGGGGGTATGCATTACTGAAAGTCTTCATCAAACCTCTACTAAACTACTGCCAAACCTCTAAAAGATCTCTCTCTGTCTCTCAAGCCTTGCCTGGACTACAATGGCTACAGCAACACTCCAACCCCAATACAAACCTTTCCAAAATTCTGTTAAACAATAATTGCTCCAGGTAGAGTTCAGGGTTTCACTGTTGTTACTACTTTTCTAAAGCATTTGGTTTGATTCCTAATTTATTCTTGTATTGATCTTGAGATTTCTCCATTTCTTTTTGTGGGATGGTAATGATTTGCACTTTCATATCACTTTCCAGGCTACTTTATGCTGCTCTGGTGCCAAGTTTCATAGTGAAATTATCTTAGGTAAAATAGGCATAATTCCAGAGCACTTTGGGTTCATGCATCTAGGTTATGTTACATTCCAAAGCCAGAACAAATGGCAGCTGATTGCAACTTTCAGTTGTTTCTATCCAGTTAATTATGTGGGTTTTCATTGGAGTGATAAAACTTTTGCTGGTGTTATAATTGTATATTGATCTATATATTTTCCAAAGAGATTTTAGACTGGAAGGAGATGTAGAATACTGAGAAGATATCAACAGTAGAAGGAGTTGTAGAATACTGAGATGAGTCTTGTCATTGTAACAGAAACAATTAAAATAAGTAGGTACTTGTGTTTAAGTATAGGAAATGATGAGAAAATCCATAATATTACATTTACTTACAATGGCTTGCATTTGAGTTCTTTCTCTCTGATTCTGTTAAAAAAAATGTTGTACAATTTAGTTGCAATGCAACTACACAAGTTAAGAATGTCTGGGAATATGATGGGAAATCACATGTCCATGGTGAAAAAAAATCTTTAAAAAGCCTAGTGAAAGGAACTGGATAGCTCAGTGTCATTCAATATGGACATGTGTGTAAGAACAACTTGATATAAGGATGGACTTAATAAATAATGCTGTTGTATTCCAATTGACTTCAGAAGAAAATGGTAGTAATTATATAATGTATGTAACTTGACATAATCATTAGTTATTTATTAAAGCTATCTTACCTTTACTTGGAATTTCTTAAGTTTGCAAATGTTGCATAATGGACAGTGTTGTTATTCTCCAATTTTAAGCATTCTTCTAATAAAAAATCTGTTTGTTCCATAGCTGGTGTACTGTACCAATACAATATGATCTCCATTATAATAACCTACTTTATGAAGATTAAATGGTTTTGTAATTCAAACAAGGCAAAATTGGTTTAAAGCAAAATCAAACACTAGTTTGCTAGTTCAGGATTTGAATAGTGGAATGAGAAATCTTTTTTATATTTCTATTGTGCACTGGTCAGCGAAGAAGTAATTGCTTTTTATAAGGCAAATTTGCTTTTACTTTTCTGAGGTAATGAAATGAACCTGAAACATTTCCTTTGAAATCAAAGTCACTATCACTCAAATGTCACCAGCAGAATTCCATCATATAGTTTCAGCAAACACATAATGGGAAAGTTGTGCTTGGAATTGATTGACAGGATTCTATTAGAGAGCCTTATCACAAATTCACCTATAATTATCTGTGGTGTAAATCAATAGTAATTTGATTTTTTCATATTTATGTTACTAACTTGTACAGAAAAAAACAGATCTTAGGACTATTCAAAAAGAAATAGCTTCCTGGCATATGCCGGAAAAAATGCATAGTTCACCAAGGGCAAGATGCTCTGGATTTTATCTTTCGGAGCACCAAATGAAATTCAGTGCACAAATAAAAAGTAAATCCACTGATACAGGAAAGGTCCTTAAATGCCATATGCAAAATTATTCAGAAAATATATGAAGGAATTAATCAAATCTTTACCATAAACAGTCTTGTGTGAAGGTCTAACAAAGAAAGTATTTTTAAATGCACAGATAGTCAAGTTGCATGGAATCAAAGTTTATTAAAAGAAAATGATGTCAAAGATGGCTTAGCTCATCTCTACTATAATCACATGATCTGAAGAGGTGATTCTTTGTGGCAGTCCAGGAGAGTGTTTACTGGGGGCAGGAGGGCAAGTAATATAAATTAAATCCCAGCAGGAGGGCTTCATAGTTCTGAGTGAAATAGAAAAAAACTGATAGCAAAGTTGCCGTGAGTAAAGTCACATAAAGTAGCACAAATTTCAAGCTCATCCTAATGACCCAGAAATATTTCTCTTTTAGAAAGAATAGAATGTTGTTAAATTGTGAATTAAGCAAACATGGTTTCATGATAATATAAAGCCATTGTAATAGCAAAAGTGGGTTCTTCATGTCATGGGGGACCAAAACTTGAAGGGTACTCTTAATATTACTCTCCAACTGTAAAGAGGAAACTGACAGCTCTAATACCTCATTAATGCTAGTTAAACATGGTGGGATAAATTACATGAAATAGTAATAACATAAATGGTTATATCCTATCTAGGAAGGATTGAGAGGGCAATAAGGGAGGGAAAATAGCAAAACATATAAAAAATAACATTACTGAGCCCAGTCACTAAAAACTCAGAGGAAATCAATTGGATTCTTATAGATCAGTGTCCTAACTCATAAAACACAAGGTGTGATACTAATTGATTTCTTCTTCAGTCCATGAAATCAAACTCTCTTTTTTAATGTGTAGAGTTAAAAATCCACAATCCTAAAAGAACCTCATTCTGAGTATCATGCTGGTAGTCTCATATTGCCAGTACTAAAATTTTACCAATCACCCTAAGCACAGCAAGAAAGCTGTAATATACAGCCAAGCCTTTCAGTACTATCAAATCTACACTGAGGAGAATACCCACAATCATCAGTTCGCAAATCTCAAAAGGCCTTTCACCAACAAGGACATTCCTCAAGAGAGACAGATTATACTTTTGAGAGAACCACCCAGATACCACATGAAGATTTGCTGCAGTACAAAAAGAAAATCCTCACGAACTGCACACCATTAGTTACGACATACCATCCTTCCTTGGAACCTATACAGAAAATACTCAAACAATTACAACCCATTCTAGAAGACCCAAATCTTAAAGAGGTCTTTCCAGAAACATCCATCCTAGCTTTTAAACAAGCACTGAACCTCGCCAACCTCATCACCAGAAGCAAACTTCCTATGGCCCAAAACACACCAATCCAAACCATGCTGGGTAAAACCTGCCAACACATCTCTACCACTCCCCAGTAACTACACCCCACAACAGAACCATTACCATTCCTGGATCTTAAACCTGCACCTCCAGAAATGTAATATGATCTTATCCAGTGCACTAAATTCCCTTCTGGAAAATATGTAGGAGAAACCAAACAACAACTGCAGACTAGAATGAAAGCACAATGAAAATCTATTAAAGACAAAAATATCAAATTACGTGTAGGTGCATACCTCTTACAAGATAACCACTCTCTCTCCGATCTCTCAGTTTGAATCCTCAAAGGGAATTTACAAAACACCTTTCATAGATGAGCCTATAAACTTCATTTCATAACTCTAATGGATACAAAAAATCATGGACTAAATATAGACATTGGATTTATGGCAAACTATAACCTGCCTGCCATCTAATAACCCAAGGTAACCTCTCTACATTCTAACAATTACTTTTTATCACCTTCTTCACCTTCCCTACCCAACTACCTTTTCACACCTATTGCCTCCCATTCCCTTTGAAGCTTACTGCCATGTATTTGCATTTACAGAAGACCTACATTTTGCATTTTAGCTTCTATTCTACCCAGGAATACACACAAACACTAACAGACTTTCCGTATGCTTGAAGAAGGGCATTTGTGCCCAAGATCTTGCAAAAAACATTTTTTCCCAAATAGGTCTATGAAACTGGTTTGTAAATTCCCTTTGAGGATCAGGCCTGAGAGATGGAAGACGGCTGGTGTTCTGTTGTTGTCTTTGATAGATTCTTGGTGTGAGCTTATTCTGGTGCACAGTTGTTGCTTGGTGTCCCCTACATATTTTGCATCAGGGCACTTAGTGTCCTGATAGAGATATGTATTGTATTGTGAAGGTATCTCCAATATTGTTGGCAGGTTTTGAATGTCTCATCATGTCATGGCCTGGATCCATTTGGTGTGTTTTGGGCTGTACGAACTTGGCTTCTGGTGATGAGGTGATGAGATTAGTGAGGTTCAGTGCTCATCTGAATTTACAAACCACTTTTCACAGATGAACCTATGAACTGTACTTCATCAACCTCCTAGGTACAAAAACTCATAGGTTCAATATAGACATTATAATTCGGAGACATTGCAACTTGCCAGACATCTGACTCCCCAGGTACCTCTCCACTTTTACCTGCTACATCCCACCTCTCCCCACCCCCAGCCTGTCCCTTACCCTTTGATGCCTCCATTTCACTGACTGGCTTTCTTGCTTGCATTGCATGCTAGTTTTTTTACTATTCCATCCATGTAGAGCACTCCAACTGCAGGTGCTTCCTCAGCCTGATGAAGGGTTTTTCAACTCAAAACCTTGCTAAGATATATTTCTCTATTAAGTTGGTCTGCTAAAATGTACTAAATTGACCCAAAGGACCTTGTCTACCAGTGCCATGTCCTTAGACCAGCACCCCTAGCACCTGTTCCTGGTCAGCTGATCGGAAGGAGGCAGGGCCCTGGGCACATCTAAAGCCCAGGGCTGGGGCTGGCAGGGCGAGTTCTCTGGCAGCTGCTGGAGAAGAAGCTCCTTCAGGAAAAAGAAAGAAAGGCTCTGTGACAGTTTGGCTGCCTGAGATGCCTGTACTACTGTGCTGCAATGCACTGCTTATTACCTGTTGTTATCTGAAGTGGTGGACCGGACTGAGGGTGAAGGGGAGGAGGAGGCCTCATTGGGGTGCACTACAGTGTCATGTAGAGGCCCCAGCACC
Organism: Crocodylus porosus; assembly: GCF_001723895.1. NCBI lineage: Eukaryota > Metazoa > Chordata > Crocodylia > Crocodylidae > Crocodylus > Crocodylus porosus. Next base: position 1,070,456 of record NW_017728907.1, on the reverse strand, counting down.
AGTGAGGGCACGCCTTAACGCACACACAAAGTCACACGTCATGAGTTTTGCTTGTCAGCAGCTTGAGGTGCAGTTTCCCAGAAACCCCTGCACCTATCTCCTTGAAACCTGGCAAGCTTCCTGGCCTCAGAAGAGGCTACCATTCCTGCTGTTTTCACCCCACTGCACCTTAACACACACACGACATGAGTTTTGCTTGTCAGCAGCTTGAGGTGCAGTTTTCTAGAAATCCCTACACCTGTGTCCTGGAAACTTGGCATGCTTTATGGCCTCAGCAGGGGCTATCATGCCTGTTGCCTTCACACTTACAAGTGACATGAGTTTTTTCTTGCAAAATTTTGAGGTGCAGTTTTCCTGAAACCCCTGCACCTATCTCCTTGAAACATGACAGGCTCTATGGCCTTAGCATGGGCTACCCTCTGTGCTGTTTTCTTTTGAATTAGGTAAGAAATGACGAAGTTATAGGCAGTTGTGTGATTCCCCATTATAGCCTATGGGCAAAGTATTGAAAGACATTGAAACAACGAAACAGTTTTGACAAAACAAAACAGAGCAGTACTTTGAAACAAAATGAAATGTCAAAATGAAACACTGTTCCTTCAGATGGGGAAATGGAAGTCAAAATGAAACAGTGCTGTTTCGCACAGCCCAGATAGACAGACAGACAGACAAACAAACATGTCTCTATGTCTATATAGATATATATATACACATATATATGTGTATGTGTGTGTATACACATGCATACTTGCACACACATGTGTGTGCAATTACTTAGGTATGTCATTATCTGGGTAATTACATATACATATATATTGGTATATACCTAGGTATACACCTGAGTGTGTGTGTGTGTGTGTGTGTGTGTGTGTGTGTGTGTATACACACATACCAATATATATACGGTATATATAATTACTTAGATAATTACATACCTATGTAATTACACACACACACAGATAGATAGATTACTATATATCTCTACATAGATATATAGATGTATAGACATATCTATCTATCTTCTGAATCCCAATTGATTTCACTGAGAATATTTTATTTGAGTTTTGTAGAATTATCATTTTAAAGTACAAAGTACATATTTTATGGGTTTGAAATACCTATTTTCTATAAATATTTGAAGATCCATATATATGAAATGCACATTGGGAACTGTTTAAGGACATTTTACTAAACGCCTCAGAAACCACAATGTCACATTGGAAAAATAAAGTATTTCATGTAAAAAACAAACAAAATCCATTACAATAATACTACTATGAAGAGGAAGATAATTTTTCAAAATTAGAAAATTACATCAAATAAAAGAAAGAGTAAGAAGACACTATAATCCAGAAGCTAGGAATCAGAACATGAATGAGAGAGGGAAAAATAAATAGGAAAAAAGGTATGCCCATAAGGGATAATGGTTGAGGTAGCCATTTCAAAGATTATAATAGGGGAAACAAAGAATCTTAACAATTATAATGGTCCATTATTAGATAGAAAATTTAGAACAGTTCAGGAAAATGTAGAAAATGAATAAGCATTCAGGAATCATTCATGTTTGAGTATGGAGAAAAAAATCAGACAATATATTCCTATCAGAAGTTGGTGATTAATTATTTTCCATTGCAATAGAAAATATTTAAAAAAAATATATTGAAGTTTAAACACTTTAAATTATCACTTCCAGATAACAGCCAGCCCAGAATTGGCCAAGAAGATCTCTTGATGCTTAAATTTGATTTTCAGTAACATTTAAACTTTAGTGATGTTCCAGAAACTTTGAAGCTAATACTGTGATAGTATTTTAGAAGATTAAATGAGGTGACATGGACCTCTTATGCTCATTGTATTCCTAAGTTTATGATTAAGCCAGGACTGGGGTATGTTTAGTTGCCAAGGCCACAGTTCACAGATTAAGGATGGCCCTTGTAAGACTGATGGCCAGAAGGTCACTGACCCTTGGAGGCAGATGGTACGGATGAGACAGGATTATATGAGAGCAGGACCTGTGAGTTCTACAGGTGGCCAAGGACCCAGGTCATAAGTTTTGCCTGTCAGCAGCTAGAGGTGCAGGGCCTAAGAAACCAGAACACCTGCACCTATCTCCTTAACAGCTGGCAGACTTTGAGGCCTCAGAAGGGGCTAGCAGGCCTGCAACTTTCACCCTGCTACACCTTAACACACACAGTGTCACCCATGTCATGAATTTTGCTTGTCCACAGCTTGAGGTACAGTTTCCCCCAAACCCCTGCACCTATTTCCTTGAAACTTGGAAAGTTTTGTGGTCTCAGCAGGGGCCACTACCCCTGCAGATTTGACTCCACTGTGCTGTAACATATACATGTGACATGAGTTTTGCGTTCATGAATTTGGGGTGCAATTTCCCCCAAATCCCTGTACCTATCTCCATGATAGGTAGGATTTATGCTCTCAGAAGAGGCTACCACCCCTACAAGTTTCATCCAAATCAGACTGGAAACAACAAAATTATAGATATTTCATCGATTCTCCATTATATCCTATGGCCAAATGTCCATCTTGGAGCCGATTCCACTGAATCAAAGTGGGAAACCAATTCAGAGCTCCAGATTGAATCGCTAGCATTCAAATCAACCAAATCTGAACCCAAATTGAATAGTTCCCTGTGACAGTTAAGCTACGTCCACAAAATAAATCACCATCTCTTGTTTAAATATGAACTGTTTAATTTCCTTTATTTCTTAGCCGCCACGACTTTGGTAGAATAAGGTACGGAAATAAACACAGTCCTGAGAGATGAGGAAGATGTCTGTGGTTCAACAAAGATAACTCTTCTGCACAATTATGTCTCTCTTAGATAAATAACATCTTTTATATCTATAGTTCCCTCTCTCTTTGAGAATTCTCAATTTCTTGGTTGCTTGCCTCGTTCTCTTCCACACGGGTCCCAAGCAAATAGCAATGCCATCTACGTCATCTTGTATTTACGAGTAATATCAAAATTGTGGGATTCTCTTCTCTTCATTAGTTTTCATGCACTCTCATTCCTTTCTCTTAATTTTAAGTCTCTGGGATGTTACTCAATGTCTTCAGGTATCAGACTCACTGATTCAAAATTCTCCTTTGTTAACTCACTTCATCTTCCCAGGTAAGTCTCTCTCCAGGTCCCTTCTTACATTCCCCTTTCATCTCTCCTGTAGTCTCCCTGTTTCTTTTGGGTTGGTTTCTTCTCTTTTCCAGCCAAATCTGGGTTATTTCCCATTTAAATACTTCCAGCCATCTGCTGCTTCTCTCACAGTCGGCGCTCTCTTTCCTCTCTCTCAGCACATGCTACTCTTTGTTGATGTTTTCATCCTGGTTTCTCTCTCCACTATCTGGGTAGCCCCACCCCTTTTTCTCTCTGGACTGGCTGCTAAGGTAAGTTTTCTGTTTTTCTTCACTTTCCCAAAGTTCTGCGATGGGGCAGTCTTGATGCCTCATCACATTCCTTATTTGCACCTGCCTACTCAATGGGTTCTCATAAATGTTTACATTCAAGTGCCCACCATAGGCAAATTGGCTGTGTGCCTCTGCATCACCCCAGAGTGCCACAAAGTCAACAACCTCCTCCTGGCTCCAGTTGGATCCCTGGGTGGAGGGCACAGCCATGTGCACATGGGTGGTTCTGGGCTGGGATTGAGAGAAAGAGGCCATTCTGTGTCCCATACCAGCTCTCTGGGCCCCTGAGTGGCTGTGTTGCTGTTTACCAGCCCTGGGCAGCTGCCAGCAGCACCCACACAGGGGCATGGCATGGGACTGGCAGCCACACAGCAGACGTTATACCACACAGCAGCTTCAGGCACAGGGCATGTTGCTGGGGTATGCAGCTTGCAGGAAGTCCGGGGTGCCAACAAGCTGGCTAAGGGGTGCAACAGCCTGCAGCAGCCTGCAGCAAATGTTCTGCACCCACCTAGCCTGACAGTAGTGTCCTGGCAGCCACAAGGCTCAAGGTTAAGCAATGCTGCAGGGCTCCAGAAAGGCAGATACAGCTCAGCTGTGGCCTGCCTAGGGGGGGACACAGGGCCTGCTGTGCCCTCAGGCTGCCTGTGATGTGATGCCTCAGGGCACAAGATGGCTGCAGGCTTTTATTGCCTGCAAACAGGGGCTGTCAGAGAGGCAGCCCAAGCCTGGATCAGGAAAGGCTGCCAGCCAGGAGCCCTGGGGCTGACCTCAGGCCAGCCCCCTAGTGGCTGGGCAGTCCCAGCAGCAAATTTGCTTCTAAGTTGTGTCTAGATCTGTCCTACTCTGCAGTTACTAATTGTGCTTAAATTTGCTACCTGCATTAACAGGTAGAAAATTTACTCTCTTTTAGGGATTTTTACTGTGCGTAAGTGTGCACAAATGTAGACATGCGTGCTTACTGGACAGTAAAATAGGCAATGGCACAGTAAAGCATCTCTTGTAGACAGTGCCAGAGCATAGCAATAAAATTTGGCACCTGGGGCAAAGCCCACAACAGCAGCCCACCTTTGTCCTACAGACAGATCTGGATCTGCACATGCCCCCCACCCAACCCCTTTATGGTTACCTGGGACTGCATGCAGTGGTGGGAGCTGCCCTTCCCCCATCCCCATTCCCCTCCACAATGTGTCATTCATGGGTAGGCTGCACCTATTACTCCTTTGCTTCAATGCCCAAGGCGGTTGCCCCACTAACCGCCACTCCCCCCCACTATGGCACCTTCCTGTAGACATGCACATCGTCTTCTACAAAGATGCTTTGAGTTGGTATCATTGGAACAAGTTTACAAATGAACAGAGCATATTTAAAGGCATTTAGGCTGCTGTAAAATGATTCCTTCAGATTTAAATGCCTCATTAATGAGCTCACATATGACTTAGTTATTCTGGATTGTTCATAGCAAGTTCATGTCACCCTCACTATGAAGCTCAATGTTATATAAATGTCTCTGATTAAAAAAATGTTCTATTATAACTTCTAGTTATAGCAAGTGGCATTGTGGCTAGCCACAATATAATCACATGTATAATAATACAAAAGATGACTGCCTCCATGGGTTGCTATTATACTCTGGCTTCAGTGAATCACAGAATAGGGATGATCTTAATACAATATAATTTTTGCTCAAAAGCAGTTTAGGATTCTCTTTTGTGACTTCATTGCAATTTTCATGCATGTACAGTAATGTACAGTACAGATTGATGTCAAGACCTTTCCATTCTCTTTAACCAATTTAGTCTGCACCATTTATATGAATTTACAAATGAAAGAAGAAACCTACAGAAAAAAACACATAATAAATGCATTAGCAATGGCTTTAGAAGAAAGTATGGGAGCTATTTCTATTAGCATTTAATTGCTCTGTTAGTTTTGGGAGGTGGGTGTGTATGTGTGTGTGTGCGTGCGTGCGCGCGCGTGCTCGCATGAGAGAGAGACTTCCCTCCTAGCCTGCATTTCTTAGGATATTTATATATATTCAAGGAATAATATGAAAGCTGTTCTGTGCTTAATATAATACTTGTACATTTTTCTCACTGTTAACCAATAGTACTGTTGCCTTTTAGATAAGGTGCTTGTCATATTTCAAATTGTTTTGCCCAAAATTCTACTTTGTTGATATGTTTTGCCTAATTTTGCTTTATTTTTCCCCTCTTGTACAAATGGTTTATGACACATTAACACCACAATGTTCTACATCTTATAAAAATTTAGGAACCAATTAATTACTGGATTATTCTGGTAACACATGACTAACTTCAGAACATAGTATTGTAATATAGTATGAATCATTAATTTTTGTTTTGCAGTCTCAAAATAAGGCCAAATTTAGGTAAAAGTGCAAATAACAATACATCAGAAAGCAAAATCACAGTGAAAATAGGTGAAAATAGCCTGAGATATATGTGGAAGCTCAAAAATACTATTTGAAAGCATACTTACATGCCCCTGAGACCCATTTCCTATAGCCAGGTCCTTCATTCATGCCTCTTACCCTTTTATTCTTAGTGCTTCATCATGGCATTGCTGAAGCAGTTTTTCTTTAGGTTTTACCTCAGTTTTCAGGATCTAGTCCTAGATTTTTTTTTTGTTACCTCAAAACATATGTGAAATGCAGTGGGATCTGAGCATGTAATGTTGAAATTAATAGGCATATGTCCAGGGCCATCATGGTCAACATGATTCTGTTCTGGTCCCACTATTGCTAACCATACACAGAAAATAATAAAAAAATATGTATTTTTGTTCCAAGTTGGTAAATTAAAATCACATTTCTTTATAGTGCTGTTTTTTCCATATGTGTTATTTCAGATAATTTTTGACATTTTTTTTTAATTTCAAAGAAGCTATGACCCAAAATATTCACGTTGAACTGAAAAATTAGGCAAAGAAAAGTCTGTTAAGTGAACGTAGTGCTTATACAGTCAGTCATATTAGGGGTAAAAAAGGTTAAAAGAATAAACAAAAGAAATGCCAAAGGTCTTCAGTGAGAGTATGGGTGCATCAGCATGAAGAGGGAGGGAAGTAGCTTCCTAATTATATGTTGCATTTGACAATTTAAGAACCTGATCCAAAGTCTCTTGACTTCAATGAGTATTTTTCTCTTTGTTAAATCAATTTTATTGAGCTTCAGCCAGGCCTAAGTCATTCAACTTTTCCTAAACTGTCTGTTCCTTCATATTTCATGGCATATTTACAACCACACTACTCTTTTATTAACTTCAATGTTCTCTTTGTAAAATATTTTAAAAGAAGATATTCAGGATGGAAAACCGGCGTTCACAACCCACACATACACGTCAGCTCCACTCTCCCCTGTATCCTACACATTAGTAATCTAAGATATTAATTACATATTGCTAATGGTGATAATGACAAAAAAGCAGGTGATCTGAGCCAAACTTTTCAAATACCATCTTATAGCTTCTTATGTTGTGCTTTATATCTTGAAAGGCAATTGAAGGATTTAGTTAAAACAAGGACATATCTGCTTTCTGGAGTTTTTTTTTTTTTTTTTTTTTAGAAAAACAGAAAAATCAATGGCATGAGGAAATATGCATGCATAGATGATTTTAAAAAACCTTTTAGCTTGACTTCTTGATTTCAAAATATTCAGGAAGAGTGGAAAAGAGATTTGGATGGGTTAGGGGAGCTTGCAAAATCAGCTATAACTCACTAAACATGCAGTGTATTTAAATCCTATTTGTTGACATGCTGTAAAGGTTGATCTGCAGGTCTCTTTACTCTTAAAAAACATTTTGTGGTTATGTTGTGACCTTGCATCTGTGAAAGTCAGTCCTCTGATTAAATCCTGGTTGAGAAATCTATTATTTGCTAAAGCATTATAAAATGTTTCCTATATGTATTTTAAAATTACATATGTAGAATATACTCCATCAGGAAATCTATGAGTAATGCAATTTTGCTCATAAAGGCCTCATTTGCACTGAGACAATAGTTTCATATGGCATTAAATTTATTCTCTCTTACCTCACTTACATATGGACATAGCTCATGAATTAAGTCTTCAAGATGTACGAAGCTGCCCGTGCCAAAACTGGTTACTTGAAAGCCGAATATGGTATAAAATAACAGTGTGGGATGCAAATTAATTTGTTAACAAAAAAGAAAGATTTAATCCACTAATATATTACCCAAATATATAAATGAATGGAGTAACACTATTTTTCCTGCTATGAAAGCAGAACGATGTGGCATAACAATAAACTAACTGGTAAATTGGGCCCTAAATCCAGTTTGTTTTTCTCTTTCACAACCATCCTTCACTCCTTTCTTTCCTTTCAAAACAAAACAAAATGCATCCAATTATCTTCAAAAAGGGAAATTAAATCAAAACTAGCGCACTGCTGTACGAAGCCTAAAGAGTCAGTCTGTCTTTGTTTCTCTGCTGCTGAAATCAGATTCAGCTCATTCCCTAGCTTAATCTATCTGGTTGATTTACAAGTGCTGCTACTGGCTGCATGGTGCGAATAGGAGGCTTGCTGCACCTGTCCTTGTGCTCAGATCAAGCCAACAAGCACAAAACTCATGATTACTAGATGATGTACAATCACTGAGGTAAGGGAGGGTAAGAGGAGGAGAGGTTTCTAGGCAGGCTTTGGATCTTACCCTTCAAGCTGGAAATGGGAGGCATTTCTTCATGGAACAACTCTTCTGTGAAACTGCATGACTTCTTAATGTTCAGATTAATCAGTTTCATTATTTGCTCCTGGCTGCAGCACAAACTTAACTGTAGAATCTATTTCAAAATAATCATTTCCTTTCCTTTCCCCCTTTGCCTTCTATTTTTATTCTTGCTTTGCTATCTGAATCTAGCTGCGTGGCAGATGCCTGTGTCTGATGCAGTTTAAGATTAGTTCTGATACTAGCTGGCTTATTCACCACATTCTGTGAGAAGATGGAGCAGATATGTAGCATAGTCAACTACCTCTTTGCTCCATATGCCAAGCCCTGGTGATCTGATGAAGGCATGACTTCTAAAATTCAGGGAAGTTTTGGCCCTTCCATCATTTCTCTACCTCTCCTTTTTTGTATCACAGAAGTACTGTATGTATTCAAATATAAGACAGGGTTTTGCCACCTAGTCAGCATGAGAAAAAGGCTCCTTGTCTTATATTCCCATACAAAGAAACCTCATTAAATATATTATCTGGCATTAAGCTGCTGCCAAAAGCAGAATGTGCTTAGTAATAGAAACTAACTATGAAGTTGTTTAAATGCAGCCAGCACTAAACATGACTATAAAACACATGGCGCATCTTGGGCAAACATGCTGATTAGGAACCTACCACAACAATAGGTTAGTACAACGTATATAAATAAGGTATACGCTAATATGTATTGTGCACGGTCCTCGTCAGTGCTGACTCTTTGTTGTCACAATGAACCACTACACTGAATACATTTTGACTTGCACAGACAAGGTTCTTGTACTCCTACAGCTGAGCTGCACTTTTCTTTCCCTTTTCCAATGATTCCTGTTTTTTCTCCAGCCTTAAATGTCTGGCAAACATCACCAAATGGGGCCCAAATGGTTCACACAGAATCTCTTTCTTGCTCCTTCTCTCAACTTGTCTCATATGACTAGTGTGCTTCAGCCCTTCATGAAATGGAGCCAGACCAGATTGCCCTGCACTTTATCTGCATATAATTTTTTAAAGGACCCCAAGACTCATAACAATAACACCTGATTGTAATCATGAGTTGGGAGCTAATTAAAACATGGATCCTTCATTGAGGGGGGAGGGGTATCAGGAGCACGCACACATACTGAGCTGTGGAGGCACCATGGTTTGAAAAGTTGTTTCACTTTGCTGTAGCCCAACCCAAAGAACTATATGATAAACCAAGAGCCTTACCCCCTGTTAGGAAGTAATAACTCAGACTTGAATGAAATAGAGATGATTATCCACTCTGAAAACTTTTCTGCTTCAATCTTTTGATGGGCTGTGAAGGTGGAGTGGTTTTGAATATCATTTCTGAGTCTCTCAGAATAACTAGCCTTTTTTACAAAACATGAAGAGAACTTTGTAATGAGAACAAGTTTCCCTTAGGGAAAAAAAAAAATCTGAACCCTGTTGGGTTAAACATGATTTCAAATTGCAATTGACCTTAATGGGAACTGGAAAAAGGCCCATTTCATTACAGGAAATACTTCTGGCCTCTGAGGAACATTCCCTCTTCCAGGTCCACTGGGGAGCATGCTGCCCCCCCATGCCCTCCAGCTTGGCAATTGGCCATGGGGGGACCCCAGATACCTCCCCAGACCTAGCAGACACCAGACTTTGAGCTAGGAAGGCAGAAGGGGGGTGGGGGGCAGCGCACTCTCTGGCAGATCTAGAAGGACTTCTGGTCCACTTCTGGGTCTGCTGCTGAGCACGCGAGGGAGCCCCCCATGCTCCTGTGGGATGCTGCATCTGCCCCACCATTGCAGCATTCACAATACACCTGGTACCTTGAGGTATGTAGAAAAAACATTTAAAGCTATGTCTATGGCCGAATCATTGAATCTTTCCAGATCTCTCCAAATTGATTCAGAGAATTCAGATTCAATTCAGAGAGATTAAAGGGTTTCCTGATTAGATTTGGAGATCTAGCCACCAAACCTCTGCTGAATTCAATCAGGGACCAAAGCTTCGCACAGCCCTAGTGCTTATATCTATGTCTTATTGCTGAGTCATGTATCTTCAGCCTCTCATTAAGGTAATTGACCAGCTCTGACAATGAGGCCCCATTCTTTGATTGATGCCTGTGGATTCTTATCTTGATCCTAATTAATTATTTCTTTAATGGTTTGATCTCAAAGGCTGATGAAACTGAAGGTGTCCCAGATTACTGTGGGCAAAAATACAGTGAATTGAATAAACTAATCTGTTGTTGGATTAGTAGAATGTTTATCTTCTTTTATCTTTCCCCATGAACTGATGGCTTCCTTCCCATGATTTTCTCCTTAAAGGTTACCTTGGTTTATTGATGATCAGCTACCAACACTGTGGGCAACTGTGAAGACAGCTGGGAACTGGTACCTGTAGTCCTGGGCTGAAGATAATTGTGACAAAAGATTTTTTTTTTTAATATTTTCTACCAAGGCTCTGCCAAAAGAGATTTCATCTAGGTTCTCCACTCACTTCACCCCCACCAGGAATTTATTTGATTTGAGGTAATTTCTTGTTTTTCAGAGAATCATCTCAATCTGAGTGAAAACCTGCCACTTCTGAAGCAACTTTGGGCAATTAGATCTCCTCTGCTTGAATGTCAATGGGGAGAAACCATATTTTGTGAGACACTGGAGAAATACTTGGCTCTTTGTTATTGAAGAGTCTCATGGTATTCTTTAAAGATAGTAAAACATTGAGCATGGAGGCAAATATTTATCCTTTGCTTTCCATCACTTTCTTATTCACCCTCCAGTCCTGGAGATATCTTGGAGTAGTTCATTTTCTAGCAAAAGTTAAATTAGTTTTGGCCAGTGGTGCTCAAGCTTTTTGCCCAATGGGATGGATAGGTAGTGCCTGGTTGTTTGTGAGCATGATCCAGCAATGAGGCTATATATGATAATGCCAATCTAGCCATGCAGAAGCACATGGAGGGTAGCCTGACCCCAATTCAGCCTCATGGAGGTGGGGTGGAAAGTAGCCCAGCCCTGATTTGGCTACACAAGGGAAGAAGGGGTTTTATCTGATCCCCCAATCTTGCTGGACAGGGATTGAGAATTTGGCAGCAGGGGGGTGGTAGCATTAATTGCTGTTGCTCTCCTGCCACCAAATTTGGCAGGCAGGGGGGGCATGGCAAAAGGGAACTTCTGGTGGGTCTTTACTGCATACCACACAACCAGGGGGAAGAGCTGGACTGGGACTTCTCCAGTCAACTTATGGAGGCACTTAGGTCAAGGGATGTCATTGCCATGGATGAGCTAAACTACCCAGATATTTGCTGGGAGGAGCAGACAGTCAGGCCTGACCACTCGCGTAGGTTCCTGGCTGTATCACAGGACCTTTACTTTATCCAGGAGGTGCACAGCTCCACTGGGGTAACTCCTTGCTGGACCTGGTCCTGGCCACTGGGGATGACCTTGTGAGGGGACTGCAGCTCTTTGACCACCTGGGTAATAGCGATCATCACCTGCTGGAATTCACTATCCAGTGCAGGGTGTCTAGGGCTTATAGCAAGACTAAAACCTTTGACTTCAGAAGGGCCAACTTCAATGAGCTTCAGAGATTAGTGAGGGAGGCACTGAGGACTCAGAAGGTAGAGGAGATGGGAGTCATGAGAGATGGTCATACCTTAAGGGGGTGATCCTCCAGGCCCAAAGGGTAACAGTCCCTGAGAGAAGCAAAGGGGTAAAAGTGCTCAGAAACCCCCATGGCTCAACATGGGCATTCAGGAATGCCTAAGGACTAAAAAGGTGACATACAACCAGTGGAAGGGAGGGGCTATCACCAAGGAAGAGTATTCCTCCTCGGCCCATGAGTGTAGGAGGGCTATTAGGAAGGCCAAGCCAGAGGATGAAACTCAGGCTAGTGTCCAGGACTAAGGACAACAAAAAGTCCTTTTCCAAGTACATTGGGAGCAAGAAAGGGTACCAGGCAATGTAGGGCGCAAGACTCAAATGGTAACCTTGTGGTTACACCAGATGAGAAAGCCAATATTTTTAACAGTTTCTTTGCTTCTGTTTTCTTGAACAGGGGCTGGGACTTCCCTCCTACCAGAGGTAGGGACAATTTCAGGGATAGCTCTGTCAGGCCTTGGGTCAGTGCAGATGTAGTTAGGGATCTTCTGGAAGGGCTGAACATTTTTAAATCTGCAGGTCCAGATGCCCTCCACCCAAGCATGCTGAGGGAGCTGGCAGAGGTCATCACAGAGCCCTTGGCCCAGCTGTATGAGCATTCGTGATCATCTGGCCAGGTTCTGGGGGATTGGAAACTAGCTAGTGTGGTCCCCATTTTTAAGAAAGGGAGGAAAGAGGACCCCAGTAACTATAGGGCCCATAAGCCTCACCTTGGTCCTTGGGAAGATCTTGGAGAAAATCATCAAGGAGCACGTCTTTGGGGGCCAGCAGGGGAGATCATGCTCAGGGACATCCAGCATGGGTTCATCAAAGGCAGGTCCTGCCTGACCAACCTGGTTGCCTTTTATGACCAGGTAACTAAATCCTTGGATGATGGTGTCATCATGGACGTAGTCTTTCCAGATGACTGTAGCATTGATTCCTACACAGTTGGATGGGTAAAAAAATGGCTGATGGGGCGCACCCAGAGAATAGTGGTGGATGGGTCATACTTAACCTGGTGAGATGTGAGCAGTGGGGTCCCCCAGGGCTCAGTCCTTGGGCCTGCACTGTTTAACATCTTCATCAGTGACTTAGACGAGGGGGTTGAAAGCACATTGTCCAAGTTTGCTGATGAAACTAAGATGTGGGGTGAGGTGGGCACACTTGAAGGGAGAGAGAGGCTGCAACTAGATTTAGACAGACTACAAAAGTGGGCAGATGAGAATAGGATGGGGTTCAACGTAGATAAATGTAGGGTGTTACATCTTGGGAGAAGGAATCCACAGCATACATACAGGCTGGGGAGTTCCCCTCTTGAAAGTACAGAGGCGGAAAGGATCTTGGAGTCATTATTGACTCCAAGATGAACATGAGCTGCCAATGCCAGACTGCAGCCAGCAAGGCCAGCCATACCTTGTCATGCATCCAAAGATGCATCTCAAGCCGGTCCAGAGAGGTGATCCTCCCCCTCTATGAAACAGTGGTCAGGCCACAGTTGGAGTACTGCATCCAGTACTGGGCACCACACATTAAAGAGGATGTGGCCAGCCTGGAGACAGTTCAGAGGAGGGCCATCTGTTTGGTGAGAGGGCACAGGACAGGTCCTATGAGGAGAGACTGAGGGACCTGAACCTGTTCAGCCTCAGCAAGAGGAGGCTGAGGGACGACCTGGTGGCTGCCTACAAACTCATCAGAAGAGATCATCAGCAAATAAGAAGACCCTTATTCTCCCCAGCACCACCTGGGGTGATGATGAACCATGGTAATAAGCTGATGGAGAATAGGTTTATGTTAGAGATCAGGAGGCAATATTTTACAGTTAGGGTGGCCAGAATCTGGAACCAACTTTCTAGGGAAGTGGTCCTCGCCCCTACCTTGGGTAAATTAAAAAAGAGGTTAGATGATTACCTGTCTGGGGTCTTGTGAACCCAGCATTTATTTCTGCACATGGCAGGGGGTCAGGCTAGATGGTCTGTTCAGGTTCCTCCTGACCCTAGCTACTATGAAACTATGAAACTACAATGAAACTATGCTTCTCAAGCAAATCCCAGGATGTCATTCTCCCATTGTACATCACCTTGGTGAGGCCACAGCTGGAATACTGCATACAGTTTGGGGCTCCACAATTCAAAAAGGATGTGGAGAAGCTTGAGAGAGTGCAGAGGAGAGAAACATGCATGATCAGAGATCAGGAAAACAGACCTTACGAAGAGAGGCTGAGAGCCATGGGACTCTTCAGCCTGGAAAAGCGCAGGCTCAGGGCCAATCTGATGGCCACCTATAAGTTTATCAGAGGTGTTCACCAGGATCTGGGGGAACATCTGCTCACCAGAGTGCCCCAAAGGATAACAAGATGGAATGGAAACAAACTCCTCCACAACTGATTCAGGCTGGACATAAGGAAGAACTTCTTTACTGTCTGAGTCCCCAAGGTTTGGAATAGACTGCCGCCAGAGGTGATTCAAGCACCCACTTTGAATGCCTTCAAGACACATTTGGATGCTTATCTACCTGGGATCCTATGATCGCTGCTGACTTCCTGCCCCTGGGGCAGGGGGCTGGAATCAATGAACCTCTGGGGTCCCTTCCAGCCCAAATGTTTATGAAATCTATTAAATTTTCCAACCCAAGGGGAGTCCTGCAGCCTGGCTACTGTATGGCTCTGCATGTTGGATTTGACTCACAGGCTGCAGGTAGAGCCCCTCTGGTCTGGGCATACATAATTTGTATACATGTGTTTGAAAATATGTCTCCACATTGGTAAAAGAAAGACTCATGGATGACCACCAGCAGCTACTAGTGTGTGAGGTGCTGCCAGAAATGTGTAAGCTTGGATAAAATCATATTAGTGATGCTTATCCATGCTCCTTGGCTTCCTAAAATAGGTGTTCTTGTGGCATTTTGACACTTTGCTTCCTGGCCAAAAGTACCTGGGTAATATGGGATATTCATAGACCTGAAAATAAATATTAGAGTAAGAAAATTTCAGGGGTGAGGGGAAGGAGAAGAGGGAAAGGGACATTGAAGAAGCAAGAATACCATAATTTTAATAGGAGGACAACTAAGGATATTTTTGGGACTGATACAGAGATGATATAAATCAGCATAGTTTCAATAGCCCTCAATAAAGTGAAACTTATTTACACTAAATTCAAATCTATCTTTAACACTTAAAGAGTGTGGGGGGGAAAGGGGAACCATAGAGCAGTATCTTCAACCAGTTATTACTTGGCTTCTGTGTTATACCTCTGTCCCCTGCTCTTTATATTTTGGATTTGTACATTTGGATTGTTAGATCTATGGGATGAGTGGGAAACTATAATGTCTTAAATATTTATCTAGTACTTGAAATGTTGTGGATTCTGTCTCACTAATACACAGACATTTTCTATAGGAAAATAATTTCATCAACATTGTAAACGGTGTCAATTTCAGTAAAAATTTTGCACCTAAAAATCTGTATTTGTATTCATGTGGACAGTGTGAAATATTTTTATCTAGGCTTGGTTTTTTTTTTTACTTACAGACAAATGTTTTATGATTGAAGCAATTACAGTTTTATAGTATTGAAACATTGCAAAAATAACTTATTTCATTTTTCCTGAATCAAAATGTGTTAGAATTTCTTATTCATGAGAAAACATACATTTTTGCCTTTTGTCTTGACTCAGAATGAAAGCATATTATGAAATTTTGAAACTTGTGTGGAATGCAGATTTTGTTTTCCAGTCACTTTTTATGCTTCCTCTTGGTTGAAGGCAAGTAGGAATGGATGGACTAAATAATAAGGTTGCTATCTAACATGAATATTTGTCAGAGAAAATTTTGTCAGACAAAATATTGGCAGAAAAAAAAATTGGCAGAAAAATCAAGAGGTTTCTAACTGGATCTTAAGGATCTTGGGAATCAGATTCCACAAACAATAGATATACTGCTCCCTGTCACCAAATTAGGGTTGATAATCAACTGTTATGAAAAAAGAACTTTCTTGGCCTTATTTACAGATTCTATTCTCCCATTTTGCAACTGAAGAAGAAAACAAGACGAAGTTCTGAAATGGGGTCTCCAAGCCACTCTCTGGCTGAGGATTAACTCCTCTCATTCTTTTCTTACTGTGTGGCTGAGTGAAAACAGAGATCCTAAAGAGATATCACAATATCTAATAATATTTGTAAATACAAGACAGTTCAGTATCATAATTTAATTTGGCCTCATTTTAACTATTAACCAGGAAGAGGTTGGAGACTTGACTCAGGCAAGGGGAAAGATACTTATAGATGAATAGTTGTTGAACATACTTAATTTTGCGGTATTAGAATACCAAGATCTGACTGAATCCAAATATTAGCTTTTCTACTCAATCCATGGCAGAGACTTACCATTTTTTCAGATGAAGGAACTAAAAGTCTGTCTTTTTGTTAGGTATGAGGCAGTATATATTTCATATGGTCTTTGAATAATTGGTGACAGAAGCTGCAGTACATTTTAATCTTTATCTAAAAATATGCCGTGAACAACAAAACTAAACCTTTTTCCTTGCTCTTTTATTTACTGACACTGCTCTTGACAAATTACATCTAATTAAACAAAGTCTGAAGTCTGCAAACAGCAAAAAAAAGTTAGAAAGGATTTATGAATAAATCACTCTGCTTATTTTATATCTCTTTAGCATTTGATTTGAGCAACTACAGTAGCTACTATTTCTTGCAGGTCACAACATTCATGAAAATCTACAGTGTTTACTTCAAATCCTTCTCATTTTAGCACATGGGTGCTGATTCTTATCATTTCAGATGTTGTGTTAAAAATCTAACAGCTCCATCTATCTTGCATCCTTTCTTTATATCTCAGTTTACTGGCTATATTAGTACTTTTGAGAGAAGAGAATAGCCTAAAAGAAAGTGAGACACTATGGCAAGTCTATGTATGTAAATGTAGTACATTATGTGCATATGAAAAAAAAATTAACTATCTAACTACCATCTCCCATTCAATAAAAGCTGGATATTTATTTCCTTTGAGCATCTTTGAAACACCCATGGTTCACGCCAAATTTATTGTTTGGCTTATATCCCACATTAGCTCCCTGGCATCACTGGAATAATATATATTATAATTCAATATGGATTATGGCCTTTTATAGAGAAGTGGTGAGGTACTGCAGATAAGTGGTAAATGATTGTTATAAAAAAAAAAAGAATGCAAGAAAAGCTTAATTGTTAGAGATATATGGGGCAGCAAATCTTGTTTTCTGAAGTGTGCTTGTTTTAAAAGCATAGAGTTGTAAGTTTTCATTTTTGTTTTTAATTTGGTACACCAAAGGGTTTATGAAGACAGAAGAATCCATAAATAATGCTTAGGTCCTAGGCAGCCTGCCATTCTGACAGCATACTTTATAAACAACCATAAATAACATTCACTGCAGCATATCAGAGACAATTATACCACGCCATCAGCCCCATTGTTTTGATTTACTGGGGTCTTTGAAGCAAAAGAAAGACTTACCTGTCATGCCTAACTGCAAAGTGCTAATATGGTTGATATTTGTTTCTCAAGGGCTCATTATGTTTGACTCCTTTTTTTTCTATTTTGTTTGTTTTATGTTTCAAAATATGGGGAAAATGTACCTAAATATTTTTTTCTGAATCATAGTATATTCAATATAAATGGTGTGTAAGAGTTCATTTCATGGTATTACTCTATACTATAGGACTCCAGAAGACACCATGAGTACTTTCCTAAAAAAAAAAAAAGAGGGTAAAAATTGTCCAGTCTTAGAAAAGCAACTTGGAACTGTATCAAATGATATGGAGAGATAATGCAGAAGTAGTAGAGTATGGGAGAAAAAAAGGAAAGAATAACATTCATAAGATAATATATTTATCAAGTGCTTAATTACGGGTTGTACTGAATTAGGACCAGGAAGTTCATTTGTACAATGGTCATTAAGAAATGCTTCAGGGAAAACTGCACCCCCCCCACACCCCCCCCCACATGAACCAGTTATGAATTCTTACATATTGATTGGGGGAAGAGAAAATTATTGATTTAAGTAGATATTTGGTAGATCCTATTCATAACACACAGGCAGATCAAAATCAAAACATGCACAATAATGTTCATTGAACTCCATTTCATCGGACCTGATAATTTGCTTTTCTGAAGTAGCAGAAATCCCAGAAAGGCCTTAATGTTGCTTTCTAGAACATGTATCAGTTAGTCTTTAGGTTTAATTAAAGGTTAGTCTTAGTCTAAAGCAGAAGGCAGGGTAGGCTGGCACCTTTAGAGTTGGTCTCTAAGAAGTTAGTCATTAAGGTGTCATCCTGCCATATTTAGACTCATGGTTCTCCACCTTTTCAGCTTCAAGGCACTCCTCCATAACTTTTCTGAATTTTGTGGCACCACAAATCACTGACCTAGAACTTAAATTCAGAAAAGATATGGAGGAAACCTTAGGAAGGAAAGGTTGAGAACCACTGGTCTAGCTGGTACCAAGTAAAGGGCAGAGGAGAAAGGACCTCGCTGCTGTCTGGAGAAGTGTTCTGCTTGTTCTGCTACCTCATGCCTGTCCTAGTCCCTATCTGAAGGGGCAAGGGGGCCTCTGCTACTGAGGCTGCTCCTGTGGGGTCTTGCACACCAATGACTATCCTGCATCCCTTTTCACCAGCCCCAGGAGCATGGGAGGAGTGGTGAGGATGAGCTGGGTGGCAAAGCATGGCTATGGCCCCATTTCTGCTCACCTATCTGCCTGCCCAGGCCCACCTATAACATAGTGAACTACTGGGACCATGGGAGAAACTGTCACAGGGGATGCTTGGAGGGGTGGAGGAGGTCATCAGTTCTCAGAAAAGCAGCTGCAGGCACTTCTGGGCTAATTGGGGCAGGTGCAGGGCACTAGATTGGTTGGCAGGGCAAGGTGTGGAGGAATAGCACTTAAATCCTCACACGGGATCTGTGCGGGCTCTTATGGCACCCTGATAGAGAATCATTGTATTAGAAAAATCACTTTTCCAAAGAAGGACTGGCACTTAAGTCATGGTTATACTAATGGAGATATGCTGACACAGGAGGTCTGCTAGAGAATATTGGGTTTCAAATAAGAACTTGTCCCAGGAAGAAAAGCTTTGCTTTGGGTTGAAGTTACCTTGGATTGGAGTAAGGGGAGGAAGCAGGGGATTCCTGGGCTAGATCCATCTGAGGTTGTATAGTTGCAGCCTTCCCCTCTTTAATGGACCTTAACTTGTTTTACTGTGGTGTCCTCTTGTAAATTGGGGTTTCTACTACTGTAATATGCACAATTAGTAATGTTGGTTCAAAAGAAAATGTAGAGACAAAACACTTGGGTCACTGATTAAAATCAATCCTACTCATGTGATCTTGGAACATGAGATAGAATAATTATGCTCCTTGTAACATTTTTTTTAATATTAACCTTTCCTTTGCTTGTAACCTCCTTCCTCCTTGCTTCATGCTATCAAACTTTCAACCCAGCATCTCTTAAAACAGCCAGTAGAGGTTGCAACTCAGAATAAAATGTTGTCACCTGGAAGGTTGGACACCTTCAGTGGCAGTGGTCCTTTGAAGTTGAAGATGATGTCTGTCAGGCTTGATGGGTCCTCAGGTGACTGAGGAGCCCAATTCTGGATACACACATTCTTCATCAATGGGGGCATGTTGTTGCACAGGGGAGTGAGATTTGCAGGCCCATGTTGGTCTCCTTCTTCTTCCTCAACCGCCATTGTTCCACCTCAGTATCGAGTTGTTGGGCCTTGAAGTGGTGCATGCCTTGGTGGACTGGGTAGCACTATGCCAAATGTTCAGCAGCTTGCTCCTCCCAGCAGTTGATCTCGATGCCTCCGTGCTTGAGGGCGACCTTGAGTGTGTCTTTGTACCATTTTCTTTGGCTGCCCTTTGAGTGTTGGCCAATGGAGAGCTAGCAGAAGAGAATCTGGTGAGAGAGGCAGTTCTTGGACATCTGGATACAGTAGTCCATCCATTGGAGTTGATTTCTCAAGAGCAAGGCTTTGATTATGGTGGATGCAGCTTCATGGAGGACATTCATGCTGGTCTGGCAGTCCTCTCATTTGATCCCCAAGATTCAATGCAAGCACCGTTGGTGAAAGCTCTCAAAGGTCTTAAATGGCATTGGCAGATGGTCCAGGTTTCACTGCAGTGGAGGAGGGTGGTCAGCACAACAGCCTTGTAAACCAGGACCTTTGTCAACTTCAAAAGGTCTCTATTTTTGAAGACCTGTTGTTGCAGCTTAAAGAAGGTGGAACAGGCATAGTTGACCCAATGCTAGACTTTTTCATTGATGGTAGCCTGTTGAGAGAGGTGGCTGCTGAGATCCAGAAAGTGCTCCATGTACTCCCAAGCTTCCCCATCTACATAGGTAGTGCAAGGGATGTTCAGCTGGCCTGGGTTTGGTTGGTGGAGAGCCTACATCTTGGTAACATTCAAGGACAGGCCAAGTCTCTCATATGAAATGTTGAAGAGATCTAAGTTTGCTTGCACATCCTGTGCAGAGTGAGCCAGAGCGGTAGCAATTGTCTGCAAACTGAAGGTCATGGATGTCTTTGGTGGTGAGTTTTGTTTTTGCTTGGAAGTGCCCAAAATTGAAAAGCTTCCTGTCCAGTTGATACTGGATGCTGATGCTGGATGATAGATCATCTCGGATGAGTTGGATGATGATGGTCGGGTAGATGGTGAACAGGGTGGGAGCGATCACACAACCTTGTTTGACCCCAGTCTGGATGCAGAAGGCATCAGTTTCAGATCTTTCACGCAAGACAGTAGTGGTCATATCGTCATGGAGGAGACTTAGCATGATGGCAAACTTCACCAGAGAGCTAAGGCATTGGAGGATGGTCCATAGAGCTTCATGATCTAAGGAACTGAATGCCTTGGTCAGATCAATGAAGGTGAGGAATATTTCTTGATTTTGTTCCTGACCTCCTTTTGCTGGACACCCTAACAGTACACTCAATAGGTTATTCAATAGTCATTCAATAAGTTGCACTCACTATTTCATTTGTCTTCAGGGAAACAAGAAGTGGGTGGAGAGACAGGGTGCATTAGAAATGGATGGCATTCTTATAAGAGGTCTGTGCTGCAATTCCAGGGCATGGTGAACTGTATGTAAACAAACACTGGATTATGGTATAGACTGAAACTACCTCATATACATCTCAATGAGATTCCTTACCCTACTTGGTTTTTAGGCAGTTTTAGGAGAAGAGGAGCTAGTCTTGTTTTAATAGAGCTAAACTACAGATGGCAATTATGATGCACCTACCTGAAATTACTCTGCAGTTTAATTAGCTGAAGTATCTTTTTGCTTTTGTCACATATTTCATTGTTCAGTTTTTCACTTGAAAACACTATACTTCCAAGATGAACAAAGTATATTCTTTACTTTGGATGAAAGCCATTTTTAAAAATGAAAATGTATTATCCATGCTTATAAATGTTAAGGCTGGTGCCATTCTAATGTAATAAGGAATAAGCATTTCAACATATTAACCAGCCTACACTACATAAGGCACAGAAACCAGAATTTTTTAATGAAAATATTGTTTTCTTGTGGTTTGCTTAACTATCCATGTTATTTATAGATACTTTCATCAAAACAAGCTGATCTTTTGTCTTCCAGGAAGTTTGTGGCAGTAAAAGAGTATAATTCAACAAATTAATGCAAATAAATTGCTATTAGATGGTGGCCATCTGGAGAAAAAGCAATACCACAAGGAAAGATTCATCAAATGGATTTTAAGACATTGTGTCTAGTAGATTATTTTAAACTGTCCATTTTATACTCAGATGCTTATGTTTTTCCAAGAAGGTTTGAATTTGTGTGAGAAGGCAAAATAATTACTTTGCTTTATAAATCAGCAATCTATATTGTTTATAAGTACTCAGCTAACTTTAACAGCTGTCAAACCTGATATTATTGAGAATTATTTTTACATAGACTTCTCATCTTTTTCAGACCTCATCAAATATTTCAGTGTATTGGCCATGTTGAATAGAGCTTACAAAAATATTAGTTGAACAATGATGGTATTGAAAATTAGGTTGACTAATGAAATGGGACAGATTTACATGCCTTGACAAAGAGGAATCTTAGATAATTACCAATGTGCACTTTGGGTTTAATCTCTTGGATTCCACTGTGATTCATAAGCAAACCAATCAATTTGTCTGATAAGTTAAAGCAGTGACTCTGTTTTACTTTCAGATAATGTTTCTGCTTACAAAACAGACAGATATGAATTGACAGCATGCATGATTACATTTAAAAAAAAAACCTGACAAGGCTTATGATTAAATAGATTGAGCCTTACCTCTTTTTCATTTGGCATGCTGCTGTATGCACTTGAACATAAGCTTTGAATTGTGCAAGATATTCCCATGGGATTCTTCCTTAGCATACACCATGTTTAATCTTTTATATCTAAGACTTTTCCCCCAGATGGTTTTCTGCATTGTGCATATTCATTGTAATTTCTCTGAACATAAGCATTTAATCACTTACCTATAAAATGAATCAAGAGTTTCCATGCAACTGTTTTGTCCTGAAGGTTGCAATTTAAGGGGAATTTTGACAGTTTCTCAG
This sequence comes from Crocodylus porosus, assembly GCF_001723895.1. Lineage (NCBI taxonomy): Eukaryota > Metazoa > Chordata > Crocodylia > Crocodylidae > Crocodylus > Crocodylus porosus. Next base: position 1,048,068 of record NW_017728907.1, on the reverse strand, counting down.
TTTGAGATATGGAGGTACAAGTGTGCTGACTTTCTATTGATACAAACCCATCCAGATTTTCATTAGCCTACCGAATCCAAGTTGAAATATGTGTATCTGGAGTCAGTCAGTTGACTTAAGTCAATCTAGTCATCTGGATCAACTAAATAGAACTCTATCTGGCCAAAGGAAGAAAAAAGTTGAATTTATATACACAATTATATGTATATAAAGAAAATAATTACCTATGGAATGAAATGCAGGTATTTTATCCCTTCAAATTAAATTAATCATGGCTTTTTTGGTGGTTAGCAGACTATATTTCTAATATATTATGAAATATCAATGAACCTGTAACACAGTGGCATATTTTCACGTGTTAATTCTAGATAAATAGTGATGATTGACTGTCCTGTTCCTTAAAGCAATAACTGCCTCAATATCACAGGAACATGCACAGATCATGTTAGGTACTGACAGTCATTCACATTCAGTAACTTCACTGGGAATTCCTACCACCTCACAAAATGGGGCCTTAGCTGTTGAAAATATGTACATTTAAATACAAATAATGTGCTTGGTGCAATCATACACTGAAGTTGGATTAGTCCAGCCAAAATACAATGCAGGCTGCATCTTTCCCAGAGAACCAAGAGAAACAATTCTATCAGAAATAGTAAAATAACTTCTTTTTTTTTTTTTTTTTTTGCCCCTGGCATATGATTTAGAAAAAGAAATGCTCTAAAAACAATCTCCTTTTTTTCCTACAATATTGGTGTGAATGATATTCTAGCCAAAAAAAAAAAAAAAGGTATTAAGGGGTGGCACTGCCTAGCAATGATAAGTCAAAATTGCCTGTAGGAAGTGCAAATCACTTAAGTAATTTATCGTAATATATTTTGACAAATTAATTTAGAAGATAAAATATTTAAAAGAATATTGGGGGAAAAACAGGGTGGGGATTAAAAAGTGTCTTTCTTCACAAAATATCTTCTTTTTTGGTTTATGTTTAATTTTCTCTAAATAGGTATTATTTGACTAAAAGGTCAAATAAATAGGTGGTAATAATTTAGATCCCAGTTCCAGATTAATGCCAGTAACAAAAAACTCGCTGAGATGCATATCCTTAGAGATATGTAGAAAGTTATAATGTCTGAAGTGAGAAAGTGAGAATGTTTTTTTTTATGAATGAGCTGTTTTATCTTTCCAGGTATATGGCAAGATTGTTAGGCTTTACTTGGTCTCAGTAGTGAGGAGTAAGGAAAACTATGCTTCCGTTACTTCAGTAGTCATTTGTGACTCAACTTAGGAAAAAGGGAACTATTTTTCCAAAACTCCCTGGTGCATGGACAGGAAGGACCAGAGTAATGAAGGACAAGATATGAGAGAAGCCCTGACTATAAATTACTCATTCACTAAGAACAGTAGCCAGCCAGGTGTACAGCATCAAGTAACTAATGAGTAATGGTGAAGTAGATGGATCAGGGTATGCTTTTAAAGCATCTATCTCCTATACTGGTAACAGTGCACCTGTGGCAGCATAGAAGGGAGGGCTAACTGGAAAAAGAGAAGTATCTTAATGAGCTGATTTTCTCCTTGGGCAGCTTGCCTATGCACTGCCTCTTGTATAGGACAGATGGTAAAGTTGGAACTTAGCCTATAAGGAGAAAAGCTAGAAGAAAGGGTAACTGCTCCTGTAAATGAAGGAGAAAAGTCTTTTCCCCTAGCACCATACATTTAAAAGTAAATTAATTATAAATTATTCTTTATAGTTCAACAAATTCTGAATGATAGTAAAAATTCCTTATGTTGGTGGAATTCAGTAATGATGCCAAAGATTCAGCAAAGAGCAGAACTTCAGTTCTTATTTGAAACTTGGATGAAATTCTATTATAAACCAATGGAAATTACATACCTGGGTATTCTAATTGAAGTGATGAAAATGAAGAAAGATGCAGGCCACTGTTGGAGTTGGAAAAGATGAGTATTACTGGGATAATGTTTTTCCACCCCAAATTGACAACATGTCATTTCAGAAAGTATTTGCTTATAAAAGTAGTTGAAATAGAAGCCAGTACCCATGAAGAAAAAAATATTTCTAAGCAGTATAAAAAAACAAGCATGACAGTTAAGGAATTGGGGAATGCCACTTAAAAAGCATGAGAGTATGATAGACAAATCTGTATAATTAGCATGCAAGAAATCATCCAAGGAAGAAAAGATCATACAGTGAGAAAGTGAATCAGGTTAGAGGAAGGCACTACTATTAAAGCAGATTTACACTTCAGGCAAAGGTGTTGCTACAGTTACTTCAGCAGTTTGTAACTATGTAGCTACTGTAAGAGTACCAATGCAGCCATGACAGAATGGAGCTCAGGGAAGAGTTAACTGCCCAAATACGATTTTGGTGAGTTTTGAAGCTGAGGATGAACCACACACCATACAGCACATACTATTTTTTACAAAAATGCAGCTGCTGGAAATTGTGTGTGGGAAATATGTCAAGAGCAGTTTCTGCTGCTTGCTTAACAAAACAAAGGTGAATTACCATGTGATCCACAGGAAGCAGAATAATGAGCACATTTGACACCGTCACTGCTGCTATTCAGTTACCACAAGGAAAGATCTTTTTTCTCTTCTTTCTACTTCTCCCCAAAAATGCAAGGTGTGTATCTTATTTGTGGGTATGTAGCATGCAATAAAACATGATATATTGAAGACATCATTTGCTTGGGTTTTCCCAAATCATGTGCTCAAGTGACCATGGTGAAGAATGTAGAAGTGCAACTTTGGCAGTAGTGACTAAGAGATGATCAAGTACCGAATCCTGAGGGAAGGAAGGACTTTGACTTTTTAAATACTTTATTCAGGGGTTCAGGGGTACAACAATGGTGGCCGCTTGCAAGCGAAAGCACCAACAACTTACTACCAACCCAAAAACGAGATCGGACAAGTCTCTTTGTCCTCGGATCCAGAACCCAAATTGGGCAAGGGAATTCATGCCCACCCAAGTATTACAAAGAGATCCGAGCCACAGCCCATCTGCAAAAGTGCATCCCACGCACCCCAAATCCCGGGCCAAAAGAAAAACCCCCGGGCCAACCAAACCACCCACACATCACACCGTGACAGACACCTTCACTGCATTTCACGTCATGTCTCACATGCTATGCGGTCGGCGTGCCGGCCACACAGTCCTAACCGATTCAGACCCTGCTCCGTCCCCTCATACACGTCCCAAAGCCTTCAACTTCCACCCAAAAGAGAGCAAAAA
>NW_017728907.1:994273-1044804 GCF_001723895.1 Crocodylus porosus | reverse complement strand
ATCGCCCCACGCAGCTCCAAGCGAGCCTGGTCCGGTGCGTCCGAAGCGGAAGGAAGGAAGGAAGGAAGGAAAAGCGCAAAGTAAGGACCCTGGGCTTCAAAAAAGAAGACTCAATTCACTCAGGGACTGATGAACAGGATACCCTGGCTGAGGTAGAAAGGTGTCCAGGAGAGCTGGCTGTGCTTTTAAAAAACCTTTCAGAAGGCACAGGAAAGGACCAGACCAATGCCCGGGAAATGTAGCAAGTATGGCAGAAAACCAGCATGGCTTAGCAGAGAACTCAATGAGCTAAAACACAAAAAGGGAGTTTACAAAGAAATGGAAACTTGGACAAATGACTAGGAAGGAGTATAAGAGTCATGGCTGACTGGTGCCACCTTAGTCAGGTGGGGCACATGACCTCCCCACCAACCAGTCAGCAACCAGGGGGAGTCCTGCTGCAGCCAATCTCGCCAACTGGAGAGGGGTTCCCTCCACAGCCAGTCTCACTGACCAATAAGCAGCCATGGCAGCCCTGGAAGTGGCCATGGTGCTTCATCTGGCGCTCCCACTCTCTGGCTGGCGCTTCTGGGGGGGCGGGGGAAGCACCAGTGCTCCTGCTTATCACCTAAGTGGGGTGAGTGGCCTGTCAGGGTGTACCAGTGCTCTCAGAGGGTGAACATGCACCCCCTACACATTGCCACTGATAAGACTATTGCTTAGGCATTCAGGGATGAAATCAGAAAGGCCAAAGTGCAATTAAAGTTGCAGTTAGCAAAGGATGTGAAGGCTAATGATAAGGGTTTCTACATGTTTCCCAGCAACCAGAGGGAGATTATAGAAAATGTGGGTCCCTTCCTGAGTGGGGAAGGTAACTTAGTGACATAAGATATGGAAAAGGCCTCATTGCCTTTTTCACCTCAGTTTTGAAAGTTAAGGTCCTCTTCCAGACTAATGCATCTAGCAGCACAGTTTGGGGAAAGAGGAGAGCACCAGACAGTGGCAAAAAAACAGGTTAGGAAATATTTATAAAAATTAGATGTAGAAAAACAAGGGGAAATGCAAAGAGCTGCACCCAGGGAGGAAAAATGTCCAGCACACCTACTGCCTAGGAAATGACCTGCTTGGTAGTATGGAAGCGGAAAGGGATCTCAGAGTCTTAGTGGATTCCAAGATGAACATGAGTTGTCAGTGTGACAAAGTCATCAGAAAAGCTAACTGCACTTTATTATTCATCAGCAGATGCATGACAAACAGAACCAAGGAGGTGATACTTCCCATCTATAGGGCACTGGTCAGACCGCAGTTGGAATACTGCATGCAGTTTTGGGTGCCACACTTCAAGAGGGATGTGGATAACCTGGAGGGGGTCCAGAGGAGGGTCACTCATATGGTTAAGGGCTTGCAGGGCAAGCCCTATGAGGAGAGACTAAGGCACCTGGACCTCTTCAGCCTCCACAAGAGAAGGCTGAGAGGTGACCTTGTGGCTGCCTATAAATTCATCATGGGGGCACAGAAGGGAATGCGTGAGGCTCTACTCACCAAGGTGCCTCTAAAGGTCACAAGAAATAATGGCCACAAGCTAGCAGAGAGCAAATTTAGACTGGACATTAGGAGGAACTTCTTCACAGTTAGAGTGGCCAAAATCTGGAATGGGCTCCCAAGGGAGTTGGTGCTCTCCCCTACCCTAGGGGTCTTCAAGAGAAGGTTGGATGGGCATCTGGCTGGGGTCACCTGAACCCAGCACTTTCCTTCCTATGCAGGGGGTCAATGATCTTTTGAGGTCCCTTCTGACCCTAACTTCTATGAATCTATAAATCTGTGAAAGTCCATAGGGGTGGATGGGATGCACCAAAGGGTACTGAGGGGCCAGTATGATTGCAGAATCACTAAGCTTATCTTTGAAAAATTAAGGCAATCAGGAGAGGTCCTGGACAATTGAAAAGGGGGCAAATAATAGTGACCATCTTTAAGAATGGGAAAAAAGAGGATCTGGGAAACTGCATATCAGTCAACCTCACCTGAGTCCCTGAAAATGTCAAGGAGCAGGTCCTCAAGGAATTGATTTCTAAACACCTGGAGAACGTAATTAAGGATAGCCAGCATGGATTAATCAAGGGCAAATCATGCCTGAACAACCTGATTGCCTTCTGTGACAAGATGACTATCTCTGTGGATGAAGGGAGAGCAATGGAAGTGATATACCTTGATTTTATTAAGGCTTTTGATATGGTTTCTCACCACATTCTTGCAAACAAATGAAGGAAGTATGGGTTGGATGAATGAATTGTAAGGTGGATAGAAAACTGGCTGGATATTGGGCTTAAAGTGTTGTAATAAGTAGCTTGTTCTCTAGTTGGCAGCCAGTTGGCATGCGCCAGCGTTTGGTCCTGGGACTGTTTTTTTCAAGATGGTTCATCAACAATCTGGAAGATAGGATGGGGAAGCTTGAAGATGACACCAAGCTGTGGGGAGTAGTAAATATGCTTGAGGGTAGGGTTAGGATTCAGAAAGCCCTTGACTAATTTGAAGATTGGGCCACAAGCAATTTCATTAAGTTCAGTAAGGACAAATGCAAAGTCCTGCAGTTAGGGCAGAAAAATCCCATTCAGTGGTACAGTCTGGAGACCTGATGGCTAAGCAGCAGCTCTGCAGGAAAGCAGATTGGGTTTAGAGTGGACAATAACCTGAATATGAGTTAACAGTATGCCCTTGTTGCTAAGAAGGCTAATGACATACTGGTCTGCATTGGTAGGAGTGTTGCCTGCAGATCAAGGGAAGTGATTCTTCTCCTGTATTCCGCACTGATGAGGCCACATCTGGAATTCTGGCAAAGAGTCCAGCAGAAGGCTACACAAATGCTTAGAGGGACAGGGAACATGACTTAGGAGAAGAGGCAGAGGAAAATGGGTTTATTTAGTATGGAGAAGAGAAGACTAAGGGGAGATGTTCAAAAAGGATAGAGCTCAACTGTTCTTAGTGGTAGCAGGTGACAGAGCATGGAGTGATGGTCTCAAGATGCAGCAAGGGAATTTTAGATTAGATATTAGGAAAAAACTCTCTCATGAGGGGGGTAGTAAAATGCTGGAACAGATTACCCAGAGAGGTTGAGGAATCTCCATCCTCAGAGGTTTTCATGATCCATATAAAACCTTGCCTGGGGTGATATAGTTGGAGATGATCCTGCTTTGGACTAGATGACCTTCTAAGGTCCCTGCCAACCCTAATTTTGTATTATTCTATTATTATTGGAAGCAGCATTGTGTGGCCAGATTTGCTGTCATATAGTAGATAACATTGTCCTCCAGAGGGAAAAAAAAACAGTAAGGGCAAAAAAAATCTCTTACAGAGGCTTTAATAACATGCAAGATACACATTTTATACTTAATCACTGATTTGTGTTTCTGTGGATGGTTGGACTTTGATGCCTTTTTTCTTCTGAATCCAAGTCTAAGCCCCCTCTACACATTATATGTATTTTGCTATTTGAAACAGCTACACAGACAAAGTAGCTATCACAAGATAAAAAGCTCCAACCAGCTATAAAATTGGACCTCAAAATGTGTACTAACTTCATAGGTGGTTGCTATCAAAGTTTAATTAGCATATGCAACAGTTTCCCCTATGCCTGGGAGCCCCATCAGCTGACAGGGCTCCCAGCCACAGGGGTGCAAGCCCTGAGTCCTGGGGACTTCAGATGCATAATATTCTTGGCCCACATTGGGCTCTTGGTTCTGGCTGCACCTCTTCTGGAGCTGGGACCCATAGACCCCACAACTGATGGGGCTCTGGGTCCCAGCTGCACCAGAAGGCATGAGGCAAATCCAGGACCCAGAGCTCCATGAGTGGCAGAGTCTCTGTGTCTGAGCTACATGCAGCCAGGATCCAGAGCCTCATCATCTGTCTGTACCCTTGGTCCCAGCTGTGCGTTACCCCACGACTGGGAGTCCCTCAGAAAAGGAAGCTTCCACTTATGAGTGCCTGATTTTTCCAGATTCTGGGGAAAACCAGGATTGGGCTTCCTCTAAACTGAGAATAAGTTGTGATTGGTTCTATTGTGAAATCCCACAATCAAACCTCCTTCCATGCATATGGCATAAGGCTTATGGATCATGCATTAAATCCAATAGTCTCGTTACCTCCCTGTGAAGAGGGGGTACTAGAAACAGCTAAGATTTCCTTTAAGTGATTTTTACCTGATATCTTTTCCTAAATATCAGTTCTTCCTTTCTCTCTGGTTCTGAACAAAGCTTTTCCTATCTAAGATTGCATGATAGTGTCATTAAGTATTAACCATTGTAAGGTTAGTGGCAAAAATTAAATAGGTAAAAGGAATCTGGCTTTTCTTTTTGATTTATGACCAAGGTGACCAGTGACCAGGGAACCGGTGAACAGGTTAAGCCATTTGCAGGCAGTTGGTGGGGGCAAGAGGAGGAAGGGGAGAGAAACCAGGCACCAGATCCTGCCCAGAGAAGATAAATGATCCAGCTTCCTGTGCCTTTAGTTTGCTGAGTGTTTGTTTGGTGGGCTGTGTGTATTTAAGGCATGTGCTCTGAGAAGCCAGGAGTGATTGCTGACTGCTGAGTGATTGCTGGTTGTTGATTGATTTCAGAGTAATTGCTGCCTGGACCTCACAGAAGCCTTTGCAAGGGGGTAGAGCCAGTCCAGGCCCAGCAGGGTATAAAAGGAGACTCCCTAGGTGACCAGGGACCCAGTGACCAAGAAGCCAGTGAACAGGGGCTGCAAACAGGGTAAGCAGTTTGCAGGCCAGAGCTGAGGACAGCTTGTGAGCCCTACAGCCCCTTCCTCCCCTGGCCTGTCCTTTTTTTGAGGGGCAAGTCTTTCAGCTTGGTGTGAAATAGCTGGGGAAGGGGGGAAGCGGGAAGGAACCTGCACTAGATTAATGGGGCCAATGAGAAATAAACAGGCCAGTTCCAGGCAAGTTCTCTAGGGAAGGTATGCTTGGAAGAAGGCAGATTAAGAGACCCAGGGAAATGATTGGAGGACATCGCAGTGCCAGAGCCACTGTCACTGCCTCTGCTTGCACCTGTGAGGCTTCTGTCCAGACAGGACCACTCAATATTGATGCTTTCACCCAAGGCCAGGTTTGGCACTGGGGGGACTGTGGCTTACAGATTCCTTTCAGTGATGGACAGATTGGGGAGTGCTTTTGGTGTGAGTGGTGCCTCCTGGGAACAGGCAAGATAATTACAGGAGAAGGAAGTGAGGCTCCAAAGTATCATCTGCCATGAGGCATTCATTGATTCAATGCTGGAGGAGACCTCCAGGACTGTGGAGGAAGAAATGCCAGACACATCACTAGAGAAGTGGACATGGACACCCAAGAGGGTGGAAGCTGGAGGTTTGTTATTTCTGGCAGCCAGCTGAGATCTTCACCTCTGCCTGCAGTCATTAATCTGAGAACAAATATGCAGCTGTAGCAGCAGAGAGGGAGGAGGATGTTTCATTGGTGGAAGAAAATAGGCCAGCCCTCACCAAGTTAGGAAGGAACAAGCTGCCACAAGAAAAAGCGATGGGCGATAGTGGTTGGAGACTCCCATTTGTGGGGGATGGAGGGAGGCATCTGCCAACTTGACCTGTTGTATCTGGATGTCTGCTGCTTGCCCAGAGCCCAGAGCCAAGATCTGAGATGTCACAGAGGGACTACCGAGGCTCTGACTGCTACCCCATGCTGCTCATCCATGTGGGCACCAATGATACTGTCAGGGGAGACCCTAAACATATCAAGAGTGACTATAGGGTCTGGGTGCAATGTTGAGGCGCTATTGGGCTCACAGTGTGTTCTCATCAATCCTCCTGGTCAGGAGAAAAGGACCAGGCAGGAACAGGTGCATCCTGCAGATCAACACCTGGCTGAGCAGGTGGTATCACCAGAAGGGATTTGGCTTCTTTGACCATGGGATGTTGTTCCAAGAAGAAGGATTGCTGGGAAGAGATGGGATCCACCTGATGAAGAGAGGGAAGAGCGTCTTCATAGACAGGCTCACTGACCTAGCGAGGAGGGCTTTAAACTAAGTTCACTGGGGGATAGAGATTAAATCCCTGAGGTAAGTGGGGAAGTGGGAGACCTAGAGGAAGAGCAAGAAGGAAGGGGCAACAAAGGAGGTGCTCTCATACTTCGTGAGAAACCAGGGCAATCAACTAGTTATCTCAGGTGTCTGTACACAAATGCATGGAGCCTAGGAAACAATCATGAAGATTGGGAGTCCTTGCACAGTCACAGAACTTTGATGTGATTGGAATAACAGAGATCTGGTGGGATAGCTCATGTGACTGGAGCACTGTCATGGATGGGTACAAGCTGTTCAGGAAGGACAAGCAGAGGAGAAGAGGAGGAGGAGTTTAACTTTATGTAAAACAGCCATATGATTACTTAGAGCTCAGTATGAAGTTGGAGATAGGCCTGTTGAGAGTCTTTGGGTTAAGGTCAGAGCAACAAGGGTGAAGTCATGGTGGAGGTCTGCTATAGACCACTAGACCAGGAGGAAGTGGTGGATGAGGCTTTCTTCAAACAGGTAGTGGACATTTCCTAGTCACAGGCCCTTGCTCTCACGGGAGACTTCAATGATGCTGACACCTGGTAGGTGGGCAATACAGCAGTGCGCAGGCAATCCAGGAAGTTTTTGGACAGTATTGGGGACAACCTCCTGGTGCAAGTGCTGGAGTGGCAAATTAGGGGGCATGCTATTCTTGACCTGCTGCTCACAAACAGAGAAGAATTGGTGAAGAATGTAGTAGTGGATGGCAATTTGGGCAGCAGTGACCATGAGATGATTGAGTTCAGGATCCTGAGGAAAGGAAGGATGGAGAACAGCAGAGTAAGGGCCCTGAACTTCAAAAATCACATTTTGACTCACTCGGGGAACTTATGGGCAGGATCTCCTGGGAAGCCAGACTGAGGGAGAGTGGAGTCCAGAAGAGCTGGCTGTACTTCAAAGAAGTCTTATTGAGAGTTCAGGAACAAACCATCCTAATACACAAGGAGACTAGCAATTATAGCAGAAGACCAGCTTGGCTTAGCAGGGAACTCTTCACTAAACTAAATCATAGTTACAAGACGGATTGCAAGAAGGTAACAAGAAGGGTTTCTACATGTATGTCAGTAGCAAGAGGAGGATCAGGGAAAGTGTGGGTCCCTTACTGAATGGGGGAGGCAACCTCATGATCGAGGATGCAGAAAAGGCCGAAGTGCTCAATGACTTTTTTGCCTCAGTCTTCACAGGCAAGATCAGCTCCCAAACTACAGCACCAGGTAGCACAGTTTGGAGAGGAGGTGAGCAGCCTTCAGTGGTGAAAGAACAGGTTAGGGACTACATAGAAAACAAGTCCATGGGGCCAGATGGGATGCACCCAAGGGTGCTGAGGGAGTCAACTAATGTGATTGCAGAGTCATTGGCCATCATCTTTGAAAACTCATGGCAATCAGGAGAGGTCTATAGACCAGTCAGCCTCACCTCAGTCCCTGCAAAAAATCACGGAGCAGATCCTCAAGGAATCCATTTCTAAGCACTTGGAGGAGAAAAAGGTTATTAGGAACAGTCAGCATGGATTCACCAGGGGCAAGTCATGACTGACCAACCCGATTGCCTTCTATGATGAGATGACTGGCTCTGTGGATGTGGGGACACTGGTGGATGAGGTGTACCTTGATCTTTAGCAAGGCTTTTGATATGGTCTCCCACAACATTCTCACAGGCAAGCTAAGGAAGTATGGACTGGATGAATGGACTGTAAGGACAGAAAAGCTGGAGCATCAGAGTCAGAGAGTAGTAATCAATGACTTAATGTCTAGTTGGCAGCCAATATCAAGTGGAGTGCCCCAGGGGTTAGTCCTGGGTCCAGTTTTATTCAATGTCTTCATCAACAAACTGGAAGGTGGCAAAGAATGCACCTTCAGCAAGTCTGCAGATGGCACCAACCTGAGGGGAGTAGTAGATGTGCTGGTTTTGTAATCAGGGTTGTCTTCTATTTGGGTAAATATGATAGTACAGAAAGGCAGTGAGGATTGATTTAACATTTGGAGAGATTTTGAAATCTCTGAGTGGGTGGTGCTGTTAGAAGTGTCAGTTCCTGTAATTATTTTGTAAGAAATCTTTATATTCAAAATTGTGGAAAGGTCCATGGTCCTGATTTAACACATTTAAGGATCTGCTTAATTTAAAGCAACTGATTATATTATAATCATGTATACAGAAGAAAGCCATAAGTAAAGGAAAGTCCTTATTTCCTGTCCACCAGATTCAAAACAGAAACCTGGAGATGGTAGTGATATTTGTAGCTTGGATCTCTCAAAAATAAGGAATGGCACATTACTTTTGTATTGTATTAATTTACACACATTGATCTTTGCATTCTTTTGAGTTAACAAGAAATGTATGTTTCTGTTGAAAGCAATTGTGTCCTTATCACAAGCATCTTTTCTCTATCTCTCTGTGAAACTTCAGTTGTCTGACAAGTAGTGCGGAGACAAGAAGACAATAGGGATATGGTACTATAATATAGTAGTAATAAGGGTGAAGCACACAATTTAGAAACATATTTCAAACCTAAAATCTCATTATTAAAAACTGATCATTTCTACTCCTTGCATTTTTGCAACACTGAAGACAGTTTTTTGACAAGTTCAGTCAAAACAAAACTGAAGGATTAAAATGGTATTCTAAACACATTTAGTCTGGAATTTAAATGTAATTCCTTTAGGTGAAATTTACATTGGCGCACAGATTCTTCAAAAGGCCTAGTGCACCATTTATGTCTTTTTCCAGAAAAGTACTTAAATTCTCATTTCAAATGCTGGAGCAATCCCACTGAAGTCAATATGACTAATTGTGTGCTTATAATTAGGCACATACTCAAGTGTAATGGACTTTGAAAGGGCCATTATTGTTCCTCCAGCAGAGGGTTGAATTACTACAAAAGTGACACTAACTGGAGACTGATATTTGCTCCTAGGCTGAGTCCTGGCCAGACTGATTTTAAATGGAGTAACATCCTACTGTTTTGTCACCATGTCTCCAATGGATGTGTGAGAGCAATGATGCATGGTTAATAATTTAAGTTGGTAGCTCTATTCACAAAATCGTAAACCCTTAAGGCAAGCTCTGTTGGTGCACCAACTGTTTGAACTTCCTGTGGGTCTAATTGTTGGCAGAGGCTCATAGCAATGATGTTTGCACATAAGGAATGCAAAACAAGCAAGGCATTTTACTTTTAATTTCTCAGACTGCTGATAGACATTCACAGAAAGGCACAATGGACTCTGATCTGTGATCCCAGCAATCACACTTCCTGCCATGTCACACATGAATGGGAAGAGGTGTGATTTTACAATTAGGGATTAGATTCCAATCATACTTGTGCAGCCTGGACCTGGGTTCATGATCACAGTCTTTAATAGCCTTCCACATGGGAAATATCAGGCATGGGACACCCTAATATGCATTCTCCATGTGTCCTCTTACAGCTACTTGCAATCCACCAGGCATCCATCAAGCAAAATGGAAAAAGAATTGTCAATTCAAAGTTCTTCCCCACCTTGGGATAACAGACAAAGTGCAACCCTAAATATATAAATCCTGTTAATTTTTTGGGAGAGATCTTTTTAATGTTTGAAATGCATAGCTGAGGTGCTAAGGAAGAAATTTAGCTGGTGGGGGTCACTTTTTAAATCTTGCCATTTGCCCAGCATCTTTAAAAATGGTTGCCAAGACTAGCTAGATGAATATATGTCAATATATCAGTACCTATGAGGCAGATTTTGATTTTCTAAATTACTTTAATGGATATTGCAATAACGTACAAACTTCCTTTGTTTTTTGATGAGTAATGTCCCGTTGTTTGGCAGCTCAAAGCCTTTAAATGTGAAACAACAACATTACTGACCACTTTTTAAGGCACAACATATAGTATATAATGGTATCCACTCTTAATGTTTTGGTAAACCTATCCTTTTACTGTTACAGGTTTCCCTCACTTTATTCTGTACATGCATTTCTTGAAAATGGTGCCTAACTTGAATTTGCATAAAGGGAACCCATTTTACAATGTAACAAATAGGGATGCATTCCAAGACCTCGATAGTACTGACCCCCAGACCCGTCTGTATCGCTTTTACCTTTTACAAGACAATTTTGGTACTCACCAACAGCAGACAGTACACACAAGCACAGGCCACTATCATAATGGGGATGGCAACTACAGAAACACGTCTCAGACAATGAATGAGGAGCACAGATATACGCAGGAGACTATATTTTGGTGCGCGTCACTCCCAGAATGCACTGCACAAAGCAGCTGACTGCGGGTTTCCACCACACCAAACACATAAGAGTGAATTTACCTTGCATATAACAAATTTTTGGTATGAAAAGGGTCATCGCATAAGAGTGAATTCACACATACAGGACCCGCATAAAGTGAGGAAAACTTGTACTTTTAAAGTTAGTCCCAAATCAGTCCACACACAGAGCGTTAATATGATTTAAAGCAGGGCAAGCAATTATTTTTGGGCAGGGCCACTTACTAAGGTTTGGGCAGCTGTTGAGGGCCACATGGGTAGCCCCACCCCTTGACAGTTGCCCCACCCCTGGTCACCATATTGGGACTGGAAGTCCCACCTCCTAGCCCCTGACCTTTGCCATTGGAAGTCCCTCCCCTTGCCCTGGAAGTACTCCTTTTGGGAGGAAGGGTGCTGTGAACTGGAAACTATGAAAAAGATATGTATAGTTGTAATCATATACCCACACACACACACAAATACACACACACAAAACATCTACTATCACCCATTTTAGTTTTATTTTAAAATACTTTTCTACTAATTTCTGTGTTTACAAAAAGTGTATCTAGAGGTGCCTGCATAATAGCTTAAAAAACAGTCCTACTGTGTGTTTTGTATGGGCAGCAGGGGGGTATAAGTGGCGGTGTGGTTGGGGAGAGTGTGTGTGAGTTTGTGTGAGTGTGTGTGCATGCATGGTGGGGTGTGGCATGGTGGCTGGGTGTGTACTGAGAGAGAGAGATGGGGCAGGCTGCCGGCTCCATAGCATGCAGCTCTAACACACTGCATGTGATCCTCACATGATGCAGCCAGGCAGACCCCATCCCCAAGCTCTGTGCTTCTCCAACCTCACCCTGGGTCTCTGCCAATCCAAGGGCACTTGCATAGGCTCTGTGTTTTTTCCCACCATCACCTTTCCCTGCATTCCCTCCTACAGGCTTGCCCATTGCTCCCTGCAGCCCCCTGCTTCCTGCAGTACTCCCTGCAGCTCCTGCTGCCCACTGGAGCCCACCACCTGCCACAGCCCTACTGTGACTCTACCACCTGCTGCAACCCCAACACTCACCATGGCTTCACCATCTTCCAGGGCCCCCCATGGCTATGCTGCCCACCGGGGCTCACTGAGCTGCTGCCAGCCACTGGGGCTCTGCTGCCTGCCAGGTCCTGCCTCAGTCCAGATGTGGCTCTGCTGCCTACTGGGGCCCACCACCCACAGTGGCTCTGCTGTCTGTTGGGTCTCACTGGGGCCTGAATGCAGTTTTGCCACCCACTGGGGCCCAACTCCTGCTATGGCTTTGCCACCTGCTGGGGCCCACTGTGGCTCTGCCGCCTGCTGTGGCTCCACCGCATCCTGGGGCCCACCACCTCCCCAGTGCCCACTGGGTCTCTGCCACCTACCGGGTCCAACCCCCCACTATGGCTTCACCAGCTGCCAGGTCCCACTGCAGCTCTGCCACCCACTGGCTCCCACTGCATGCTGGGGCCCTGCTATGGCTCTGCCACCTGCCAGGGTCCACTGCCTGCTACTGCTCTGCCACCCACCAAAACCCCACCAACTGCCAGGCCTCATCACAGCTCTGTTCCCCACCATGGCTTTACTGCCTCCTGGTGTCCACCACAGTCCTGCCACCTGCTGAGGTCTAGCTGCAGCTCTGCCACTCATTGGGACCCACTGTGCTGCCTGCTGGGGGCTGCTGTGGCCCTGCTGCATGCCACGGACCACCATGGCTCTGCAGCCTGCTGTGGCTCCACCACCTGCTGTGCACCATGTGGATTCTGCTGCTCCCTGCAGCTGCCACTTCCCGCGCTGCTCCCTATCGGCCTCCCTGACACTGCGATGCTGCATACAGTCCCCACCACTCCCTTCATCCAATCTTACCTTATTTTCCATTCAGATGGAGGGAAGGGGGGACAGTTTCAGAAGGGGTGGGGCCAGAAGCCACAGAGGCTTCCGGTTGGGGCATGAGGATGGGAAGGGGGCGGGGAGCTGGATGGAGCCTGGCTAACCTTGTTGCTCAGCCACAGGCTCCTGCTGGGTTCTGCTGCTGCTGACTGCCTGTCATCTTTGACAGGTGGCCACGGGCAGATATATATTAACTTTCTAAAATTTTTAAAGTCCCCATGGGCTGGATAGAATGGGCTGGTGGGCCAGATCCAGCCTGTAGGCTGTTTTTTGCCCTCCCCTAGTTTAAAGCATCTAGATATGCATAAATGTGCTTTAACTATTCATACGTAAATTTGATACCTGTGTTTGCAGATATCAAATTTGGGCATTTTTACGCATGTAACCACTGCAGCATTGGGCACTTTGAAAAGCATCTGGTGCTGCATCACTTGCAGTGTATAAGCAGCGAAATGAGTAGCAGCACTGAGAAAATGGTGGTGGCACACTTCTGAACTAAAGCACATAGAAGGTGCTTATACAACTGCACATGGCACAGCACAGTTAGTCGAGTCTGCCCCAAAATGTCAGAACTCCAGAGCATCACAGGACAAAAAGGTATGTGTATAAATGCCCTTCAGGTGCAAATAGCTTAAATTCACCATTTGTAATGTGCATTAAGGGTGCATAAGTGTAGATGTGCATCCTTAACACACATTAACTTCAGCTCTTGCGCATTAAAGCATCTTGTGTAGATAGACAGGTTGACAATAAGCCAAAAGAAGTGCTAAACACTGTAAGTTAAATGTTGTAGCCATTAACCTGAAGTGTGCACAGTCTGTTAAGTGTTGCAAAAAAGACTGATATGAAGAAGTTAGTGATGAACCAACTGAACCATGAGTAAGAAGTAGCTGAGGACATTCCCTATTAGTTCCTTGTGTGTAACTTGTGAGCAACTCTTGGAAGGCAAGAGCACTAGAGACTTCCTAGCAACAGGCTATCTATAAAATTTCACTGAATTGAAACAGATGATGCTTGGAAAACTTTCTTAGGTGCATCCCAATCTGTTCAAGACAAGAAAAAAAGGAATCATTTACAAGTCTTAGTTATGTACCATAACAGTGATGGTGGAATACTGAAAGCAGCAGCATTGTATATATCATAAAGACTGCTGGAAATCATTTTCAGACCCATCTATAATAAGCACACAAGAGAAACTAAAGAAGATCACTGACAATGGCAATAATGAGTAGCAGAGAATCAGAATGAGGCTTTCCAGCAGCTCTGTGTTTCTCTTGTTGAGAGTCTAGAAATCCACAAAGAGATGTACTCTTTGAGTATGAGCAGTTACAAAGAGGTTTGATGATCACTAATGAAGAAATCCTGAGTACTTGTGATGACAGGCATGCTCTACAATCTCTGCACAAGAAGCTTGAAGATCATTTTGGAAAATATATTGGGTTTCAGTGCAGTTACAGCAGAAATGAAGTGTCCATAGTTTATTCCCTTAAGCATGGAAGAGCATATGTTAAAAGTGAAGTGAATAGTTGGGATATAGACTGAAGGAAATTAATTTTGGAAATTCTTTGATGAACTTTCAGATAGGCACTAAAGAAATGCTTCAAATCTGACTATAATTCAATACTTTCATTCGATACACTGCAATCAGTTCAGCACTGTCAGTTGTGTCCATGTGAAATTGTTCCAGGTTGATCTTGTATTGTTGACATGTGTGACAGAGGGCCATCTTAGGGGCCATTCAAAATGTGGGTCCACCCACCTGAATAAGGCAGTCTGCCCTGATTCACCTGCCACTACTTGATGTGTTAAATAAACCAATGTAAAAAATGTGGGAGGCTGTCCATTTAATGCCCTGATGCCAAGAGCATAATACTCAGCTCCAACCTTCCCTTTACCATGTCCCATGCCTCACAGATGGCATCCAAATCACTACCCACTATAACTCCCCTGCCCCTTAACTTGGCCGCACTTCGCCTCTGGCCCAATTTGGCCTCAGATATCCTTAGACATGCCTGGGCCTCATGTCACACCTCACTGGGGCCACAACTCATACCCCCACTCACTGGGGCCTCAACTCTGGCTACTCTGGCCAGCCCATGTGCCATCCTTCAGGCAGCCTAAGGCCCTACTCTACATGGCCACTTGCTCTCACTCCATCTCCTCACTGGGGCTTTTGAGCCTTACATCTCTTGGGCCTCAGGAGTCTGTCAATGTACCTTGGCTCCCCCAGCTCAGCCTATCGCCCACTTGGGCCTCAGTTGTCTGTTGACGTGTCTGGGCCCTGTGATTTTTTCTCAGGGTGTGCTCCCCTAGCCTTTCCCTTCCACAAAGTCACCCACAAGTCAGTGGGGACTGAGGCTTTCTGGTGCCTCATACTCACCTTTCACTAGGGAGGCACTGATGTGGCATTTCCTGAAGATTGCCCTACCACAAGTAGCCCCATCACACCATCCTCTCCATCATTGTGTAGTTTTATATCATTCCCCAGGATCAGGAATGTCTTCCATCCCCATATTTCCTACCCTTGACCTTCAGGTGTTCTGGGAGCAGCACTACTCCAGCCAGGAGAGATTCAGTCTTTGGCTCCTCAGTTGCAACTACCAGGGCCTGTTCTTATTCTGAAGCTGCTTCACCCTGTTTAATTAGGCAGTCTCCTGGCTACCATGTGACTGCTTGATTGGCTCTGAAGTCACCTGCAGGCTGCTTCACAGCCTGCTCAGGACTTTAAAGTGGCAAGCACCCAAAGGTGCACCACCACGTCATGGACAGCAATCATTTCAAAGAAGATGGGTTAATAGGCTCTGAAACAAGCCATCATACAAATTTAATTATGGCACAAACACTTCCATTTCAGCAAAAATGAACTATTTCAGATACATCAACCTTGGTTATACCAAAGTCTGAAGTTTGGAAAACTGTAGTCTGCCCAGTTACCACCAAAAATTATGGGAAGGGCAAATTACATGCTCAAGCACAATTATAAGGATTGGAGGTTAGTTCTGAGGGAATACTGGCACACTGGTTAGCCACCCATGAACTATAAGTCATTCAACCATGTAGAAGTGTCCCAGCATTTACTGGATATCATTTCTCCCTTGAAAACAATGTCATGAAGTGGAAAACATACAACATTAAATGTTATGCACAACCTGCAAGTGAAGAAGTTGTTATAGATGTGATGGATTTATGCCAAAATGTTGCAGACCTGAAATAGATGCCAGTGATTCAGTTGGTTGCAGATCAAGCAGCGTATAAATATATTGAAGAGGCCCTTTGTGAAGATGAGAAGAGTTGGCCTTATGTGAAAGGGGTACTTGGTAGGCTTCACACAGAAAGTCCTATTTCAAAGCTCTAGGGAAGATATATGCAGGTTGTGGTCTTGAAGAATTAGCTGTTGCTGCAGCAGTTGTGGCTGTAGGTAGCACACATAGAGCATTTTTGTGGAACATTACAACAGAGGAATGTGCCTCCACAAACTAGTAACAGAAGGTTTACTGAATATGTTAATCCATAGCTACCCCCAGAAGAGCCATTAAGCAACTGACAGCTTGAATCTCTTGCTAGATAGCACTACAGGAATTGGACACGATGAATTTATTAGCTCAACTGCTTTTCAGGAATTGGTGCACTCAATGTTTGAAGAGGTGCTCAACTGTGAATTATATATGTCCAAGTATTTTCTGTCCTATATCATTGATGTTAACATCCTCTTTCAATATTACCATTGTCTGTGGAGTGGAATGCATTTTGAACAGTGATTATCAACTTGCCAGAGAATGCTTCCACAGTTAGCAGCTTATGGAAATGTCAACTATCTAAGGTCCCTGTCCTTGTATTACTGGCAAATAACAAAATTGGGAGAAGATGAAAAGGTGCATTGTTTTCATTGTCTTTAGCTCGTAAGACTTACAGCAAACTGCTGCCAGACCAGGTCATTGAGTTGACCATGAAGAAATAATCCAAAACAGAAGTGGGAGCTGGATTGGTTTTTACCAAGAATCTTTCCATAGTTTCAATCAGCATACTCAGTAGGCCAGTTATGCAGTTAAGGGAACAACTAAAACAGGTGTCTTATTTCAAGCAACCTTGTATTGCCATCCAGAACTGGGTCCCTCAAGAATGGAGGTTGACTGCAAAGTTGTTGATACAGTGAAGTCAGCTCTGGAAAGAATGGGGTGCAGACCCATGGGAACTGAATTTACCAACTTAACTCCTTTGCTCTGGAGAGCCAACAACAGAAGAGGTAAGGAAGAGTATCCACACAGCCCATGATAAAGGTAATGTGATAGTGGAAAACATTCTGGATAGATTTTATTCTGAAATGAATTGACCTTCTAACCAGCAGAAAAGAAACGGCCATAACTTTAGAAGAAATCATGCAATACAGAATTACTACTGTGAGCCTTTTGCTTTTTACAGCAGATGGGATATTCCACAAGCCTGTCAAATTCAAAGTTTGTAACATTGATGAACCTCCAGTCTCTGTCACTGCCATCACATTATTATGCAGTAATAGATGTTGGCATAATATGGAATAAAGTCCCACCAAGCAAGACATGGTCTGAATATGCCCTCAGTCTCTTCAAATATGTCACTGGCTGACACTCACAAGTGTCATTTCATTTAACTAATGATGTTTATGACAAAGAACTGTTGCAGGTTAGTACAAGACAGCATGAGCAGCTGCATCACTCAGAATAATTTGGGTTTGTTCCTAACATCTATCCTGTGTCTGACCAGCAAATGCCTCCTGGAGCATCCTGGTGCTCATTTCTATCAAAGAATTCTAACACAATGAGACTACCACAATCCTTCTTGAATGAATGGCATCTTACTTCCACCATGCTGACCTCTACTTCACAATGAATCTCTTCTACTCTGATTTAAAATCTGTAGAACTTAATGCTCGCTTTGTATTGAAATCTCAATGTGAGGCTGACACAAAGGCATTCTTCTATGCAGTTCAAATGGATAATTCCTGCACCATCATTTTTTATTTTGAAGATGCTGATGTATCTGTTGTTGCTTCCATGACATCATGTGACTAAGTAAGTTCTGTACATGAACAAGAAGAAACCAGGAGACACATCATCACATTACTACTGTCATTTGTTATTTCCATAGTATAATGTAGCATCTGCCACTCTAGGGGTTTATGGATTCTCTGGAGTAGACACAGTCGGAGGGTTCTTTGGCTATGGCAAAGTGACATCAATGAAGCAAACCTTACAATCAAAAGATTTGATGTACAAGGAGACTATGCGACAACTTAGAAAAAATGAAGAACTCACTGAAGATCTGTTTGATAAATTGGCTTTATTCATTGTCAGAACACTTTACAATGTGAGTGGTAGTTTGTCCAATGCTCACTCACATAAATGGTGGAAAATTGCATGCTACAATTATGCAAGACTTCCTCTGGATCATGACTCCTTCAAACAGCAGTTCCTGTAAGCAGACTTGCAAGTCTATGAATGGAGAAATTCATAACATACACAAACTCTTGATCCAAC
This sequence comes from Crocodylus porosus, assembly GCF_001723895.1. Classification (NCBI taxonomy): domain Eukaryota; kingdom Metazoa; phylum Chordata; order Crocodylia; family Crocodylidae; genus Crocodylus; species Crocodylus porosus. The sequence goes on along the minus strand of NW_017728907.1, from coordinate 1,027,112 downwards.
AATTTTTGGGTGGATATTGGTACTGGATGTATTGAAACCTGTGATGCATACTAGAAGTGGACTGCCAGATGGAGTAAAATTGCCTCTAAACAATGAAAGTGTACATTCAGATAAGCCAACTAAAGCAGCTTCTCTAGAGCCATCTGAAGAAGATAGTGATAAAGAAGAATACCTAGCTTAAGAATACCCAGTGTATACCATGTTACAGACTTGACTTCAGATTTGAGTTGAAGCATTTTTTTTAGTTAAATGTGTTCCATAGTGATTTGTTCCTGTTATTAATAATAGTACATGTGACTTTGAAGAAATAAATCATAAAATTTTCCACTTGAAACAAGTATTCTTATTGTGTTACCCAAAAAGTGGTCAATATTGATGTTTTTTGTATTTAAAATATTAGAGCTCTCAAACAATGGACCATTACTCATCAAAAGACAAGGAAAAAATTTAGGTTATTGCAATACTTATTTAAAGTCATTTAGAAAATCAAAATTGGCCTCATTGGTATTGAGATACTGACTAGGCCTATGCAAATGGGAAACTATTCAGTTTGATTCAGATTCAGCTGTTTTGGAGGCCAACAATTCAATTCAGAGATTCAGATATTTGTTCCAAATCGATGAGGCTGGATTGGCTTCAGAACATTCGGCACCCATTTGGAGATTCAGAGATTCGGCCATAGAGTATAATTGGGAATTAATGAAATATTTATAACTATGTCATTTTTGGGTTGATTCAGGTGAAACATAGAGAGATGGTAGCCCCTTCTGAGGGCATGATGTCTGCTAAGTTTCAAGGAGATAGATTTAGGGGTTTCTGGGAAACTTCACCCCAAATTTCTGAAAGCAAAACTAATGTCATGTGTACATGTTAAGTCACATCAGGGTGAAAATTGCAGGGATGGCCACAAGGTCTGTCCAGTTTCAAGGATATGAGTGCTGGGGTTTCTGGGAAACTGCACCTCAAGCTGCCAGTGAGCAAAACTCATGATATGGTTGACAGGGTGTGTGTTAAACCACAGTGGTGTGTAAGCTGCAGGGATGGTGGCCCCTGCTGAGGCCATGAATCCTGGCAAGTTTCAAGGAGATAGGTGCATGGGGGTTCTGGGTTCTGAGGCCCTGCACCTCTGGCTGCAGACAGGCAAAACTTGTGACATGGGTGGGTGACACTGTGTGAGTGTTAAGGTGCACCATCACTGGCACTGGGGCCTCTAGACAACATGGTAGTATGCCCCAATGAAGCCTCCTCCTCCCCAGAACCTACAGCCTCAGTCCAGTCCACCAGTTTACATGGCAACAGATATAAGATAACTTAGTGAGTGAGGACTAGCACAGTAGCACCAGCAGCATCTCAGGTAGCCAAACTGTGACTGACCCCTTCTTTCCTCTCAAGCAGGAGATGCTTCTTTTCCAGTGTGTCTGTTAAGGCATGCCCTGACTGTCTGACTATGTGCCTGTGTGTGTGTGTTAAGGTGTGCCCTCACTGGCACTGGGGCCTCTACACAGTAGCATGCCCCAATGAGATCACCTTCTCCCCTACAGCCTCAGTCCAGTCCACTGCTTTACATGACAACTGGTAAGACGATCTGGTGTCTTTTAGTAGGCCAACTGTATGGTTACAGAAATGTATCTTAGAAAGCTTTTGGGTTGAAAAACCCTCTGTCAGGCAGAGGAAGCACCTGTATTTAGTCTGTGTGTCTGCTGGTCCTGGATGGAAGCAACAGTAAGGAAGCCAGAGACTAGCCTGGCATGCAATGCAAGCAAGAAAGCTAGTGAGTGAAAATGGAAATGGAGGAGTCACGGGGTACTGGATGGCCAAGTGGGGCACCATCTGCTTGGCCAACTTTCTACTGGGTCAGGTCAAGTTGGCTGTCCTCAAGATCTGCCACAAGCACCTTGCCAGGACCGGCTCAGATGATGCACTGTGGCTTTTCAGCCTCCTGGTGTGGGCTCACGTCTCGCTAGAGTTTGAGCATGCTGTGCTCCGGTGTGCAGTGCCCACCTTTGTGGAATGCTCAACCCTTGAAGGACGATTGTGACATTTGGAGGATGGCTGTCTTCAATATGTGCTTTGATGTCATGACCGATCTGGGTGACTAGGCAGTCTTGGTGTCAGACTGTGACTCCAAGCTCAAGCCACATCCTGGGCTCCAACCAGGCTGCTTTTTGCTTTCTTTATTTATGTGGGAAGTTGAAGGTTTTGTTACATGTACTATTGGATAGATCAGGGTAGGAATCGTTTGATTATAGAGGGCTTTCATCTGTACGGCCGTGTGGCCAGGTGTCCCAACCACATAACAGCATGTTAGGCATAATGTGTAATACTGTGAAGGTGTCTGTCATGCTGTGATTTTATGAATGAAATGACATGGTGCTTTTATTTGATGGTGATTGGTTTGTCTTTGTTTTATGTGTTGGACCTGGACTTCAGAGGGTCCAACTTTCTGTACCCTGTACCCCTGAATAAAGTAGCTAAAAGTGAAAGTCCTTCCTTCCATCTTTCCACTTTGGACGCACCAGACCAGGCTCACTTGGAGCTGAGTGGGGCAATCCTGAATGTAAGACTCCCCGGCTTTCTGTCTCTTTTCTTTTCTCACTCTGACCTGTCTAAAGGTCTCTAGCCTCAGTTTATCTCACTTTCTGATTCTTTTCTTGCTTTTTTGTAGCTTTTCCCCCTCCCTTTTCTCTCCTCTTTGTCCCATCCCCCCATACTTCTAATTTCTTTGTCTTCACCGCCTTCTTTCTTACTGTCTCTTTCTCTTTCTTTCTCTCTTTTCTTTTCTGTTTGCTTGTAGCGGGGAGTTATCTTCCATTAGCTTGCCTTCCAAGGGCTGCTCTTAATTACTCCTTTCCCCTGCTTTTGTTTTTCTATTTGTTTTTCACTTTTTCAAACCCCAGCTGCTTTTTTTCCTCCACCCCTTTCCCCCCTCCCATCTAGAGTTTTGTGGCCACTTTCCCAGACACTTATCTTTTTTAGTTAGTATAAACTTTTTTTGCTATTGCTTTGCTTAGTTATAGTTGGAAATTAACCCTGTTCTAACAGGAATGGCTGCTCCTACACCCAGCAGCTGGCACGAGGATGCCTCCCAGAACCTCCCCATTACCTATGGTTTGAGGGTTCACACCCGTCCCTTTGTCAGGGTTGAGATCTGCGTAGATGCTCTTGCTAGTCTCTTGGGACAGCATACAATACATTACGCAGGTCGTGTCAACACGGTCCCGATGATTTATCTGAGCGATCCCACCCTGGTCAACAGGGTGTGTGCAGAGGGCCTGGACATTGTGGGCACACATTATTTTGTCACTCCCTTAGACACCCTAGCAGTGAGGGTGGTGATTTCTAATGTGCCCCCGCACGTGACCGATTGAGACCTGGCCAAGGTACTTGAGCCCTATGGGGTTCTTACAAGTCCTTTTCGCTGATTGACCATAGGGAGTAAAAAACCCAAACTGAGGCATGTCCTGTCTTTTTGAAGGCAGGTTTTCATGGTTTTTAGGGAGGGCCCACAGTCTCTTCCTCAGTCCTTGAGCCTCATGTTCAATGGGCAGAGGTATGTGATCTATTTTTCTTTTGGGGAGACCATGTGTTTTCAGTGTGGGAGCTCTTCCCACCTAGCAGCTCAGAGCCCATGGGGGGATCAGCCAAAACATCGGCGACTATAGCAACGGTGACGGATGGCTCATCCACTTCCAGGATGTATGCCCCACCCAGTGAGGCTGGGAGCCTTTCCTGACCTCCTTCTGCCCCTGTTCCATCTGAGGGGGCTGAAGTCTCTGGCGTGGGAGTGTCATCCGGCGAAGGGGCTGGGACTAGGCCCCGACCCTCCCCCCAACTCATTCCACCTACAGTGCCCACCCCCATCAGTACAGAGATGCCACCAGGTGGCCACTTCCCCCCTGCCTTCCTTGACCTCCCAGATTGAGGCTGGCGTGGTCAGTGATTGTGGCACCAAGGCCCTGTCGGATGATGGGGCTCAGGCCTCCTGTCAGTTGGCCTCCACCACGGCTTTGTCTGAGGTGGCTGGCTCTGGGGAGGCAGGCCAGAAGCGGTCTGGCCTATCCTCTATGAAGGGTGGGCCATCTGCCACACAGAAGAAAAAGAAGAACCAAGAGAAGAAAGTGAAAGGGACCACTCAGGACACCCCATCCCCATTGAGATCTTCCTCAGCTGGTGCTGGGGAGGCCCTGCTGGAGAGCCTGGCCCTGCTCCGGCTGTCATGTCAGTGACCCTGTTGACTGGGGATGAGGGCAGCTTGGAGGTGGGGGAGGCGAAGACAGGGGTCATTAACCCCTTGCCTATCTCCCAGCTCAGAGGTGGCAGAAAGACATATGCACAATGTCTCTCTTCTGGAGGTCTGACCCAGGGGGCAGTAGAGGAGTCTGCTGACCTCTTGGTCACATCCCAGGTTGCTGAATTAGATGAGGAGGCTAGTGAGATGGAAATCCAGCTTTCTGAGTGTCACAAGCAGCCTTGAGAGCGGGATGACCTCCCCCCACAAGAAGGGGGGATTGCTCTTCAAGAGCCAGACGTTGACCTAGACAGTCAGAGGAGGTTGATGATATTGAGGGTGTAGATGCTGAGCTCCCAACTAGCATACAGCCTTGCCACTTATCTGTCAGAAATGTGCAGCCCATGTTGGCAGACCCCCCTGGGTCAGTCCTGACTATGGGGGGCTCCTGACCTTTTTAAAACAGATGAAAGGACAGAAGAACATAGCAGGGCGCATCACCCAATGGTGCACAGACCCTAAAGTTTTTATCAAGGCTGCCAGGGCTGCGGCCAAACTTATGCAGCAAATCTAGCCACTAGGCAGATGGCTTATCGTCTGGAGAAGCTTGCATAGCGGGTGAGAGATAAGTGGGGTCTGGGGGGATTCCTGGAGTAGAGTAGGGCATGATGGGCCTTTTTTTGACCTCTCTCTGCTTTTTGCTTTGCTCTTGGGGCTTGCTCTTTTATCAACACCTTACCTCGCTCTTCCTTTCCCATACCCACACCCATGGCAGCCACAACCATTGGCACTTTTAACAACGGCTGTCGAGATCCTGTGAAATGGGAGGTAGTACTGGAGCTCCTGCATCAGAAGTGGCTGGCTGTTGCCTTCCTCCAGGAGACACCTTTGAGACACTCTGGGCCCTGAGAGAGCACTGTGCTGTCTCAAATATGTGGTCTGATGTCATGACTGGTCGGGGGGACCGGGCTGGCTTGGTGTTGGACTATGACTTCCAGCTCATGCCACGTTCTGGGCCCTCACCAGGCTGCTTTTTTGCTTTTTGCTTTTTGTGTGTGGGAAGTTGAAGGTTTTGTTACGTGTATGATTGGATGGAGCAAGGTACAAATTGTTTATCTGTAGTTATGACTGGGTGGCTGGCACTCCGACCACATAACTAGCATATAAGACACAACGTGAAATGTAGCAAAGGTGTCTGTCATGGTGTGATGTGTTGAATGCAAATGAAATGGTGTTTTTGGTTTGATAGTAATTTGTTTGTTTTTGCTTTGTAAGCGGCCACCTTTTTGTATCCCTGAAACCCTGAAAAAAGTTGTTAAAGTCAAAGTTCTTCCTTCCTCTTAGAAATTTTTTTCCTGGTTCCCATTGTAACAGATAAACTAAAACAGTGTATTATCCCCAGAGGTGGCTTTCTCCTTTTTCTACACTGAGTGATCTGATTATTTGAGTAGAAGGAAGAAGTCATTGAGCTATCCAACAAAATACCAGTTTCTACATTGTGCCCATTAAAGAATCTTGTTGAATTAGAACCTAGAGTTGCCAAGTGGAGAATATATTTTACTGTACTCCTCAGAGAAGAGTTACTGTTCATTCTGGTAGTCTTAACTAGGCAGGACTCCCACTGTTTGACTGGAAGTTTTCCTGGTGTAAGAAACATAGAATTGGGTTCATTGATTTCATACTGAATAAATGCCTTTCAAATATTAGCAACTTTGCTGAAGTAAGATAATATGGCATATTCTTGATTTGGTGAAGCTATCAAGTATTTGTATTCATGATTTTTTATTTAATATACATGCTGTATTGCATTTAAATTAGGGCTTTGTGAAATTTCACTGGCTGTTTCATTTTGACACTGTTTCGACTCATTTTGAGCTCAAAACAGTGCAATTGAAATAAAATGAAGGGCTTCAAAGCAGCCTCTGAACAAAATGAGGGCAGTCAAAACATTTAAAAAGTTTAAAAACATTTTGAGTTTCAAAGTTGAAGCTGGGCTTGCCTGCAGGGAAACAGAAAGTAAGGAGAGGGAGGGGGAAAGGGAGAAGGACTGCTCTGATATTGACTGTGACTGTTTGGCTGCCTGAGATGCTGCTGGTGCTGCTTACTAAGTTATTAACTGTTGTCATTTAAAGTGGTGGAGTGGCTGAGGCTGTAGAAGAGGAGGAGACCTCACTGGGGTACACTACGGTGTCATGTAGAGGCCCCAGCACCAGTGAATGTACACCTTAACACACACACACACAGTCACACATGTCACGAGTTTTGCTTGTCAGCAGCTTGAGGTGCAGTTTCCCAGAAACCCCTGTACCCATCTCCTTGAAACTTGGCAGACTTCATGCCCCTAGAAGGGGTTATCATTTCTGCTGTTTTCATCCAAATCTTCCAAAAATGACAAAGTTTCAGGCAGTTTTGTGCTTTCCTATTATAGCCTACGGTTGAAACATTGAAACAGCGTCAAAACAGTGAAACAGTTTTGACAAAACAAAATAGAATAGAACTTTTGAAATTAAGTGAAACTCAAAAGAAAACACTGTCCCGTCAAAATGGAGAAATGGAAGTCGAAACAAAATGGCACTGTTTCGCACAGCCCTAATTTAAATTACTTGTTTTCTTTTGACAAATATAATTTTTATTTAAATTTTCAAAGAAAAGGAGACAGTATTTGCTAAGAAGTGCTTTCTAGAAGGTTTAGGTACGATGAGACTACATTTGTTCTGGCAGAAAATAAATAGTTAAATTTTTATACAGGATAATTCAGAAAAAGTGTACTCCTATATTGACATTATCTGATTGCAGATCAGCAGAGTATATTCTTTAGGTAGGTCAATGATGACCAGGTTCATTTTATCCTCCCCCACAGTTTTGCACATTTTAATGAGAGGAAACTTCCTGAAATTTTTGGCTTCCTAAAATTTGCTTTAGGGCAATATGTACTTACAGCATCCTAAATATAATAAAAATTGCAGATAATTCAGAAAATAAATTAAAATAATTTTTTCCAAACAATGAATCACAATTAGAAAACATATTACAACTGCTATTGACAATCACTCCAGAATATGCCACAAAAATAGCAAAATACTTTCTACCTCTAATAAGTCTCAGTGTTATATAACATTCTGTCTAAAGGATATAGCTTTATTAAATCTCATTATGACCACCTGAACTACCACACTTTCCATAATGATCAAAATACTTGACTCCCGAGTGCGATGATATAATGAGGTTAAAGCTGATAACATAAAACACTACATAATTTTGAATAGGCTCAGTCTACAAACTAAAATATAAATGAAAATTGCCTTATTCTTTCAACTGAAAATCAACACATTTTAAAAGAAAACACTGGGTTTAGAAACATCAGAGAAAACATATAATGGAAGAAAACATATTTTGTATATTTAAACCTGAAATGTACAGATACTTCTTAAAATAATGTACTTAAGTTGACTTACCTGCAGGGTGCATGGTGAGGGGGCATGGTGGATACACATGCATGTATTCTTTTTTGCAAGACTATGGGACTGAATGTTCTTACCAAAAACCATGGGACTTAATTTACACTGAAGAAGTCCACTAGTCCATGTTCATTTAGTTCCATTCAGATGGTTGTCTTGATGTACTCAAGCCTGTGAAAGAAAAAGAAGAGACACCAGTTAAGATTGAGATAAACAAATGGCAGCATAACATCTCGGTGGTGCTAGGCTCGGGTGTAGAGGAGGTTAGTGCCCCATAAGAAATCTACTTTGAGTGATTGTCAACTGGTGGCAGTGAGAATTAATACCTCCCAATTGTTATCATCTTAAAAAATCAAGGTGTGGCAGGTGAAAGTCGGGACCACCACTACAGAAAACCAGGCAAGTGACCGTGTGACTGCAGGTTAGGGTTGGGAAGATACCTGGTGTCCATACCTGTAACTTTAACCAGGCCAAGCCCTGACACTAAGTGGCACAGATAATATATTAGGGAGCTGATAGGAATAACAGTGATATTTAAAGGAATGGAGTGCTGATTTAGCCATTAGAAGATGGTATGGCAGTACAGGGATAATAGGAGAGGATTTGGAGGGGAGGAGTTAAACGAACAATTTGGCAAAGCATGCTGTGGTGGAAGTTTCTTTCTACTGAAGTCAGTCAGTAGCTGTGTTCTATTCACAGGGATGAGAAATGCTTCCTTTAAAGATATTTATCTCCTACATAATATATAACCATTTTCATTCTTGAATGTGTATCACATTATTTCAATGACCAATTTTTGCCATAGTTGCTGCAGAAATTGCTTCTCTATTGAGAGTACTCCTGCTAATCATGAAGATGTATGGTGAGATATGGGGTCACACTTTAATGCTTTTCTGGAAAGAAGAATTTGCTGATCAGCTGGAAGAGGGGTTGCATACACACCCTTGATCACAGAGCAGTGTCATTGTGGCTCAGGAGATTATAGGGTTTCCCCTTGGACATTTTAGAACTGCTTTACTAGGGAATGGAATACAGTAACTTCTGTGTAATCCCCACAAACCCTAGAAATGGAAAGAACACCATCAGTGAAACTTGAGATATAATCTAATCATAAGAAAATAGCTGTGAAACATACTCTACCACTTAGCTATCATTGCTACTGTGATATGCTAAAGAAGTTTCCTGACGATCATATTTAGTATTAATTTTTTTTTAAAATGCCTCTCTTATGAGGATGGTGATAGCATCCTACATACTACAGTAAAAACTATGTCTTTTGTTTATGCTGAGGAGCTTTTGGAACCTGTCTGGTTCAGTAATTATATTATTGTTGTACAGTTGTTAAGTTAATTGAATTTTCCACTTGGACTGGGATTGGGTGGAATTTGTTCTCATTAAAATCTTAATAGAAGACAGCCAACAGTTGTATCAAGAGGGAATGATATCCTTCTTAATGTTCTTTGAAAACACAACTGCTTACGGTCATTATAATACTATGTGGGATGTGCATATAAATAATTTATCAGTATGAATTTGGCTAAGCCTAGCATTTTTGCATTAGAACATTGACTCAGCAGAGTGTTGCTGGTGAGGCTTTTACATTTATGAAAAGGAGCTTTTGATGTCCCTCATGCTGAAACTAGGAGGAGTAAAAGAGCAAATGGAGACATTGGGAAAATGGAGCAAGGGATAGAAAATAGAAATGAAAAACTGCTAAACTCCATCAACTAATACTGGGATTTGGTCAGTGCATAATCAAAGAGAAATAAACTTCCATGTTTGTACAGTTTGGCCACAGAAAAGAATCTGTCCTAAAATGATTAGCTGGAGGTTTGGATCACATTATGCCAACCTATGATGCTAACCTATGATTATAACTCAGTTTTGCTTATTTTGAGTTTGCACTTATGGTGAGACATCCTGTATGACATATTCCAAAGACAAGACAGATGTAGCAATATGAAGAATAGACAATTATATTTGAGATTCAGCTGTGTTGTGTGAAGTGAGCAGAATGAGAATGAGGACAATTCAAATGATGTCCTTCACCTCTCCCTAGAATTGTAATATGGCAAGAGGATAGCAGATTTTCAAAGGGTCTCTATTTTTGCATTGCCAGGCACATTGCAGCTTGAAGTTCATCTCACTGCCATGTGCCAGCTCAAGATAAAATTTCACCTCCTCTAAAGAAATATTCAAGAGTTACATTTTGTGGGGACCATTTTTATGGGATCTGTACAATGGAACATATTTCAATTTATGATAAGAGTTCAGAAACATTGATTTGGCATGTGATCCAGAAGCCAATAATGTGGTTATCATAAACAAGATAAAATGTTTTTGGGACACCTGACAGTGGTTCGTTTTATTATATTAAGACAGTTTTATATTAAAATGTGTTAAAATTCACTAAATAATAAAGACTGTTAAAACATGCTGTACATTACATAAAGCTGGAATTGGAAAATATGGTGATTATATGGTTGCTTTTAATGAAGCAGTCATAATTAAAAATGTGAATACTGTACTAAATCAATGTATTGGCTGTATATGGTGAATGGTATATTATGCTATTTGTTCTTGTCTTCATATTGCAGAGTTTATGGATTTTTTTTCGTATGATCTGTGTTAATAATCTATCATAAACCATAAAGTGCTACAGAACTTTGTAGACTAGTTTGTGTTTCTACTAAATAATTTAGGATATTCTAACTTCAGTAGAGCTAAGTGTTTCATTTATAACAGTTTTTAGTACTTTTTAGCATCTTGAAACCACCTCATTGGCAAGTACCAACTCAAAACAGAATGTAATCCCCTCTAAAGCAGAATCCAAGAGTTACTCTTACTTACTGTAGTAGAATTAGTAGAATCAGAGATGACCAGAGCAGGGTGTGGGGGCCTGGCACAAATCACCATCTGCAGGGCCCCGTCCCCAGACACAAGGAAGCCAGAGGTGGATTCGGTGGCGGCAGGGTGGGGGATGCTGTGCAGCCAGACACACGGGATTTGGCAGCAGATTCAGTGCAGGGGGAGGGGTTGCCAAGCAGCCAGACATGAAGCCAGCAGCAACATGGAGTCACCATGGCTGCTCTGCCCGGCTCTATGAGGTCCCCCAAAGTGTGGAGCCCAGGGTGGCCTCCCCAATTCACCCCTCTCTAGGGTTGGCCCCCATTAGAATGAATATACCTGAATCTACAAACGCTTTTCCTCTCTTTTAGAAAGGAAGAAAGTGCCTTTGCAACCACAGACAAGATATAAAGTATATGCATAGCTTACTTCACTTTTAATGAAAAGTGATAGAAATATTGGTACAATGCAAATTATGAGGCAGTGCTACATGCCAGATGCACACAGTATGATTATCTATCTAATAGGATTAGCTAAAGAGCAAGCTGTGGGTTTGTGGGAAGTGTCCCATTGCCAGTTCTGTATCTGCTCCAAGGTTGAAGATCAAGTCATTTGTACCTTAATTTACTTGAACTACAAAACACACTTGAAAAGCTGCTCAAAAGACTTACTAGTATTAGTTTTACACAGGAAAAATATAGCATTTGCCTTCTAAGGGAGTGTTGTTTCCAAATACCATGTCATCAGACAGTTCAATCCCATTACATGTTACTAGACATATACCAACTTTTTTTTCCAAATAAAGCAGTTATTATGCATTTTAGGTATTTTTGGCATTATTTCAAAATATCACATACTAGTGACTGTGAGGCATAGCAGACACTTCACCTTGTTCAAAATTAATGTTATTTGAAAGCCATTCATAAGATCCTTCACAATACTAGTGATCTGTCACTAATCTCTCCTGCCCCACAGTGAAATTAGAGCTGTGCAAAGCTTCAGATTGTGTTTCAGATTTGGAGATGATTCAGAGGCCAAATTTACAAATTTGAATCTAATTGCTAGAAGCTTTAGGCTTTCTGAATCAATTCAGAAAAGATTTGGTGACTCAGAGATTTAGCCAAAGAGTATAATGGGGTATTAATGAAATATCTATAAGTTGGTTGTTTTTCATCTGATTCTGATGAAACTTAGAGGGAGCATAGCTTCTGCTGATAGCATGAAGCCAGCAAATCTTCAAGGTGATAGATACAGGCGTTTCAGGGAAACTGCACCTCAAAATCCTGAAAGAAAAACACACGTCACGTGTGTATTAAGCCACAGTGAGGTGAAAAGTTCAGGGATAGTAGCTCCTCCTAAGGCCACAAAGTCATCCCAGTTTCAAGGACATAGGTGCAGGGGTTTTTGGGAAACTTCACCTCAAGCTGCTGACAAGCAAAACTCATGTTGCATGTGTGTTATGCCACAGTGGGCTGAAAACTGCAAGGATAGCAGCTCTTGCTGAGGCCACAAAAGTTGCCAAGTTTCAAGAAGATAGGTGTAGGGGTTTCTGAGAAACTGCACCTCAAACTGCTGACAAACAAAACTCATGGCATAGGTGACACTGTGCATGTGTTAAGGCACAGGGGAGTGAAAACTGCAGGCCTGCTAGGGCCTTCTGTGGCCACAAAGCCTGCCAGCTGTCAAGGAGATAGGTGCAGGGGAAGTCTAGGTTCTGGGGCCCTGCACCTCTGGCCACAGACAGGCAAAACACATGACATGGGTGCTTGTGGGACTGTGTGTGTGTTCAGATGCGCCCTTCCTGGCACTGGGGACTCTGCACAATATGCCAGTGCGCCCCTGCGAGGCCTCCTCCTCCCTTACAGCCTTATCCTGGTCCACCACTGTAAACAATGGCAGGTCAAAATAACTTAGCTTGCTCAACGTGAATAGAACCAGCAGCATCTAAGGTACCCAGACAGAACTGTCACAGAGCCTTTCTTTTTATAAACGAATTAACAGCAAACAGTAAAGATGTTGTGTTGGATATATGTTACTCGTGGCTTAACTTGTGTTTTTATCTTTATATGTTTATTATGAAAAAAACCAAAATAGTTAGAAAAATATATCTTAGGAAGCTTGAAGGCGTTGAAGAGTTGAAAAACCCTATGCCAGACTGACAAGTACATGCAGTTGGTGTGTCTCCTGGTCCTGGATGGAAGGAATAGTAAAGAAGCCAGAGGCTCTCCTGGCATGTAATGCAGGCAAGAAAGCCAGTCAGTGAAAATGGAAATGGGATGATGGACAGGCTGGGGTTGGGGTGGGGAGGGTGGGGGGGAACAGGGATGTAGCAGCACAGGTAAAAGTGCAGAGGTGCAGTTTCCTAGAACACCCTGAACCTCTCTCCTTGAAAGGTTTCAGGCTTCATGGCCTCAGTAGGGGCCACCATCCCTGCAGTTTTCACTCCACTGCACCTTAACACACACACGATGTCACCTGTGTCATGAATTTTGCTTGTTAGCAGTTTAGTTAGAGGTGTAGTTTCCCAGAAACCACTGCACCTATCATTTCATTACAACAATAAGTGAACAGCAGGATAATGTAGCAGGAGAAACAACCCAACATTGGGAAGGATTGCAAACTTGCTAGAGGACATTTCAGTTCCACTATCTGTTATGTTCAAAGCTTTACTGCTGTTGATGACTATAGATTCATAGTTGGTGGTGTCAGAAGGGACCTGAGCAGATCATCAAAACTGACCCCCTGCCCTGGGCAGGAATGAATACTGAGTTCATATGACCCCTGGTAAATTTAAGCTCATAAGACCCCAGGTATGTAATTATCGAGCCTCCTTTTAAAGACCTCTAAGGTAGGAGCCAGCACCACTTCTCTTGGAAGCTGGTTCTAGATCCTGGCCACCCAGACTGTGAAGTAGTGCCTCCTGATGTCTAGCTTGCACCTACTCTCAATCAACTTATGGCCATTATTCCTTGTTACTCTGGGAGGTGTTCGGGGGAACAGGGTCTCACCCATTCCCCTCTGGTAAGTTTATAGATAGCCACTAGATCTCCCCTCAGCCTTCTCTTGTGAAGGCTGAACAGGTTCAGGTCCTGTAGCCTCTCCTCATAGGCCCTGCCATGCTGCCCCTTGACCATGTGATTGGCCGTCCTCTGGACCGTCTCGATGCTGGCCACATCCCTCCTGAAGTGCAGAACCTAGAACTGGATGCAGTACTCCAACTGTGGCCTGACCAGTGTCACATAAAGGGGGAGGATCCCCTCCTTGGACCTGATCATGATACATCTGTGAATACATGACAAGGTGCAGTTAGGCTTACTGACCACGTCCTCATATTGGAGGCCCATGTTCATTTTAGAATTGTTAATGACTCCAAGATCTCTTTCTGCCACTGAGCTTTTGAGAACAGAGTTCCCCAGCCTATAGGTATGCTGCTGGTTCTTTCTGCCCAAATGCAGTATCTTGCACTTGTTAGTAATTGAATCCCATCCTGTTCACATTTGCCCACCCCTTTAACCTGTCCAGGTTCAGTTGTATACTCTCCCTCCCTTCTAGCATGCCAACTTCACCGCAAATCTTTGTGTCATCAGCGAATTTGAACAGGGTGCTATTCACCCCCTCATCCAAGTTGCTAATCAAGAAATTGAACAGTATGGCCCAAGGACTGAGACCTGGGGGACTCCACTGCCCACATCCCTCCAGGTCAAATATGATCCATCCACCAACACTCTCTGTGTTTGGTCCCCTAGACAATTTGTGACCCATCCAACTGTGTAGGCATCAATGCCACAGTCACCTAGCTTTTTAATGAAAATGGGGTGGGAGACGGTGTCAAAGGCCTTCCTGAAGTCCAGGAAGATTACATCCACTGCAAAATCTGTGTCCAATGATTTTGTGACCTGATCGTAGAAGACAATTGGGTTGGTCTGACAGGACCTGCCCCTAATGAACCCATGCTGGTTGCCCTTGAGCATCATCCCCCCTGCTGGTCCTTCACCGATATGCTCCTGGATAATTTTCTCAAAGAGCTTCCACAGAAATAAGAAATAAGACTAACGGGTCTATAGTTGCCTGGGTCCTTCCTCCTCCCTTTGCTGAAAAGGAGAATCACATTGGCCTTCTTCCAGTCTTGTAGCACCTTTACAGAGCACCACGAGTGCTCGTAATGCTGTGCCAGGAGCCCCTCTATAACCTCTGCTGATTTGAACACATCCAACTCCTCTAGAAGTTCTCCAAGTCAGTCCCCCCCTGACCCTAGACCTGGTGCAGTCTCTTCTGAGTCTGTCCTGAATCCTGGTGGGGGAGATGTCATGGCCACTGCTCAGAAAAATGAAGGCAAAGAATTTGTTAAAAAGGTCGTCTTTTTCATCTGGTGCAACTACCAGATTGCCAAGCATATCCTGCAGGGGCCCCACGTTGCCTGGTGCCTTCTTTTCATAGATTCATAGATGTTAGGGTCAGAAGGGACCTCAATAGATCATCAAGACTGACCCCCTGCGTAGGCAGGAAAGAGTGCTGGGTTCAGATAACCCCAGCCAGATACCTATCTAACCTCCTCTTGAAGATCCCCAGGCTAGGGGAGAGCACTACTTCCCTTGGAAGCCCATTCCAGATTTTGGCCACTCTAACTGTGAAGAAGTTCCTTCTAATATCCAGTCTAAATCTGCTCTCTGCTAGTTTATGGCCATTATTTCTTTTGACCTTCAGGGGCGCCTTGGTGAGCAGAGCCTCACGAATTCCCTTCTGTGCCCCCATGATGAATTTATAGGCAGCCACAAGGTCGCCTCTCAACATTCTCTTGAGGATACTGAAGGGGTCCAGGTGCCCTAGTCTCTCCTTATAGGACTTGGCCTGCAAGCCCTAAACCATACAAGTGGCCCTTGTCTGGACCCTCTCCAGGTTATCCACATCCCTCTTGAAGTGTGGCACCCTAAACTGCATGCAGTATTCCAACTGCAGTCTGACCAGTGCCCAATAGAGGGGAAGTATCACCTCCTTGGTTCTGTTTGTCATGCATCTGCTGATGCATGATAAAGTACAGTTAGCTTTTCTGATGACTTTATCACACTGATGACTCATGTTCATCTTGAAGTCCACTAGGACTCCGAGATCCCTTTCTGCTTCTGTGCTACCGAACAGGTAATTTCGTAGGCAGTAGGTGTGCTGGACATTTTTCCTCCCTAGGTGCAGCACTTTGCATTTCTTCTTGTTAAATTGCATTCTATTGTTTTCTGCCCATTTGTCCAACCTGTCCAGGTCTGCTTGTAGCTGTTCCCTGCCCTCTGCTGCGTCAACTTCTCCCCACAGTTTTGTATCATCCATAAACTTGGACAGAATACACTTCACTCCCTCGTCCAAGTCACTGATGAAGACATTGAAGACTATCGGTCCAAGGTCCAAGCCCTGCGGGACCCCACTGCCCACATGCTTCCAGACCAATACCAACCCATCCACCACCACTCTCTGGGTACGACCCTCTAGCCAATTTGCGACCCACTGGACTGTGTCATCATCCAAGTCACAACCTCTTATTTTTTTTATTAGTGTGGGGTGAGATACCATATCAAAGGCCTTCCTGAAGTCTAAGTAAATGATATCTACCCCTACTCCTGCATCCAGGTGTTTTGTAACCTGATCATAAAAAGAGAGTCAGGCATGATCTACCTGCTATGAACCCGTGCTGGTTTCCCCTTGGCATAATATTTCCTGCTGGGCTCTCACATATACGAGTCTTAATAATCTTTCCAAAGACTTTGCCAAGGATGGAGGTGAAACTGATGGGCCTGTAGTCCTTCCTCCCCGTCTTGAAAATAGGAACCAACCACATTGGCCCTTTTCCAGTCCTCCAGGACCTGGCTCATGTGCCACGAGTGCCCAAATATTCTTGGCAGTGGCTGTGTAATGACATCAGTCAGTGCCTTCAGTACCCTCAGATGGAGCTCATCTGGGCCTGCTGACTTAAATGCATCCAGTCCTTCTAAGTGACTCTGCACCATCTCAGGGTCAACACTTGGTAGTCTGGTGCCCAGCTGTTGCCTCTCTACAATCCCATTGTGAGACTTGTCTTGACCCTCATTTAGGAACACTGAGGCAAAGAACTCATTAAGAAGTTCAGCCTTGTCCCTCCCTGTCTGTCACCAGTTGCTTTTGCCCATTCAGTAGTGGTCCTATAATGCCCTTGGCCTTCCTTTTACTCCCTATATATCTGAAAAACAATTTTTTGTTATCCTTAACTTGGGATGCCATCTTCAGCTCCATGGTAGCTTTGGCCTTTGTAACTGCCTCCCTACAACTGCGAGCTGAGGAGCTTAGGAGGTATACTTTTTAGTAATCTCTCCCTGTTTCCACTGCTTATATGCCCCCCTTTTTGCCTTTAGGCTGCTCTGGATTTCTTTGGTCAGCCAAGGAAGCCCCTTGGCCCCTTTCCCCCTTTTCCACCACATCAGGATCATCTCCCTCTGTGCCCAAAGGATTGCTTCCTTGAGGCACAGCCACCCTTCCTGTGCTCCCATCTCACCAAATCTCTTACTCTGCAGTGCGTCATTGACTAAATGCCTGAGCTCGCTGAAGTCAGCACTTCCACCCTACTAGTTACCTTTCCCACTCTGTCCATTATGGTGAATTCTATTATTTGGTGGTCACTTTCCCCTAGGTGACCACTGATCTGTAGGTCCCTTACCATGTTATCCCCATTGCCAATACCAGGTACAGTAAGGCATTCCCCCTAGTGGGACCATGTACTTCCTGTGTCAGATGGAGGTCCTGTACACAGCATAGGAACCTGCATGAATGGTGGGAATTTGCTGTCTGTGTCTCCCAGCAGATGTCAGGGTAGTTTATTTCCCCCATGACTACCACTTCCCTAGTCTTTATGGCCTCCAAGAGCTGCCTCAGGAGTTCCCCTTGGTGTGGGGGTCTGTAGCAGACCCCTACCACCAAATCCTTTTCCCCTTGACCTCCATATATCCTAACCCACAATCCTTCTACTTTCTCCTCCTCCGATTCCATTTTGATAAGGGTCAATGTATAACACTCCTTGACGTACAACCCAACCCCTCCCCCTCTCCTCCCCATTCTATCCTTTCTGTACAGCTTATAGTCCTCAGTGTGTACTGCCCAGCCGTGAGTAGAGTCCCACCAGGTTCCTGTTAACCTCACTAAGTTGTAAGTGATTTCTGCAAGCAGGAGTGCTAGTTCATCCTGCTTGCTCCCCATGCTCATAGCATTAGTGTATAGGCACTTGAGCCCTGTAACTGGCGCCTTTGTTGCTCCCCAGCTCCAATGCTCAATGGACCCTTTATTGCTTACCTGCTTATTTCTTACCTGTTCTATACTGCTGGATGTCCCATGG
This sequence comes from Crocodylus porosus, assembly GCF_001723895.1. Lineage (NCBI taxonomy): Eukaryota > Metazoa > Chordata > Crocodylia > Crocodylidae > Crocodylus > Crocodylus porosus. The sequence goes on along the minus strand of NW_017728907.1, from coordinate 1,009,231 downwards.
ATTGCAGGTTCCTGATGTTCTCCTTCTCCCTGCCCATCCCCCATCTGAGCTAGTTTAAAGCCTGATGTAGGAGATCAGCCAACCTTTTGGAGAAAAGACTTTTACCTTTCACTGAGAGGTGAAGTCCATCATGCCCCAGGAAGTCCCTTGCCAGGAAGTGTGGGTCGTGGTCTAGGAAGCCAAATTCTGCACTATGGCACCAACTCCTGAGCCACAGGTTGACCTCTCTGATGCAGGCACTGTGATGCCTACTGTGACTTCTGACCAAGAGGATGGAGGAGAAGACCACCTGCACCCCCTTCTCCCTAAACCTGGCCCCCAGAGCCCTGTAGTCACCCATAACATGGTCAGGACTACTCCTGGCTGCGTCATTGGTTCCCACATGGATGAGGACCATAGGATAGTAGTCTAAGGGCCAGATCAGGTCAGGAATCCTTGTGATGACATCCCAGATCTTGGCCCCTGGGAGGCAACACACCTCACGCACCATGGGATCTGGGCAGCAGATGTTTCCATCTGCTCCTAGCAGTAGGGAGTTGCCCACTATGGTGACCTGTCTCTTCTTTCTCTGGGAGCTTGTCTGGCCCTCAGCTTGCTCAGGAATGGATTGGGGCTCCTCCCGTGCCACCCCCTCCACTGGACTCTCCTCCAGTGCAGCCAGGGCTTCATATCCGTTCCCCAACTGCACCAATAGATCCATTTCTGTGATGAGTGGCCTGGCCAGGGAGGTGATTGTTGTCCATCCTTCCATATCAACTTCGGGGCATCTGCAATCTACTCCTCTGCCTGGTGTCTGGCTCTGCAGAGAGAGGAAGTACCCATCAATCTCCTCCTCAATTGCCCTGATCCCCCTCAACCTGCTCACCTCTGCCTGGAGTACTGCCACCTGCCCCTCCAGTGCCTCAACCCTAGCACATGTGGGAGTGGCAGGGAACCCCTGGCCTTCCTCCTACCCCCGGGCCTCTGAGGACCCACCAGGCAACCCCTGCATGCAGGGGGCCCAGGTGCCACCACCCTGCCCCAAGGCTCCATCTGGATGGAGGCCTCAGAGACACCCTGGGTGGTGGGCAGCATCAGGGCAGGGTCCCTGGCTGCACTCCGAGTCACCACCCCCATCAAAATCCCCACAAGTGCTGTCCCCTGGAGAGTCACTGGCCCCACCTGCTCTCCACCCTGTGCTAACACCGGTGCAAATGCTGGCACACCCCCACAAAGTGCTCCTGTTTGTGCGCTCTTTTAGTGCGCAGCTCAGGAGCATGGCTCCTGGCCTTCTCAGCTAAGAGGCTCTGGGGAGCTTCCTCTCCAGATCCTCTTCAGCTGTGCTGGCCCCTGCCCCTCTTACCTTTCTCATTGCTCTGCTGCTGCTGCCTCCACTGCCCAGTAAGCCAATTGGGTACATGTGTGCTGTTGGCACACGTGTACCCCCTCTGACTCAAGCCCCGACTCAAGGTAGTTTTTTACTCCCTATGTATTTGAAAAAGGACTTTTTGCTGTCCTTGATCCCTGCTGCTAGCCCTAGTTCTGTCTCTGCCTTAGCTTTCCTAACAGCCTCCCTACAAACTCGAGCAATGAAGGTATAATCTTCTTTGGTGATAGCCCCTCCCTTCCACTGGATTTACGCCTCCTTTTTTGCTTTCAGGCATTCCTGAATACCTTTGGTGAGCCAAAGGGGCTTTTGAGCACTCTTTGCCCCTTTGAATCATGTGGGGACTGTCACCTCTTGGGCTTGGAGGATCATCTCCTTAAGGAACAACCACTCATCTTTGACGCCTACTTTCCCTACTCTCTGGACTGCAGTGCCTCTCCTACCAATCTCCTCAACTCATTCTAGTCAGCCCTCCTGAAGTAAAGGGATACAGCCTTGCTGCAGGCTCTTGACACCGAGCACTGGATGGTGAATTCCACTAGGTGATGATCACTATCCACCAGGTGGTCAAGAATCTGGAGTCCCCTCACCAGGTCATCGCCTGTGGCCAGGACCAGATCAAGCATGGCATTCCCCCTGATGGGACTGTGCACCTCCTGTGTTAGGTGGAGAGCATGCATCTCAGCAAGGAACCTACATGACTGGTCAGACCTGGCTGACTGCTCCTCCAAACAAATGTCTGGGTAGTTTAGATCACTCATGACAACCACATCCCTTGACTTAACTGCCTACATGAGCTGACCTGAGAATTCCTGGTCTTCCCCCTGGTTAGGTGGTCTGTAGTACACCCCTACCGTTAAATCCCTTTCCCCATGATCCCCTTGTATTCTGACCCAGAGCACCTCTGTTTGGCTCTCCTTTGATCTCATCCTGTTAATTGAGGAATGTATTGCTCTTTGATGTAGAGCTCCACACCCCTACCTTTCCTCCCCAGTCTGTCCTGCCTGTATAGTCTGTAGCCCCTAATGTTTATGTGTGCGTGTGGGGGTGGGGGAGGAGGTTGTCACCCTCTGTAGTTGAGACACAGCCCTCTTCCTTGGGTCTCTGGAGTGCATTTTAACAAACTTGCAGCAGCAGCAGGACACTGACAACTCCCATCCCTCTACCATACCTGTGGCTGGTTAAGGTACTCTTAGTGTTTTGAGCCATTGTGTGTTTTAGTTTTGTGACAGGGTTGCTTGTGTGGTTTTAGGAATAGGTTAGGCAAGTATTGTTGAATGGATGGTTTGAGTAGGGGTGATCCTGCTTCAAGCAGAGGGTTGAACTAGATCAGCGGTTCCTGTTAGACCCCAACTCCATGCAGACCCAATGACTAGGGAGATGATGATCCAATTGCTCAAAAAACAAACAACAGCACATATTGCTACCAACAGCTTTATTCAAAATAGAAAAAACAGCTTTGAGCAAGCTCCAACAAACTGGGGTGCTGCAGTGAACATTCTTTTTTTTTTTTCATATTTATACACCTTGGTTTATACACATTAACATTTACTCAACCTTTGTCCCACCCATATTCCCTTCCATCTCAAGCTCCACTTCTGTTTTCTATTTACTTCATTATCATGGAAGTACCTACGCATTTTACTTATTTACATGCCTTTTTGCTATGAGCGCATGTGTAAGACCCTGACTATTTTGATCAATTGCAGTTTGTTGCTGATTTCTTCACCATCTCCAAGGTCTTGCTTTTGCTCATCTTAACAATAGCTGGTAGGCTGCATCCTGTTCTCCTTACAGAATAAGTCATATGTCCTACACACTGCCACGTTATTAGGAAAATGCTTGCCTAAGTGTCTTGCAATGTTACTTTTGATATATCATTCTGCCTTGTGGTTAGCAGCTCTGCTAGGCCACAGGCTATATACAGCCTTGTATTCAGCTGCAAATTCAATATTCCAAGATCCAAATAATGTCACCCTAACAGCTCCCAACCTCTGGGCCATGAAGTGTTGGCTGCCGGTCTGCAGGAGGACTGGCTGCTGGACTGGAAGTGACCACAGACTGGCAAACCATGTACTGGAAGTGACCAGCATACTGTGGACCAGCACCCAATGCTTTTTTTATACAAGTACAAGCACATAGTATGCAAATCATTTCTGTTCCATGGCTTGCTGGTCCGCAGTCACTTCCAGTTTGTGGTTTGACTCAACGTAAAAATGTTGGGAACCCCTGAACTAGATGACCTCCTGAGGTACCTTCCATCTCTACTTTTCTATGATTCTGTGATTCTCCTTGCCTCTCCAAAGCTTTTGGTGTGCATGGGAATAGATAGGAATCAAATTATTAAGCATGGCTATTAAGCAGTGCATTTTTATAAAATCAGGAACCATGTTTTTTTCCAGAACAGAAAGTAACACAAATTTTTAAGTAAATATCCCTTAAACAAGCACTTGTTTTTCCTCTTTTTCCCTATTCCTTAAATAAGTAAAAAACATAATTGTCTTTTAGATAAACAAAAACAGCATGAATCCACTCTTTTTCCACTTCAAGCTTCATCATTGTCATATGCTTTTGTTGAGTTTAGCACCTTGTTGCATTTCAAAATAATTTTTCCTTCTATATAAATACAATGGCTATGGCTAAGTATAGAGATTGTATTTACATTTTTGACATTAGAAATGATTCTTCTACCTTACTTTGGCATCTAGGACTAGGACTTCTGGAATATTATGTATCTTGTTTAAAAATGAAATTTCATGACCAGATGTACCAGGGAAACAGTTTCTGGCTTCCATTTTTTTTTAACTGTGAGACACTAACTTAAATCAAAAGCCATCTTGCTTCAAGAAATTTCCTATAGGTTATAAAAGCTACACTCAGAAAACCATATCAAAATGAATAAAATAGGTCAGAAACATATTTGTTAGTAATACCAACAAAGAATAGGAAAGACCAACTAAATTTTCCTAGATATGCAGGGACTGCTTTGTTGAGTGAATTAATAACCAGTAAATTTTAATTCCATGGTGGCTGTCCACAACCAAATAAACAGGTACATTTTAACAATACTTGAAGAAATGGAACACTTAACAGCCTATATCCACTTGCTTTATTAGTGGCAAGTGAAAATGCTCTTGGTGTCTTTGAACAATATTGTTAGACCCCGACTCCATGTGGTGCCCAGTGACTAGGGACACGATGATCCAATTGACCATTACTCATTAGCCAGCACAAGCAGGCGGAAAACACCAGCACACATTGTTCTCAATGGCTTTATTCAGAATGGAGACAGCTTCAGACTAGCTCCCAAAAAAATCAACAGACCGGGATCCGCAGTGAACAATACTTTTTTCCTACATTTATACACTTGGTTTATACTCATTAACATTCATTCTACCCTTGCCCCTCCTATCTCAAGCTCCACCTCTGTTCACGGTTTGCTTCATTAGCATGGGATTGCCTATGCATTTCCTTCATTTACATGTCTTTTTGCTATGAGAGCATATCTAAGACCTTGACTTCTCTTCTTCAGTCAATGGGAAGACTTTGACCAAAACTTGGAAACTTCTGGAGACTTCCAGGTTTTGTTCAAAGTCTGCCTATTGACCAAAGAAGAGAAGTCAAGGTCTTAGATATGCACTTCTGGAGGCTTCTTCACCATCACCATTCACCTTTTTCCATATGTTCATCTTGGATTCTGTTACTGATTACGTGTTATTTTCCACATTCCAGGCTGTTTTTCCGTCTTATGTTGTACCATCTTCTACCTTTTTTGGGCCCCTGTATCTTATCACATTCTTTATTGTAGTTGGTTCACAGCACAGACTCACATAGATTCACCTGCTGCTTTCTCCTCAGAAAATGGTTGACACAATTAATATGGTTACTTAGCATAAGCAAATGGCTGGCTTAGATATCATTCTGCTTTGTAGTCATCAGCTCTGCTAGGCCATAGGTAAAGTCTTTGCATTCAGCTGCAAATCCAGTGCTCCCTTTGATCCAAATATTGCCACCCTAACAAATGTGAGTAGTAGTTGGGCAGCACAGTTGGTTGTGTTGTTTCAGGAAAGGTAGAAAAGGGATGCACCTACACAAGATGTTTTACTGCTAAGGAGCATAGTTTATTACACATAAGCATTTGCATCTATATGTGCACATGCTTGCTGCACAGTAAACCTCACTGATCATGAGTAAAGGTGCTACCTGCAAATGCAGGTAGCAAATTGAAATGTGATTACTAAATGGGCAGTAGTGCTCATGTAGGCATCTGACTGGGAGCAAATCTGCTCCTGTCAGCTGGTCACCAGGGGGTAGGAAATTGCTCCCCGCCCCTGGGAGCTGCCTGCTGGTGTGGCAGGCTTTAACACTGGATCTTGGGTGGGCACTATATACCACTTCCCTGAAAGCAAGGAGCTCCAAACACCCCTAGTCTGAGATCACAATTGGGGAGCAGGGGCCTGGGAGATCCTTACCTCCCAGCCTCTACTCCATGGTCATAGGACTGGTGCTGAGAGATGAGGATCTCCCAGTGCTGGCCCTGAAACTGTGGAACACTAGGAGCTCCTTGCTGGGGGGCAGGGCTGGAGAGCTTGTTCCCTACCATGCTTCATGATCATGGGTCTGAGCATGGAACAAGATATCCAGCACCCACCCCATGATCATGGAGCAAGGACTGGAAAATTTTCTGGTCGGTGGCAGGTCCCAGTCTTGAGACCCTATTGGGTGATTGAGGAATGGGGATTGGAAGGAGGTGCTGTGATGGCTGAGGTTGCCTCCCCCTGCCCTGATCTGGTGGTGGGGCAGCTGGTAGCAAGCCTCCAACTGGGCGGGGAATCCCCACTCCACTGTGGGATAGCTGCTAGCTGCCCCACCAGGGGATCAGGGCTGGGGGCTGGAACCTGCCCCTTCCCTGCAGCCCTTTCTCCAATCAGGCAGCTGGGGCTGGGAGCTCCCTGCTGCTGGGGCAGAGGAACATTGTCCCCACCCCAGCTGTAGGCAGCACGCCAGGGGCAGGAAGCAATATGTCTCCTGGCCTGGTGGTCTCTGCCAGCCCATGGGCTAACACCCAGGGGCCCCGTTGCAGAGTCCCAGGCAGTGGGCACAGTTTGCTGACATTAGCATTAAATCTGCTGCTTCTTCCCTACACATGTAGATGCCTGTCCAGGAACATTTACTCATGAGTAGTTTTCTTCAAGAACTGTTGTACTTAACATGTCTGGAGCATCTCACATATCAGCCTCCCTGTACCACTTTGAGCTTTAGTTAGAGTGCCACTGAAAAATGGCAGCAGAAGCACTTTAACTAAAGCTCAAACCAGCTTTAGTTAAGGCATCTCCATCACCATTTTTCAGCACAGGGATGCTGATACTTGTGAAGCTGGAATCTGCTGGGGTGCAGTAATTACCATGCTCTAACAGACCTGATTAATCGAGTTTGCCTCACTGCACATGTATAGGCACCCTCAAGTGCCACCTTGCCCTACCTTTTGCCATTTTTTGTAATGTAGCAATGGGACTGTGACCATCAGGGGAACATAATATTGCATCATGCAGAGACCAAGTTAGGCATAGTTACTGTTTGCCCTGAAACTTGAAGTTTTCTTATAGGCAAACTAATATAGGTAGTAGCATTTTTGTTCTTAGTGGCTTTGAAGAAATCATCAACTTCAAGCACCCAAGAGTTTAAAGTTGTATCTCTTGTATGTATTGTATCTATAGGTTGGAGGCACAGTTGTTATTTTCTTCAATCCTTCTGGGTCAAGAGGAATGGATAGGGCAATGGTGAATACATCTTCTGGATCAATGCATGGCTCTGCAGGTGATGTCACCATCAGGGATTCAACTTCTTTGACCGTGGGGTGTTGTTCCAAGAAGAAGGATTACTAGGAAGAGATAGGATGCACCTAATAAACAGAGGGAAGGGCATCTTTGCAGACAGGCTTGATCTAGTGAGGAGGTATTTAAAACTAGGTTTTCTGGGGGATGGAGACCAAAGCAGGGAAATGGCAGACAAGGAGGAAGCACAAGGAGAAGGGGGCAAAAGGGAAGGCCTCCTCATTCTTCCTGAGAAAGTAGGGGAATCGGATAGTTAGTTCAAGTGTCTCTGCACAAATACATGCAGCCTGGGAAAAAAGCAAGAAGAATTGTAAGTCCTCACAGTCACAGAACTATGACATGATTTAAATAACAAAGACTTGGTGAGATAGCTCACAAGAATGAAGTGCTGTCATGGATGGGTACAAACTGTTCAGGAAGAACAGATTGGGAAAAAAAGGAGGAGAAGTTACACTTTATGTAAAAAAAAGCTGTATGATTGTTCAGTGCTTCAGTATGAAAGTGGAGGTAGGCCTGTTGAAAGTCTGAGTTAGAGGGAAGAGCAACAAGACAATGTCATTGTGGGTGTCTGCTGTAGACCACAAGACCTGAGGTAGATGATGCTTTCTTCAGACAACTAGAGTAAATTTCTAGATCACAGGCCCTGGTTCTTATAGGGGACTTAAGTCACCCTGACATATGCTGGGAGGGCAATACAGCAGTGCACAGGATATACAGGAAGTTTCTGGAGAGTGTTGGAGACAACTTCCTCATGCAAGAGGAGAAGAGACCATGCTCTTCTTGACCTGCTGCTCACAAGCAAGGAATAATTGGTGAGGGATGTAGAAGTGGATGTCAATTTTGACAACAGTAACCGTGAGATGATTAAGTTCAGGATCCTGCTGAAACAAAGAAAGGAAAACAGCAGATCATGCACACTGAACTTCAGAAAAGCAGACTTTGACTCCCTTGAGGAACTGATGGGCAGGATCCCTTGCAAGGGAAATCTGAGGTGGAAAGGAGTGTAGTAGATCTTGCTGTATTTTAAAGTACCTTACTGACTCTGCAGGAATAAAACATCCTGATGTCCAGGAAGAATAGCAAATATAGCAGGTGACCAACCTGGCTTAGGAGAAAACTATTCAGTGACCTAAAATACAAGAAAGAAGCTTACAAGAAGTGGAAGCTCAGACAGAAGACCAGGGAAGAGTATAAGAATATTGCTTCGGCATGCAATTGGTGTTGCAACTAGCAAGGGTCATGAAGTGTAATAAGATGTGTTACTACAAGTATGTCAGCAAGAAGAGGAAGGTCAGGGAAAGTGTGGGTCCCTTACTGAATGGGGGAGGCAACTTTGTGATGCTGATGAGGAAAAGGCTGAAGTATGCAATGACTTTTTTGTCTTGGTCTTCATAGGCGAGGTCAACTCCCAGGCAGTTGCACCAGGCAGCAAAGTTTGGGGAGAAGCTGAGCAGTCCTCAGGTAAGGGACTATTTACAAAAGCTGGACTTACACAGTTCCATGGGGCCAGATGGGAAAACCTGAGGCTGCTGAGGGAGATGGCCGATGTGATTGCAGTCTCTGGCCATTATCTGTTAGAGCAACAACAGCAGCACCTCCAGGGCAGTGTCCAAGCACCTGCTTCTGCTTCAGAAGCAATGTTGGGGGATTGCTTTTGCTGCTGGAGTACATACTCCAGAAATGCAGACTTAGGAGTGGTACCAAAGTACACATCTAGGCCTGGTGCCCTTTTCACCATCCCTTAATTCAGCTATTCTCTATGCAACGTTAATTCAGACCTTTGCTTTTATGCATTGGGATACAGTCTTAAATTACATAACCACATACTATTCTCCACAGTACTCTAGCCTTATTTAGTGCACAGTGGATAGTGTTCACTTAATTAGCCTGTATTCAGTTATGTTTTCTTCTTCTTGTGTTGAAAATTGTGAATAAATGATTCTTATTTATTTTTAATTATTCTTATTTTTTTTATATTCTTCAATGTATGGCCCAGGAAGAATTATTCAAATCTTTTTATCAAGACAGAATTGTTCATTTCCTTATGGGATGTAGAGTGGTACTATACAACCTAAATGCCACACTATTTTTAATATATTTTCACAATACCTCTATGAGTTGAGGGGTTGAGGATCTAAAGCACATAGATTATGGTCAAACATACCTATTAATTCTGGCTGACCTGTGTAAGACATCTAGGACCTGACCTTTCAGAGAACTTAGCATTACATAATAGGGGTGTGCAAAGTGGGCCCTATTTAATTCTGATTCAGCTTGAATCAGACATGGTGATTCAATTCGTTGATCGAGATCACTGTCCCCGATTCAATTTGGCCAAATCTGATTCTGAAGATGTGATGCTGATTCAGAGAATCACTGATTTGGACACAGACACAGCTTTAAATGTTTTTTCTACATACCTCGAGGTACCAGCATGGCTAGAGAATTCTGCAATGCTGGGGAGCATGGAGTGTCCCACAGGAATGGGATTCCATGTGCTCAGTGATGAACCCAGAAGTGGACTCGAAGTGCTTCTGTTCTACCACAAGGTCCGCTTGGGAGTGCCCGGGGGGGGCACCCCTTGCCTCTCCGGCTCAGTGATCGGCCACAGGGGGGACCCCAGGTGCTCCCCCCAGACCCAAGAGGCATCAATCGCTGAGCTGATGGGGCATGGAGGTCCCCCCCCATGTGCTCCCCAGCAGACCCAGAAGTGCTTCTGGTCCACTTCTGGATCTCCTGTGCAACACTGCATGTGCCCCACCATCACAGCATTCACAAGCTGCCTGCTACCTAGAGGAATGTAGAAAAAAAGATTTAAAGCTGTGTCAATGTTTGAATCTTTGAATCTTTCCAATTCGGAGGGTTCCAATTCAATTCAGAGAGATTAAAGGGTCCTCTGATTTGATTCAGATTTGAGGATTCAGCCACCAAATCAAATCAGGGACTGAAGCTTCACACAGCCTTATTATATAACACTTGAATGTTGAAATCTCTCTTCTAATCCTAGCTGTGAGTGCTCTGCCTTTTCGTATAAATCAGCATTTCAGGTGAGCTACCCAGTCTATGCGGTTGCAGTAGTGAAAAGATTAATATGAGTAGCTTCAGCTCCTGAAGTGTTAGTTTGAACTTTCCTGTGGATGTGGTAAATGCTACTTCCACCAATCCAGCTGCAGATACAATCCATTTGTAAATAGATATGTATTATTTCAAGCTGGAGGGGGAAGTTTAGCCCTTCCACCCTCACACTTCATTAGATGAGGCTTCCACTTCCTAATATTCTTCTCTGCATGACTCTGGTTGCTAACCCCCTTAGCTAGCCCTTTCAAGTCTCTCTTTTGGCTCCTCATCTGTTCTCAGCCTCATACCTTTCATGGATCCCAGGCCTCACCCATCTTTAGCCTCATAATCCCAATATTCTATGAAGTTATACCAGATAATACAGTGTTCCTATCTGGTCTTAAAAATCTATGAATCTGCTGCCTCTGGCTCACAAGCCATCCTTCCTATCTTTCAATCCCAATCTCCTTGTTCAATCCTGTTTTCTCCTGCTTAGCAAGTCTCATTAGTACTAGATTTCTAAAACAAGTCAACCCAGACAGTCCCAATCTCATTCTAATCCTAATTCCTACTCCAAATTCTCTCTTCCCTCAGCTGTATCTCATCCCTGTTTGAAATCATGTCTGAATAATTACCCCATTCTTCTCCCCCAACTGGATAAATCATGAGCATTTAAACATTTTTACCATTTGTCATGAGACAAAGCCCTCAAAAGATTTGCAGGATAAGAAGTACTAATAATTTGTCTTGTGCTACTGTAAAGGCCATCTGAACAGTTTCACCATGATATTACTGTGGGTTGAGAAGGCCAGTTGGTCTTCCAAGTATCCTACAATGCATCACTTCAATTCTATCCCAGGCCCCTCTTGAGCTCCATGCAGTCACTCTGACCCAGATCACAGAACTCTATTGTTCAGTGGGGTCTGGTCCCAGATGGTCATCCCCATTTATTAATTGTACTTCATGGTAACTTGTAAACCATTTGGCCTCTCCACCCACCCAAGATTGACACTGGAGCCTGTATCCACTGAAGCAAACTCAAACACTACCAACTACTGGAAGCATTTATCTACTTAACAATCTACCTTTCAGGGAGGCCATTAAACCCATCCAACATACAATGCTGCAAATTCAGACATGCATACTCCAACATACACGCATCCATCCTCCCTCCACCATGGTCCCTCAATTTGAGTAAAATATTGTGAACAAGTGTGGCAGGAACTGGACCAGGAAGGAAGAAGTGGATCTCACTGCCATCTCTGGTCAGAGTCAGAACCAGTTGGTGTCCCAGTCAAGCCAACAAAACAAGGCAGTCTATGAACAAATTGCAAAAGAAATGGCAGTCCCCAAACATTACTTTAATTGAATCCAGTGCCAGTCCAAATGCAAGGTACTGAGGTAGAACTTTGTGTGGACACAGGATGGAAACTGCATATTGGGGACATGCAGGGTCATGTATGGCCACTGTGAGAAGCTATCCTGGATCTTCATAGTCAACAATATAATCATGTCTGAAAATACAGTGGATATGGTTGTCTGCACCACCCAGGATAATAATTTGGACTCCAAAACAATCATAGGCAAATACACACAGCAGCTGCAGGCCAGCACAGCAACCCAAGCCACACAGACTTTCTGGCCACCCACTTGAGACACACAGGGTGTGTGACACATGTGCATTTACTGTGCAGTAACTAAAATTACTTTATAGACAGATGCATGTCTACACATGCACACCCAAACTGTGCAGAAAATACGGCATCTTAAAATGACTTGAGTGTAAATTTTATATCTGCATTATGGAGGTATCAGATCTATACCCAATTAGTTAATGCTCAGTAATGCTCATGTACTTGCCTTACTGGACAGTAACAGTGTGTGTGTGGACTGACTTGGGACTAACTTTAGTTTCAAGTCAGTCTACACACAGTGTTAACTCACTTTAACATCTATACGTGTAGATGCTGGCCTATTCCCACTTACTGCACAGTAAGTTTAAGCTGGTGTAAATACATGTGTGACACACCCACAGACTCTGAAATAGACCCAGGCATACACAATGGGGGCCTGGAGTTTCCTGTCATGTCAACGTCTTCAGCATCCCAGCCACCCCTCTCCCAGTAAGGACTCAGTGCCTCAAAAGGCTTAGCATACAAGGCAAATCCTATTTCTGGTCATGGTAATTGTTAGCCCACTGTTATGATAAGGTAATGAGATATCAGGCAACAAGACGGTGGTGTGCGAGGAGCAGGAATATTCCCTGTGGAAACTCAGTGGATCACTGGGTAGTTGAATTGTCCTCCTCCATTGCCTCTTTTCCCAGCACCTTGCAGAATTATTCAAGTCTGTGCTCAAACCACCTGGCTTTCTTTAGAGGGAGGGCATGGAAAGGCAGTCTCTATCTTCCCTGTGACTGTGGTGTACTAAGAGGGACCACTTTAGAAAAAGTGCAGAATTAATTAAACCAATACAGGCAGTCCTTGACTTACAACATTTTAAGTTACAACATTTTGCACTTACAAGTTTTGTAAATTGACACCCTGTTTCAACTTTATGACATCAGTTTCAACTTTACAACTATCCAATACAACGGCATGCCAGCAAACAAGTTTGTTGTGTCACCCATCTCCCTGGAGAACGTCTGTCCAAACTTCCCTGGACACTTTCTTTAAGAAAAGAGACATGACTCCAGAAAAACCTTCAGCAAAGACTCCTGAGAAGACTCCACCCAAGAACCCTTCAAAAGTCCAACCAAGTTCCCTTTGAAAAAGTCCAGCAACCTCACCTCAAAGAAGTCTTTCTAAATCAATGTGATTGCTATTTACAATACAAATACATTAATGTAGGTATATTACTCATCTATAATTCAGTACAACATTCTGAGTTATTTTTTGGTGAAAATAGTATATCAGGCCTTGTTTCAGGAAGCAATCCCCCATTTATAACTTTGGTTCCTATGGGAAAATAAGTTATGAGTTATGTTTCAACATGGTTTTCAAGAAACAATTGTGTTGTATATCTGAGGAATGCCCATGTTATTTTTTTTAGAGGCATGTCTATAATGGTCACTGAACCACCACTGTGCTGCAGGTCTCACTTCAGTTGGGCAGTGACTGACACCATTTAAGATAATGTCCTACTTAACACTTTATTCATTTCCCTACCAAAAACATAATAGCAATAGTGTGCAGCTATAAGGAACCTCCCTGATGTACCTGGTCTCGTGCCCACTGCTCAAGATAAGACAGTAGTTCTGGCTTAATGCCCAGATGTTAGGCTAAAATGGACCACCACACTCTTTGCCAGCACCTTCAGATTTTCACCTTGGCTTCCATCCTGGGAAAACAGTAGTGATGGACATCTCTCTCAGACAAACAATTAATTAGGAATAGATAAAGGCACTTTAATACAAGCAATGCATTGTGAGCAAGAGAGCAAAGAAAGGACAAAACAAGTGGCTTTTAAATGATCAGGTTTACCACTTGGTCACAGTTCAGGTTCCCCTTGTAAGTAGCCGCAATATTGATTTAACTATCCCAGATTCTTCTAAATGGTAAGACTAGCTTCCAAACTCAGTCCAATTTCCCATTGGTCCTGATCCTAGTGAACTCAGTGGTCCCTGGGGCACATGCTGCCACTAAGCTCCACCAGCCCACAGGGGTCCCTTGCTGCAGAAGCCAGAGTAAACACACCCTTGCCATCAAGCACAATTGTTCAAGCTGAATAGTCATCTTTAGGACAACCCACATGAACCTGCTGCAGCTGTGCCTCACTGCATCCTCACTTTTATGAGGGATTGATGGGTTTCATTCATGTAGGTTTCTATGGTTAGAGTGGGTGGGGGGGGTGTTGCCCTTTAGGGTCAGGTCAGCTCTCAGGATCTCAATATTGTGCTGTTAGATAGGAGGGCATGGTGTACAGTTGCACAGGCACACACTCAAAAATCAATTAGGTATATACACCACACACTAGGTGCATGCACTCCCACCAAGTGTGCATACACACACTACCAATTCAGGCACATACAAATCCAAAATTACCAGCCTATGCAAATGCACACTTATTACCAGTTCAAGCACCTACACTATACAGACCAATATAAATTAGACCAGAACCAATTACCAATACCTGCACACCCAGTACACACACGTGGTTCACCAATTCATATATCATGCACATAGTGACATACATATATATCAGTTCACATACATACCACTCACCCACACATACACACAAGTGAGTTCCTCACTTGGGTGTTGTGGTGTGCACGTATATGCTTGGTGTACTTGGGATACCTGCGAGAAAATTAAGGTAAGACAGGGAGAAAGTGTAGGGGTTTAAAGTTGGTGGGGCCAGGATTAGAACCAGTAGACAAGAGAGAGCTAGGCTGAGGAGCTGAGGCTTGGAATTACTTTAGGTTACTGCTGGTGGAGACTGAGATGAAAGTTGCTGGTGCTGGGATTAGAACTGGCAGACTGGAGGCAAGCTGGGGTAACTTGAGGTTAATTGGTGTTAATTGAAAGCAGAAAGCTGGCAGAGCAATGCTGGGGAGAAGCCCAGAGGGTGGAGCCAGAGCAAGGAGGCTACAGGGGAGCCTAGAGGTACATGGAGAGAGGAAAACTTGGAGTGGGGCTGTGGGGGGGGGGGGGGAGAAGTATACAGAGCAGAGAGAGAGTGAAAGAGAAGGAAGAGAGAGAT
>NW_017728907.1:963006-994173 GCF_001723895.1 Crocodylus porosus | reverse complement strand
GGGGGGGGGGAGAAGTGTGGAGAACAGAGAGAGAGTGAAAGAGAAGGAAGAGAGAGATAGGGATTGGGAAAAGGTGGCAAGAAGTAAAAAAAGGGGTGGGAGTGAGGCTGAGAGCCTGCAGAAAGCAACAGGGCTGAGAGTCTGAAGAAAAGGGACAGAGAGGAGGCAAAAAGTGGTGGGAAGAGGGATGAGAGGGAGAGGGAGAGAGACAGAGACTAGAATTTAAGATAGAAGGGACTGGGGCTCAGTCCCCAACGGAAACCCAACCCAACTTGGGGTTTGAAATGACAGTAGTTTTATTGAACAGAGGAGATGATGAAATGATATTTTGTTGGTTCCTTTACACACACACACACACACACACACACACACAATGGTAGTAGGGATTAAAGAGACTGGGTGTAGGGCCTGAAGCCTGGGAGGAGAGAGATAGAATCCAAATTGGAGGAGGAGATATGCAAGTGATATCTACCTATCCCAGGCTGAAAGTAGGTCCTCAATGGCCAGTTGGGGTCTCCTTCAGCTCGGTGTTGTCCAGAGGGTGTCACCAGCAGGGTCTCTGGAGTGGATAGGCAGTGTGACATGGAGCTGGTCTGGTGGAAGTGACGTTCCCAAGGAGTCCATCTTCACTACTGCTTTTTATGGGGCAGACTACCTATGATCTCCTATGGGGAGGGCCTGTCCACACAAGGTAAGTCCTGTTCCAGAGGGTTCCAGGTGTTCTTACTGAGCATGTGCAGCCTTGGCAAAATGGTGGGGTGCCTCATATTTGTTTCTTGGATGCTGAGGGTGGTTCCAGTGGCTGGGTTGTTAGCCCAGGTATTGGTGTTGATGGTTCAGTCATTCAGAAGGAGCTATTTTTAGACCTGCTACCATTGTCTCTCAAGCACCCTCATGCATCCTCATTCATTCAGGAACCAAGTTACATACAAGGGGTAATACGAATCATAGGTTACACAACCAGGCATGGGGATAAGATGGAGGTTTGACATGACTTATGCTAACTTGCATATATAGGTCTAAAACAGTAATCACACAATATAAAAGCAGTACAAACATAATAATTATCACTTATAAAACAGTGAATAGCTATATTAAAATAGCAGGGCACTTATTTGAAGAGGGAAAAGAAAAATAAAACTCACCATCTAAAATAAAATGTTAAAGCTTATCCTAAATCTTAGCTTAGGCTACAACTTATCTATAGGGAACAGAGAGGGAAAGACAAAGTCAGAAATGGTTGGAGAAGGGGAGGGAATGCTTTTTAAAAGAAAAAAAAGAAAACTGGGGGGTTTGCTACAGGTATCCATGTTCTGTTGACCTCCCTGTCTCAGTCTACTGGGACTTCATTCCTAGTGAGTGGAGCCAGAGTGGACCAGGGAGTGCAGAGGTAAGGCATGGTTCAGTCAACAGATCTCAATTACACACCAGAAATCAGAAGACAAGCACCAATCCAGGGCACTAGCTAGGATCTGGATTCAAGAAGCATGCTGGGGTCAACCTAGAGTTCAAATACCAAACCAGAGGTTTTACTGGAATCAGAGGTGTAGGGCCTCTGATCAATCATAACCAACTGGTCTGAGCACTTGAGCCATCACACCTGTCCCTGATCCCTGGCTAATGAGATTGTCCTAATTTTCAGTGGAAGAACCAATAGCCAGATTGGCTACTGAAAACACTGCTTACCCTTTTTAAGCACACCTGCAGTTTTAGAATGCAGGCATGCTTTGATGAAGTTTCAGTCTCCCCCAGCAAGCTTCATGTTCAGTCCTTCTGATTCTTCTGACTCAGCTTAAGTTTTTTCTTACTCTAACCTTGGACCTCGCATGGAAATAGGAACAGGCTTTCTGACTTTGAGTTTCTGATCTCAGCTAGGGTCTTGGATTATACCTCTGAATTTCACCTTAGTCCTCCTAGAACTTGGTCCCTGTGTACTCAGCCCCTCTGACCTAGACCCCATCCTGATGCTCTATTAATCTGTGTTCCCACCTTGTTAACCCTCTAGACACTCCTTAGGGGCCTACCTGCAGGACTAGTTGCATATGTCCCTGCCTAATCCTTACAGGAAGAGAGTCAAGGACAAATCAGAGTCTGGAGTCTGAAGAGCTAGGTACATGCTCAGGGATACTGAAGCAAGAGTCAGGGAAGTCAAAGGCAGGAGCTACTCAAGGACTTAAGCCAGTACATCATATAGTGGGGCCTAGGTGCTGTAAGAATTCCTTAAAAGCAACCCAAGAACCAATCAAGGGAAAGTGTCTGGAGGTCAGACGGCCCTGCTTAGTGCACTGAGTGTGGTTTACCTAGTTATATAGGCTGCAGAGCAGAAGTCTTATACTCCCCTTTTCACATTTCTGTTGTGAAGTTTAACAGAAGTTCTACCTGTTGACAAAACTTTGGCCATGGTATTCACTGTATGTATGAAGTAGAAACATTCAGGGCATGAAAAAAAACAAAGAATAGCTATTCAATGCACTACCTGCTGGTCCCAGCACTACCATCAACAGGGGTTCCATCCTGGCCTCTCAAATGCTGTCAAACATGCATGCAGAAACTGCAAACTGGGACATGTTGCACTGCTAACATCCATACGTGTCCTCTGGCATCTCCAGAAAGCCTTAAGATGCCCAAAAGCACACTCCACAGCCACTCTGAAGCTGCTGAACTGCTAATTAAACATTCCCTGTGGGGATCTAGGCACACAGTGAAAGGCTTCATCAGCCAGGGTTTAGGTGGGAAGGCAGGGACCCTAATTAGCAGGGTTCTGGGTATTCCATTTCCCATGGAAAAATGTGGATTTTCCCTTTTGAAGGAGAAAAATGCAGATTTTCCCACAGAAGCAGAAAACCACAGGTTTCCCCCTTTGAAACCAGCTCTCTGAAGGCTGGCAGAGTTCCAGACTGCAACAACTGCTTTCAGAAAAGGAAGGAAACCCTAAGCCCTGTCCAGAGGACGGAGAAGCAAAGGGATATGGGGTTGGGGCAGGACCTAAAATTCAGAGTTGGCCAAGGCTGGCTCAGACTCACCATCTTTCCTGCAGATTTGGGGGTAAGTAGGACTTGGAGAGGCTAGAGTACTAGGACCTATGGGTGGGGGCATCTGGGGACCCCCTCTAGCAGGGCTGAGGATAGGGGGCTGTTAGTCAGGAATGAGGGGTACCAGTAAGCCTGGGGGGGAGGGGCAGTCAGGTACAGGTCATGCTGCTAAAGCTGGAAGGGAAGGGGAAGCTGTGAAGACACCTGAAAGGTTAAGTGGGGGCAGGGAAGGGGGTGTGGGTGGTACCGCTAGGCAAGGGGGGGGGCTGTGGGGGGAGCCAGCAGGGCAGGTGGAGGTAGAGTAGGGGCAGCTGGCATCTCCCTTCAGCAGGACTGGGTGTCAGGGGCTGCAGATTGAGCATGAGGGGCTGTGGGTTGGGTGATGGTCACACACAAAGGGCTGAGGGAGGGATGCAGGGAAAGCCAGCAGGCATTTGGCTCATCTACCTGGATCATTGCCTTAGCTGAATCAGCTGACCCACTAACCCACACAGAAGTTCTCCGTTGAATTTAATAGGCAGCTCACTCTTCCCCTTTTTGCCACTTAAGTCTAATGTGTATAGACCTTGCCTCAGCTGTTGGTCTGTCTATGTAGCAGGCTATTCTTCTGTGTTTTCCTTTTCAGTAACAGGACCCTTATCTCCCTGTTAGAGGTATAAAAGTTTTATTGATGAGAATATGGGATGACAACAGCAGTCAAGCTGTAGGTACTTTATGTAAAATGGATATACAGAACATTTTTAAATACACTTTGAGTTCCTTATTTTTATTATTCTTTCATCCATAAACCTGCCCCCATAGTTCTGTGAATTCAAAGATACGGGGCTCTGAGGAATAAGAATGGTATCTTATGTAAAATCATCTTAAAATTACTTCTTCAGTGATATAAAGGTCTGAACTATCTTGCCATATAACAGGCTTATAAAATAAGCACCTCATACCATGGGGAACTTAGAATGATCACTGCTTATCCAAGGAATAAGGTCACTGTAGTTCTGGTGGAATGAACAGAACAATTTTGAACAGGAAGTTGTGGAAATGTGGCCTTTTGAATCTGTACAGAATTTAGCATGTCAAAGGGAGCCATATAGGAAGGTGGATTAGAAGGCAAGTAAAACAATGAAAGGTGTCAGAATAAATAAAAATATAAATTTATATTTTAGGAACAAAAGATTTTCAGAGAAAAGAATGTCTGTATTGTTCAACTTGTGCAAAACAACTTTTTTTCACTAGCCCATTCTCAAAAATGTAAATCTTTTCAGCTACGGTTTTCTAAGAAATTGCAGCTTTAGGCAGAGATCTAGTGTGAACGATTTCAGCCCCAGTTGTTAATATGTGGTCATTTGATGATCAACCAAAAACAGTTACATAATTGATATGGCTGGGCAAACTCAATTCAGAAGTTTATTAACCCTGCTTATAATTTAGCTCTAATGTCCAGGAGACAAATTGTAGCATATTACTTTGCCCATATGTAGATTTTATTTAGTGCATTCATTTGAGAGAAGATCTGAGTAGATGAATGTATAGCCACATTTTGATCTCAATTACACTGGCTTAAATCACTGAAGTCAATGGCAAATTTAGAGGCTTTAGGGCTAAGTAGAGACATTTGGGAGTATTAAGGAGAGGTTAAAACAATTCACAATGGCTGCCCAATATCAGGTAAGTCAGGAAGAGGGGGCTGGCCTGGGGATTGGGGGTCCAGCAGGCTGGAGGGAGGTGAGACCTGTGGGTGGGATAGAGAGACAAGTGTGACCGTCAAGGGGTGGGGGGCAGATGTGACCCACAGGTGGGGTAAAGGAGGGGAGGCATGACCCACAGATAGGGAGGGGGGACAATCATGACCTGTGGGGGAGTGGGGGGGCATGTGTAACCCATGGGTAGGGGGAGCAGGCATAACCCACAGGTGAGGTGGGGGGGCATGTATGACCCACAAGGGACATGGGGGCAGATATGTGACCCACAGGTTTAATAGGTTGGCAGGTGCAAACTGCAGGTGGGGTAGGAGAGGCATACATGGCTAATAAATGAAGTAGGGGGGCATGCATGATCTGTGAGGCATAGTGGGGAGATATGACCCCAGCAAACCTACACCCCCATCTTTTTCACTGATGCCCCCACCGGGACTTACTTGCTTGGCTCCTGCAGCAACAAACACTGATAAAAGCAGCTGCACCTAGAGCAGCTTGTGGGATTGGGGGTTGAGAATGCTCGCTTATGGGGATCAAGGGGCCGGGCTCAAAAAATAGACCAGTGCAGGGGAAGGAGGGAATGAAAACAGCAGCCCAAGAGCTGCGACTGGTGCCTGTGTTTTCCCAGCCCCAGACTTGCTAAGGGAAAGTAGACAGAAGTTCCAGGCACCAGTTTGACCTAAATCAAATGAGTTAGATAATCCATAGATCCAGGTTTATATTAAACTGGGTTTTGCAATTTTAGGTTGGTTTATGTGCATGAAACTTCTGTTCAGTTGCAGGTGATTGCCAGTCACTGAGACTGGGTCTGTAAATGTAAGGTTGGCACTGGAACAAGCTAAGTTTAAATTAGGAAGCCATTTTGAACCCAATTTAAACTCCTGAATGTCTGTACCTAGCCTAGATGACATTCCCAGAGGAAGTAACATGTAGAAATAAAACTAACTTGATTTTGATTGGTTTTCAGCTGACTGAATTGATAAAAGGACTTTGAGTGAAATATTTCTTGAGCTTCCTGGGTTAATTTTGCTTCAGATACTTCATAGGGAAAACAAAGAAGCCTTGAAATTAAAAGATTAGCCTTCTGTCCATTTTAGAGAAAGCTTAAATAGAGCACTGAGAGCAGAAGTCAAAAAAGAGAAGGAGAGATGAAATTATATGATTTGGAGAAAAAGCCATACCAAGGCAAGAATAATTTGTAGACTCCTTGGAGGACTTTAGCTGAATAATGCTCAAGAGTGGCTAGAAAACAGAGGTTGAAAAATGCATTCAGGTATAGATCTGTATATATATTTTTTGCCAGCTAGACCTTTTGTTAGATCACCACATGATATAATATACACAAATTAATTTTCTTTATACATGCAAATTATAAACATAGACTACTGGAAGGATCTATGATAAAAAGCGTGCTGAAACTATTAGGTAACTTGGAAGTTAGCATTTATTCATAGCTGGGCTGGGATCCCTCTCCCATAGAGATGTAAGAGAGAGAACCTGTGCCATACCAAGGTAGGAGATAATGTTGCAGGCAAAGAAAAAGGATCTAGGCATGTTGAGACTCAGATATGAACGTCTGATGAGTATCTGGCTGATGGACCTAATACCTTGCCTTACTTTAAAGGGTATGAGGTTCCATTCTTATCCTAAAGGTTCATGAGTTTGAGTACTTTTCATAGACTTTTTGCCTCCCAACAGCCTAGTATGCCACTGCTTGGTTGTTCAAATACTTTATTCTGTGAACCAACAGTAAAATTCAAGTAAAAAATTCTTTGTGATAAAATACCAGGGTATGATTTGATCTTTCCTGTTGCACAATCATGCCATTGAAATAAAGTAACAATAAGAGAATGTATTGCATCTGGTCTCTGATTAAAGAAACACAATATAAATCTGGTCTCTGATTAAAGAAACACAATATAAATGCTTAAGTCAGCCTTTCTGCCCCTGTAATGTATTTTGCAGATAAGAGCTGTTGTTATCAGTGACGTGATACCTGAAAAAGATGCAGTCAACATGAAAGAAGTTCAAATGTCTGATGTCAAGCACTTCACAAGGCTCTATATAGTTTTTATTAATATGTTAATGTATAATTTAATTTATATCCCCCCCATGTTTTCTTGTATCACATATCTCTGCCCTACTTAATTAGAGGAGCTGATGTTGTACATGGAAAGAGATAGAATCAAACCCTTAGTGGAATATGTAGCTTCATGTGGACAGTGAGCAGTTTTGTGTTTTTTTTAGCTGAGTCCACTTGTTGTGGTTACCTCCATAGGCTCATACTTATTCTGAAGGTGAATATCCACTGTATAGGATATGATGGTTCTGTAAAAAGGACAAATTAGGGTTTTAGTGTATAGCTGGCTTTTTATGGTTTAATCCCCTGTTTCCTTTTCATGTATATTTCCTTCTATTAAAAGATGCTGTGATCAGGGTCAAAGAATTCTCAAAGTCTATACAATAAAATTTATATTGGAAGCCAGATGCTTGAAAGAATTCAACAACATTTGGTCATGAACTACCTTTAATTAAAATATTAATTTCTTAAGAGGCTTGGAAAATTCAATATTACAACCTTAAGGGACCAATAGTAATAAAATAATAAATGGAAATTTCTAAGAAATCAGTCTAGTGAGATACTATATCTATATCACAGTAAAACAAACTATCACAAATAAAATAGTCATTTAGTTTCAGAATGATGTGTGTATATCATAAACCACTTAGAGGAAAGGAGAGGACAAAAAGAGAAGCCACTTCAACATTTTTGCTGAAGCTCTTGCTGGATGCTGAAGATCATTATTTTGCTGGTTACAAGTGCTTTTTGTTAATTTGGGTCAATGGCACATATATCTTGCTGTAATTGTTCTAACCTTTTGTTCCTTATTGGCCCATCTCCAGCACTATCACACTGAAGTTTAAATCCCAACCCATCTGGCAACGAACAGTAGGGCAAAGGTCAAGGGCTGATTTAACAGAATATACTGTCTGCTGCCTGGTCACAATGCCTTTCATTACTTTTTGTTGTAAAAGGCAGGTACATGAAAAACAAACGTCTATTCTTAGCAACATTTAAGCTTTAATAAACCTTTGGTTTATGAAGCATTTCTCCTCCTTGTCTGCTGTTCTGTCACAGCAAAATATATTGTACAATGCTACAGATTAACTCTGCGTATCCTATATCACTTGGAAAACTATGCCAATGGCTCCTGTGTCAATGTCTTCTGAAATTGCAGTCAAGACTCAGTAGAGATGATATCTTTTATTAGACCAACAAGATTTTTGCAAAAAAAAATTCTTTAATTGCAAGCTTTCGGGCACAAACATCCTTCATCAGGCCTTGGAGAAAAGATTGTAAAAGTTCTCCTGGGTAGAAATGAAAGTTCATATTTCATAGAATTACACAGAGGAATCAATAGATGGAAAATCTTCTGGGCAGTCAGTTAATAGCTGGTATGAAGCCTCTCACCTCCTGTGAGGATCTGTGATGATGCAAACTACCTTAAAAAAAGGCAGGAGCAGGATCTCAGGTTTCAGGTAATCACAACTGCTTCCTGCTTGGAAAAATATGAAGATTTCATTCATTTTTGCATTCATATCCTTACTTACATTGTATTATAAAGTATCAAAATGAATCAATTTCAGCTTATCAGGACCATGCCTATTTTATACAATTTTTAATTATGACTGGCAGATTGTACATATCTTTGCCTCCTAAAATGTGCATCAAGCAACCAAAAGCACAATCAGTCCATAAACAATCAGGACGTTGGTCTATGCTGAAAGATGCCTGTTGCTTTGCCTGTTGTAGTCAGTAAATTTTGAAAAAAGGCCAATAGTTGTGAACAAAGCCTGTTTTATTTTTTCTAGAAATTGTTTCTGATGTGATTTACATGGCACTCTACTCCATTCTGCATATGTATTACAAGTTAGAATTAATCAGTTAATTTGCCAAAGCAACACCACAAATTTTAAAAGTGGGAATTTCTATGTAAATACTGTACTGATTTATTTTAAATACTACAATTCTTACCTATTTGAAGAGGGGAAAGACCTTTCAGTTAATTTTATCAATCCCTCTTCTATCTGCACTAAGCATTTTTATTGGTGTTTGTATAGAATGGGACACTTTTTTTCTCTATAAGTCTCACAGTAACAAAGCTAGTCACTGCTTGCCTGTATTTTTTTTCTTTGTCAGGTGTTACATCCACTATTACTTGCCAGTAAGGGATGGGACCATTTAGTCTAGTGATTGTATCCTAAGGGCTCCCTAATACATGTCTTTTTTGAGAAACATCTTTGCAGCCACAGTGAGCCTGTAAGAGTCAATGGGACATTGTAGGTATATGACCAAACAGAACTAACATAAGGCATTATAGACATGCTCCAGGAATTGCGGGGGGGGGGGGGGCTTTAATTAGAGTGGTTCCAGGAGCTGCTTTAATTAAAGCACCCAGAGTGTCATGTGTACTACTGGGCCCACACTGAAAATATCAGAGGCACTTTAACTAAAACTTATCAAAAAGCTTTAGTTAAAGTGCCTCCCCCACCTCCCACCCCATTTTTCAGCACCAGAACACTGATACATATGATGCAGCAGTGTGTTGGAGCATGGTACTTACCACACTCCAGCAGATTCAATTAATCAGAATTAAAACACATCAGAGCTGCCTCTCTACACATGTATAGGTGCCCATATTTATTCAAATACAAGATAAGGTTTTTGCCCTCCAATCAGCAAGGCAAAAGAAGTCCTTCACATTATATTTACATATAAGGAAACCTCATTAAGCTGTGCCAAAAGCAGCATATGCTTAGTAATGGAAACCAGCTATGACGTTGATGAAAAGTAGCGAGTACTGTGTGTGCCTATAAAACACAAGGCCAATATTTGGCAAACACACTAACGGGGACTTTCTTTCTTAGGAAAAATATATATCTAACCATCTATCTATTGTTATATATATCTACACTCCTAGTAACTAACCACAAAGAAAATCATAACCCGTTACAATATCCACACCTGCACCCCCATACAAAGGCCTGCTGGCCATCTGAAATTGTTACAGTATCCACATCCATGCACCCCTCACACTGAAGCACTCATCTCTCAGACCAAGCAACCCATTCCCTTCATCCCCACCCCTCTTGCAGGGTCACAGGCTCGGTTTACCTGTTGCACATGTCACCATCTCTCCAGCTACCTCTGGAGATCACGCTGCTGTATATATCTTGGCATGCAGCTAGGACTGTGTGCATGTGTGTGGTAGCTGGAGGTTATGGTGCTTCCTACATGCCTTTCACCAGGCATTTCCTGAGGCTGCTGCACTGCCAGCAGTCCCACCAGGCATTCCCAGACCCTGGCAGAGTGCAGTTTTAGTGGTCATACCCAGGACCTGGGTCCTCTTCTTTCCCCATAGCCCCAGCCCATACCTCCAAGTTCATTCTGGCATGGAAGCTGCTGGCTGGTGATGCAGTGAGTGTCATTTTCAGCTCTGAGAACCAGACATTAACTGATTTAAAAAATAAAATGTAAATAAGTTCATACAGAGTGAGGAGGGTGGCACTCACTCTGTCTGCATGTGGAGCTTGGAGAATGCCAGCAGTGGGAGGTTCACCTTTAGGAACACCAGGTACTGCACAAAACCATGATCCAAGAAAGTGTTGTGGGGTGTCATAACATCCCCAGCAATGCTGAACACCCTCTCACTCAGAACACAAGTTGGTGGACATAACAGGTGTTCCCAAGTAACCATGGCCAGATCCTACCACATCTGGCTGCAGCTTGCCCATTAGGCCCAGGGGTCACAGCCCAGCAGCTCCACATCCTCGGTGAGATAGGTAGCCACTGAAGCCTCAGCACTACCTGCCTGAGATTGGGGTATGGTGCGTTTGGACCCCAACATTGAAGCCATGCCCTTGTCCCACACTGGCAGTGGCTGGCATGGAGGAGACTGGCTGGTGCTGCTGCTTGGAGTGCTGTCACAGAAAAGTGGATCTCCCTCTTCCACATCTCACCTCTGCCCTTCTGCCTCCATGAATCTAAATTGAACAGCACCTGCTTCCAGTGGTCAAGGGTTTTGATGCTGCCAGTGCACATGCTCCCCTTCACCCTTGGGTCACACATGCCTACCACTATGTGGACCATACTGGACCACAAGTGACCCAGCCACCTCCTGATGCCCTCCTTCAGCTTCCTCACCAGTGCCTGCACATCTGGTGACAGTGGCTTCCCCTGGAACTTCTCCATTTTGTACTACAGGGATCACTTAGCTACAGAGGGCATCTCCAGGGCTGAGGGTCTCTGTGGCCTTGAAGGAAGAGCTTGAGGACCACCAGGATCTGGAAGTTGGTATCCCATTCAGCTCTGTTAAGGGGACCACTGATCCCAATCTCCCTAAGCAAGGCCATCTCATGGATGGCCTTCTGTTGGTCCATAAGGCTTTCCATCATCAGGTATGTGGAGTTCCAACAAATCCCCACATCCTGCATGATTTTGTGCTGCAGGATGCTCAGCTCTGCCTGTTTCTCCTGCTGCATCTTGCCCACCTTGATGGTGTGGTGGAAGTAGCCTGCCACCTTCTACATTTTGAAAGGAAATAGGTGCTAGTGATGGCACCATGATCGGCAGTCCTGTCTTCCCCCCTCCCCCAAGGCATCCCTGACTATGCAGTGCAGCTTGTGTGCCACACAGTACATGTCAACAAACTTGGCATCATGTATGGTCTTGATCATATAGTCCCCATTGTCGGTGACCATGAACCCACAGGTGATCTGGCCCTGCCCAACAAGCCACCCCTGTACCAAGCGATTCATGTCCATCATGATCTCCCTTGCTGTGTGGGACTCATCCATCACCTCAGCTTGAAGAAGAGCCCACTAACAGACTGACTGATTGCACCAGTGTCCTATGAGGGAGAGGTAAGTGTTATGTCCACCCTGGCTGCTCCAAATGTTGGAGGTTAGGTGCAAAGCTATCTGCAATCCTGCCTTGTGCAGCTCCTCCCTCAAGTACTTCCTGCATGCTTCATAAAGGGAGGGCACCACCATCCTGCTAAAGGTGGTGCATGTGGTCACTTGGTTTGATGGGACCACAAGTGTCATGAGCCACCTGAACCCTGGCCACTCAACTAAGGAGAAGGCCTGGCCATCCAAAGCAAGCATCTCCTCAATCCTCTGGGTGATCTTGCTCGCCCTTACAACATTCCCCCCTTTGTTTGTGGATTTCCACCACCACCCCAGGATGGCCTGCCTCTGCTTTGGGGGAAGGGGGCTTTGGAGTGAGCAGTGGACATCACTTTGGGCATGCTCCCACTGGTGCCAGGCTGAGAAGAAAGAAGGGCAAGGCAGTGCTGCCTTTTCAGATGCAGCAGCATCACCATGGTGGTGAAGTGTTTCACCTCCTTGCCATGGCTGATCTGCCTTTGGCAGTGCTGGCAGATAGCATCCTTGGGATCATCTGTCATCTCAAAATGATCCCACACTACACTACTCCCCTGCTTCTGGGCTGAAGGTGGGGATCCTGCCTTATCCCCCTCCTCAGCAGGCAGAAGCACAACAACAGGAGGAGCTGGCTGAACTGAGCCACCACAACCTCCTCTGAGTTTTCCTCCACTGTCTCCTCTGAGGTGCCTTCTTGACAAGGAGACCTGGGTCTAGAGGAACTTTGAGGGGTGTGGAGCACAAACTCAGATTCCCCCTTGGTTCCCAGAATTTGTTTAGCTAGGGCATCCAGGTCCCTTGGTTCCAGATCCAGCTGCTCCTCTGGCAGTGGGAGGATCACACTGGGAGATGAAATTGAGGTGGAGGAGACTGTCATTCAGCTGCTGGTGCCTATTTCTGGTGTTAAGGGAGGTGGTGCATGTGTAGGGACAGTTACTGCTTCCACCTCCTTGCTTCCACTGGCCTCAGAAGACTCATGGCTGCCAGAAAAATTATGTATCTATGTTTGGGGGGTGGGGGGACTTACAGCTCTAGCTCTCCCCCTACCTACTCTAGGCCCTCTGCCACCTCTGTCAGAAGACCTGGCACCTGCCTTTCCAATATGCTTCATATTAATTGTTCTTGTGCTAGAAAATCTGTGTGTGTGTGTGTAACTAACTAATAATATATGTCATCATCTTTTTCTCTGATATATGACTGTCTGACTTCTTCTTCTGTGTTGTTTACTGTTGTGTGTGTACCTGAAATAATATATCTTCTTCTTCTGTGACTCTCTGACTTCTGTGTTCTGTTAATCTGAATCTCTATCTGACCTCTGTTTTGTCTGTAGTCTGTATGTAACTATAACTAATAATATCAATAACTATATATAATGTCTTCTTCTTCATCTATGAATGTCTGACTTCTATGTTGTAATATCTGACTTCTCTTTCTATGATGTATGTGTGTGAGTGTGTGTAATGTATGTGCTTCCCTGCACAGTGATAGATCACACTGCTGGGGAAGACACAACTTTCTTTTTAAAAAGTGTTGAGAACCACTCCCCCAAGAACAAATATAAATCGAAAAAAGTGGATTGGATAGGAATAAATAGAGGGTTTCTAGTTAGTAAGCTAGATCCAATCCTTTACAAGAACAAAAAGCAGCAAGAGACTGACTAGGTAGGAAGCCAAGCCAGTCCAGTACCTTTCAGACACTATTGCTCAGACAGAAGCAGCTCACAAAAGGTGCAGCAAACCTGTAGACAGAGGCTTATATGCTGTTTCTACATCCCTCCCCCAAAGCACAGTGATTGGAAGGGGACTCGGGGAAAGATTGCAGTCACTGGCCAGCTAGAGATGTCAGTTCCCCACCCTACCTCCCTGCTTTCTCTCCCTCTTCTCAGTTTCTGTTCTCCTGAAAGACTGTCTTTTGAATCTCTAAATCTTTTCCAAATCTTTTCTGAATTGATTCAGAGCCTCCAATTTTATTCTGAGAATTTTTGTCTTGTTCCCATTCTTTTTGGATTTGGAGATTCGAGCTCCGAATTGGGCCAAATCTACTCAGAATTGAATAGTAGATGGAAGCTTCGCACAGTCTTAGTATATGTAGTATTTGCAAAAGCTAATCTTAGAAATGCATGAGATGGTTCTCTCAACAAGTTAAAGAATCTGGAAAACTCTGCTACTGAAGGATGAAGAATTATTTTCAGCGCTATTGTTTTCCTAGGTGCCAGTCACATATGTTTATAAAACTTCATAGTCTTTTGTTTCCTGTCTTTTAAGATTTCTTAGGGAAGCAAACAAAAGAGACCTTTACCATTTACCTGGTAAATGCAAGTCACTTTTAGTGAACAATCATTAAGATATGTGTTTTGTTCTCATAAAGAAAAATGATGCAATTAAAATTTCTGAATTCATTAGCTTTTAGTTTTATAACAGTCAATAGTGCTTGACTCCAATTTTTATGGGAAACTATGAAGTTCATATATTTTGATCCACCTTTAACTTTCATTCTAGTGTACTGAGCCTCATATTACCACCTTGGTCTGATCCTGGAAATTTATTCATTTGCAAAACTCCCACTGACACAAATAGGAGCAGAATTCAGAAAGAACCTATTAAATCATGCTTTGAGATCTCTCTAGTGACCATTTAATCTAGATTTCAATTCCAAGGGTTTGTTCCTAGAACTATGAGCAGTGGTTTTTGTTGGTTTAAAACATAGAACATCATATTTTTATTTATTTGCTTGGTCTTTCTTTACTGTTTTATAAGTTCAAAACTATTAGAAATAAGGAAGATATTTCTGGGGAAATTTATAAGTGTGAAAAACATGAGAGACAAGGATTTTGTGGGTCATATCTTTTGTTGGGCTAACTGCATGGTCAGGATGGATTTAGAGATGCCTTCAAATTCAAAGCATTCTTCAATGAATATGTAAGGGTGTGCACAAAGGGTTGATTTAAATCACCAGATTTGTAGGTGTTCACATGGTTTAACCCTCATCCATGCGCATGAAACTGTAACCGTTGTTGGTATCATAAGGTAACTTGTTACCCCACCTGCATGAACAAAATAGAACCAGTGACAACATTATAAATGTATCAAAAGCTAATTATTAAACATACATATTGTTTGTATGTGAAAGAGTATTTATGATGATTTGAACCCAAAATATTATGTAACTCGAACGATGAATAAAACTTCAACATTTTAGCTTCAAAACATGAATGATTAATTTGCTAAGTCTTCAGTTCACATTGTTTTCAAACTAACAATTACTTTCAAAAACATTTTCTAACTGTTTTAACTAAATAATGCATTTCTCACAAAGCAGCAGTGGTCTTCTGTGCTGCACACAAGCAAATTGCTTACAATCTTTGCATCATTTCTGGGTTTTGCGGTCATCTGTCCTTGAACAAAAATCACAGCATTCACTCATGCTTGCAGAACGTTCTAATGGGGTGCATTGTGGCAATTTGTAATTTAAGGCAGTCATACCAGACTTGATGGACTTAAACACATTTTGTGTATACATCATTCTTCATTTTATTTGTTGCTCAATCAACTGTTCTCCAAGCTCCTGCAAAAAAATTGCCGTCTTCTTAAATGTGATCTTTGCTTCCAGTTTGCATTGTGGCCTAGCCAAGTGATGAGGCTGGCTATGGCAGCCACATCCTGCATATTGAAAAATAGTGTCGTTGTTCACCTGTTGATTTTCCATCTGCAGGTGATCATACGGACTGTTAGGTTGACAGTATTTGGATCTTAGTGAACATTGGATTTGCAATTGAATAAAAGGGTATGACCTGTGGCCTAGTAAGTTGCTAAACACAAGGCAGAAAGGTATGTTAAAAGTAACATTGCAAGATGTTTAGGAAAGCATTTTCCTAACAATATAGTAGTGTCATAAGATATATCGTTCATTGTGTAAAAGAAACAGGATGCAAACTACCAGCTATCATTAGGAAAAAAAGCAGATTTTGCTTATGAATGCTCATGCTAAGCCAGCCATTCGCTAAGTAGCCAACTTAACTGTGTCAACCTTTTTCAAGTGAGTCTATGTAAATCTGTGCGCTACAAATGAGGTGAAATCTTAGGAATGTGAAGATGGTACAACATGTAAGTGGTAACAGAATCTGAGATAAACATATGCGAGAAGGTGAATGGTGATTGGTAAAGAAGCCCCCAGAAGCTCCCAGGCTTTGGTCGAAGCCCATCCAAGTGACCAAAAGAAGTGGGGTCAGGGTCTTAGACATGTGCTCATAACAAAAAGACATGTAAATAAGTGAACTACATAGTCAATTCCATGCTAATGAAACAACCAGTAAACAGAGGCAGAGCTTCAAATGGGAAAGACTAAGGGTGGAACAAAGGACAGAAAAAGGTGGGGTAAATGTTAATAAGCATACACCAAAGTGTATAAATATGGGGGAAAAAAACTAATGTTCAGGGCGGCTCCTCGGTATGTTGGAGCTAGTCCGAAGCTGTCTTCATTTTGAATAAAGCTGTTGATGAGCAATGTGTGCAGGTGATGTGTGATGGCATCGATCCATTGCCTCCCTAGTCGTTAGGCATCATATGGAGTTGAGGTGTAACATGGACCAAGTGGTTAAGATTATCCTCCCCACCCTTGTTTTTATTGTAGTCATGGACGATGTCTGGCTTTCTTTGCTCCCCACCCACTGACAGGTCATGGTGCATGCTTGACAGCAACAGCACAACCTTGGGCTTCTTTGGAACATAGGAAACTAGGATTAGTTCCCCATCAAAAGCAAAATCAGAGTGGAGGATGGGATGTATTAATTACCATGGATACCTGAAGTGGACATGAATGAGGTGTGAATGAATGCTGATCTTTCAGATGTATCCACCCAAAGTGGCCAAATAGGTCTAGGCATGTCATTTATACAGAAATTGCATTGGGGTAACAAGTTACCCCAATGTGTTAACATGGGCTTGGAGTAAGTTGTTATCCCATATGGAAAACACATTCATGCCTGGTAACATGTTACCCTGGGCAGTTTTTCATCCACAGAAAGCAAACCATTTATATGAGCTGGCTGTTCTTTTGGGATATTGTGCACTGTGGTGCTGGTGACAATGTTCTAAAAAGACTTTTGTTTAGAATTAATTAACTTCAAGATATTGCACAAAATATTCCTCTTGGGTAGGGAATTACCTCATGGGAATGTATGAAGGTTAAATTGCTTGGAAAATTGTATGCCCAATCTAAAGTTACTTCACCTCACAGTTGAAGTAACTTTAGATAGAGCTGGATTAACTCAATCTAAATGGGTTAGTGGATGCTTGTACACATTCACAGAACAGCTTCAGGGCTTGTCCCAGCCCTTGGGCTGTGCTGTTCCCACACCCCTGACCCTGACCAGGCTATTTGTAACCCCTGACTATCTACCTAGGATGGGGTAAACCTCCTTGCTGAACTGCCAGCTTCCCTGGACCAATGCCACTCCAAACCCACCAGTCCCACCTGCTCCCCCTAACCTCTCTGCTTCAAGTTACTTACTTTGAGATGCCTGCACCACTCCCAGCAGTGGTGAATGCCTGCACATGCTTCTTCTAGTTTAGAGGTAAGCAGCTTAGATGTAAGCTACCTATATCAAATGAGATATGCAAATACTTGTTTACCCACCAAGTCTATATCAAACCTGCAGTTGGTCCAATAAAATATATTACACACAAAAATCCTTGCTTCTAACATGAGTCCATCATGGCTACAACATCACTCAAACACTACCAAGGCATGAAACATAGCATTTCTATTAACAGAGTTGATCAAAATTATTGATAGAATAAACTAGGATGTAATATAGTAAAAAATAAGACCTTATTGTTAATACTCTCCAAATAATTGGTGAAGAGAACAAATACAAACTTTCTGGGTTTGTTCTAGGGTTTTTTCTTTTAAAAAGGGAGATGGAGTAATATAGGTGAACCAGATGTGCATGACAGCTGCAGGGTGTGCCACAAACATATATTGCATCCTCTTCCAGCCATGGAAGAGAAGATAACAGAGTTAATAGTAGTTCATCATTTAATTTCCAAATGAGTTCAAAGCA
This sequence comes from Crocodylus porosus, assembly GCF_001723895.1. Classification (NCBI taxonomy): domain Eukaryota; kingdom Metazoa; phylum Chordata; order Crocodylia; family Crocodylidae; genus Crocodylus; species Crocodylus porosus. The sequence continues at coordinate 976,441 of NW_017728907.1, read as the reverse complement.
GATTTGCTAAGCAGTTCCTATTAAACTCTACATCTTTCAGAGATCAATAAGGTCATAGAAATTATAGCAAAATTAGGTTTGGAAGGGACCTCAGGAGGTCATCTGGTCCAACCCCCTGCTCAAATCAGGTCCATCCCCAAGTAGATCATCCTAGCCAATGCTTTGTATAGTCAGGTCTTAAAAACCTCCAAAGATGGAGATTATACCACCTTTCTGGGTAGCCTGTTCCTATGCTTCCCTATTCTCCTGGTGAGAAAGTATTTCCTGATAACTAAACTAAATTTCTTTGGCTGCACCATAACACCATTGCTCTTAGTTCTGCCATCTGCCACCACTGAGACCAATCTAGCTCCATCCTTTTTGGAACCACCCTTCAGGTAGTTGAAGGCAGCTATTAAACCCCCCTGAGTCTTTTCTGCAGACTAAATAAACCTGGTTCCCTCAGCCTTTCCTCAGAACTTAGGTACCACAGCCTCTTAATCATTTTAATTGCCCTCTGCTGGAAACTTTTCAATTTGTCTACATTCTTTCTGTAATGGGGGGTTCAAAACTGGACACGATACTCCAGATTAGGCCTCACCAGTGCTGAATGGAGGGGAAGAACCACTTCCCTTGATCTGCTGGCGATAGTCCCAATATGCTGTTAGCCTTCTTGAAAACAAGGGCAGAGTGTTGTTTCATAATCAACTTATTGTCCACTGTAACCCCCAGATCCTTTTCTTTAGAGCTGTTTAGCTACTTGCCCCACAGTCTGTACTGGTGAATATTATTTTTCCATCATAACTGCAGGATTTTCACATGTCCTTATTGAACCATATAAGATTTCTTTTGGTCCAGTCATCCAATTTGCTGAGGTCTCTCTGAATCCTTGCCTTACTCTCCAGCATATCTACTACTCCTCACAGCTTGGTGTAATCTGCAAACTTGCTTAGGGTGCACTCCATCTCATCTTTCAGGTCATTGATGAAGATATTGAACAAAACCAGCCACACAACTGACACCAGAGAGTGGTAGTAGATGGGTTGGTATCAACTTGGAAGGGAGTGGGCAGTGGGGTCCTGCAGGTCTTGGTCCTTGGACGAATACTCTTCAATGTCTTCATCAGTGACTTGGACAAGGGAGTGAAGTGTACTCTGTCCAAGTTTGTGGATAATACAAAACTGTGGGGAGAAGTAGACATACCGAAGGGCAGGGAACAACTACAGGCAGACCTGGACAGGTTGGACAAATGAGCAGAAAACAATAGAATGCAATTTAACAAGGATAAATGCAAAGTGCTGCACCTAGGGAGGAAAAATGTCCAGCACACCTACTGCCTAGGAAATGACCTGCTCAGTAGCATAGAAGTGGAAAGGGATCTCGGAGTCATAGTGGACTCCAAGATGAACATGAGTCGTCAGTGTGACAAAGTCATCAGAAAAGCTAACTGTACTTTATCATGCATCAGCAGATGCATGACAAACAGAACCAAGGAGGTGATACTTCCTCTCTATGCAGCATTGGTCAGACCACAGTTGGAATACTGCATACAATTTTGGATGCCACACTTCAAGAGGGATTTGGATAACCTGGAGAGGGTCCAGAGAAGGGCCACTCGTATGGTTAAAGGCTTGCAGGCCAAGCCCTACGAGGAGAGACTAAGGCACCTGGACCTCTTCAGCCTCCGTAAGAGAAGGTTGAGAGGTGACCTTGTGGCTGCCTATAAATTCATCATGGGGGCACAGAAGGAAATTGGTGAGGCTGTACTCACCAAGGTGTCCCTGGGGGTCACAAGAAATAATAGCCATAAGCTAGCAGAGAGCAGATTTAGACTGGACATTAGGAGGAACTTCTTCACAGTTAGAGTGGCCAAAATCTGGAATGGGCTCCCAAGGGAGGTAGTGTTCTCCCCTACCCTAGGGGTCTTCAAGAGGAGGTTGGATGGGCATCTGGCTGGGGTAATCTGAACCCAGCACTCTTTCCTGTCTATGCAGGGGATCGGACTCGATGATCTACTGAGGTCCCTTCCGACCCTAACATCTATGAATCTATGTATCTATGAACCTGGGGCACTCCACTTGACACCAGCTGCCAAATAGACAATGATCTATTGACAACTATCCTCTCAGCCAGTTTTCTATCCACCTTACAGTCCATTCCTCCAACCTGTACTTCCTTAGCTTGCTTGCAAGAATTTTGTAGGATACCATATCAAAAGCTTGGCTAAAGTCAAGGTATATCTTGTCCACTGCTCTTCCCACATCCACAGAGCCAGTCATCTCACCAAAGGAGGCAGTCAAGTTGGTCGGTCATGACTTGCCTTTGGTGAATCTATGCTGGCTGTTCTTTATCATTGTCTCCTCCTGCAAGTGCTTAGAAATGGATTCCTTGAGGACCTGATCTATTATTTTTCCAGGGGAGGATGGAGGCGAGGCTGGGCCTAAATCCTCCATCTTCCTTTTCTTAATGATGGGCACTATATTTGCCCTTTTCCAATCATCCAAATTTCTCCTGATTGCCGCAGGTTTTCAAAGATAATGGCCAGCAGCTCTTCCATCACAATGCCCAACTCCCCCAGCACTTTGGCCTTGTACACAATCAGCTTTTTTAAACAGTCCCTAACCTGTTGTTTTATAAGTGTTGGCTTCTCAACTCCTCCCCAAGCTGCTGCCAGGTTTAGTAGTCTTGGAAATGATCTTGCCTGTGAAGACTTAGTTAAAAAAGGCATTGGTGCTTCAGCTTTTTCCCCATCATCTGTCACTAGTTTGCCTCCCCCATTCAATAAGGGACCAACATTTTCCCTGATCTTCCTCTTATTGCTAACAACTTGTAAAAACCCTTGTTGTTATTCTCCACATCCCTTGCTAGCTGCAACTCCAATTGCACTTTGGCCTTCCTGGTTGCTTGTGTGTGTGATGGAATTTAGTCCTTCAAGGGTACATTCTCTGACTTCAGGGTTGCATTCTATGCCCCCTAAATTGAAATGGTGGGTTTTATTTTTCCATCACTGTATACATCATTGCTCTTCCATCTCATTAAATGCTCAGTGTGCTATTTACACTGTATTATTGTAGGGGGTGCTGCATAACAATCCACCCACTGATCTCTTCATATTAAATTACAGCATGGGGGACCCTATAGTTCATAGCATTTTTATATGTGTAGATGAGCAAAAGTGGTATGATTTCATTTCTTTAAATAATATAATTGTTGCTTCATTAATTTCATTACTTTCATTAATTATTTACACTTAGTGTTGCGCACATTTTAATTTGTTTCATAATATATCTTTTTGAACAATCATTTTTTAAATATTTCTTCTTTTCATTCTTATCTTTCTATGTCATCAAGTAAACTTTATTTCATGTGTAAATCCCCCCTTTTTTATTTCACTCAAAGAATCATGTCTATGAACAGGGTACTGAAATTCTTCTACTGCTTATAATATGTACATAGATCTTCACCCTGTGATCTTCTCATGCATATTGGAGTGTTGTGGTGTGCTAATGGGAACTCCTATAATGCAGTGTCTGAATTTTCCAGAGAGGGTCCCTATCCCAGAAGATGCCTTGAACTTCTGTACCCACATTCTGTACCCACATTCTTGCACTCACATTCATGCAGTGTTGGGGGTCATTCATTGACTTATTCAGCCCAAGCTGCATTGCCTATAATGATCATCGCTTTAGGGATCCCCCCAGGACATAGAGGAGCAAGCAGCCACTCACCCACCACTTGCAGATGCAAGAGCTGCCCCAGCCTTGGACCAGGATTTAGGGGCAGGATTTAGTGGCAAGTGAATTTTTACAGGTGCTGGCCGGGGGGTGGGAGCGGGCTCTGTTCCCAAAGTGGGAATGAGATGCCTGTGGCTTATGTTCACAGCTGCCTGCCACAGATGAAGAGTGTTAAAAAGCACCTGAAAAAAGTAGAAGCTGGGTCTGTGCTGCCACTGGAGCCATGTGCCTGGGGGTGGGAGGGATTGGGGAGAGCTTCCAGCACAGGGTGCCTGCCTGGGTGCTGTCTTTCACCTCAGGGCCAAGAGGAGAGCTGAGGCCCAGACCCTCAGCTGCCCTCACTGCCCAGCTGGGGAAAGGTGGAAGTTGCCATGGGGACTCAGCGGCTGGCTAGTGTTGGGGAGGGAACAGTAGGCTTGGAGCAGGCCCCAGGCAGGGGACAGGGGGTCTGAGCCAAGACAGACCCTGTATGCAGCAGCCACACAGCAGCTCCAGGATGCACTTGGGAGATGGAGGGCGGGATCAAGGGAGTCCACACTGCAGGGAGGTGGTGGCTGAGTGGGGGCCTAGAGGAAACAAATGCCCAGGCTGTGTGTGTGTGGCGAGGGTCTCCCAGTGGGAGGGGAGCCCTGGGGGAAGAAGTACAGCTGTGCACAGAGGGGCATCCCCAGGAGCATCCTGAGGGGCAGTTTCTCCCCTCCCACCCACTGAGAGGTTAATCTCTATCAGGCAACATCTGGTTGATACTAACTGGTGTGTATCCATCTGCTCTTTGCAAACTTTGTGCCAAAGGCAGATAGCTAACATTAGTATTGATTGTTACTCATTGTGTGCAGTGAAAATTTTCTAGAAAACACCATTTCATGTGGTGTTTTTAGATCATCACTAAAGCTATAGATTGTTAAGCTCCCTTACTCCCCACCCCAGCATTCCCCTGCTATTCCCTAGCCCAAGCACTTTATGTGTAAGATGCAATGGAACGTGAACCTGGGTGGGGTGTGTGCTCAGGGCAGGGCATCTTCAAACTATGCCTTAGCAGAGTGGCCACTTCTAAACTTAGAAACCTTTCCGGCTGGTCTTATAACAGAGGCGATACTCCTCTGTGCATATTGGGCATTGAGTTACTGTGACCCACAGTAGGTAATGTATTGTAATGTCATTGCTGCATTTCACCCTGCCATACACACAAAGCAAAAGAAAACCTTTAGACTTCAGCCCTCTCTGGCTCCCCTACCTCCTTAAGTATCTCTGCAGGGCTGCCCCCTTCCCCCCCACCACTAGAGACAATGTACAGACAGAAGTGTTGCAATTCATTTCTTTATTTATTTATAGAAATACTCAATGGTAACTGCTGAACATTTTAGCATTCAGCGTTGATCGATCTGTGGCCTACAGAGCACCCTTACTATCTGCAGCAACTAGAATGTGTGCAGCCAGGCAATTCCGCACAATGGCTCCCTGAGTAGCATTTGCATGATGTTTCTAGGGCCACCATGCTCCGTCTGGCTGCTGCCTCCTGCATTTCCTCAGACCAGGAGTCATTGAACTCCGTCTCCCCCCCGCCCAACTGATCTAGCAAATATTGTGGAACATGCAGACTGCCACAATGAATGTCATAATGTTTTCTCACTCTTCCTTGAGCCTGTAGTTCAGTGACCTCCATCATATGCCTTGCACAGGCTTCAGGCAACCAATGGGAGGTGGAATGTGAATGCTCACAGCAGCTGCAGGACATGGAGAACCAAGATGAAGTTGTCTTGACCATGACCCCACTCTCCCCAATGCTTTTCCTGCATAACCCAGAGAAGGAGGACACACTGGATTCTATGATGCTACTGGCCCGGGATTTGTGCGACATGCCATAATTCCAGAGACCCAAAGATCAGGGTTGGTATGACAGATGCCTGAAGACCCATGCTTAGGGACTTGTAAGTTATGGGGAAGGGGTATTAAATAAGTTTGCGCCACTAGGGATTATTTGAATCTAGCCTGATTTTTGTGCCAGGGGCAAGCACAGCCAGGCAGGGAATTAAGTTTTAAGCAGCAAATGTTCCCACTACTTGCAAACGCACAATGTTTCACTTACATGGGGGTGGACAAGCTGGGCCCTCTCTTAAATCAGGGCTATTCCCATAAAATACCACCAGGGCAAACCAGGAAAAGTGTCCATCGTCCTGGAACTTCAGGTTGGCTTTGTGGAGAGGGTGGAGGGAGGCCTGAAGACCAAAGAAAAATGTTACTATGCCTGCAGGCTAGTATCCACCCTCTTGAAACTGGGTGCCCACTTACTGCTTTTAATGGCAAATAAAACCACACGCAACCGCCCACATAAAGCAGGCAATCAGTTTTTAATTCTGTGCAGTAACCCAAACCCCCAACTAGGGGAACAGGACACATCTTTCCCCAGCGCAGGTCATTTTTATTTCATTGGGTGGTTTTGCAACACCACTCACAGCATTAACCCCAAGTTAGGTGTCCAGAATTCAATAGCATGCTTTACTGTATGGTATTTCTAATAGCATTGAGGGGGTCACAATACACCACACACTGCATTATCCCCAATTATGGAGAATGATAGATCTCCAGAAGAGCCTGGGATCACCCTGGTCAGCACCCCCCCAACACACCCTGGGGCCCTTTGAATACCCACCACACCAAGTGAAACAGGAGATGACAATGACAGATTGGTGTCTTTGAATTCTTTATTTAATAAAATAATAATAAGAGATCAGCAGAAGATTCGTTCACATAAGGCTCTGCAGCTATATCTGGTGTCCCAAAGCATTCATTACACACAAATACCTGAACATTTCTGCAACACTTGGTGGACAAGGGGGCTCACTACACAAAAATTGTAGGCCACCCAATGGACAAAGGGGCTCACTACATGTCATTCAGTGGCTTGCCATGTACACATGACAGAATAATGGCTGAACTGTTTCAAGTTGTGTCATTGCAAACTAAACTACATTGGGATGGGGATTGTTTGTGACAATGCAATCTCATTTAAATCACCAAAAACTCCCAAATGTGTAAAGTGTGATGCCATTAAGCCACACAAAGAGAATTTTTTGTCACACGTACATCATCTAGGCATCACATGAACAAGTGCCCCCTGATTTCATCCCTGCATGTCTGAGCAATATTCCTATACTCCCCACTAGTTATTTGCCAAAGCTTCCACTTTTTGTAAGCTTCCTGTTTATATTTTAGCTCACTGAAGAGTTTCCTGCTAAGTCAAACTAGTTTTCTGCTATAGTTGCTAGCTTTCCTGTACATCACAATGTTTCTTTCCTGAACTTTCAGTAAGGTTTCTTTAAAATAAAACCAGCTCTGCTGGACTCCCTTCTCCCTCAGACTTGCTTCCCAGGGAAGCTTGTCCATCAGTTCCCCAAGTAAATCAAAGTCTACTTTTCTGAAGTGCAGGGTCTTTACTCTGCTGCTGTCCTACCTTCCTTTCCTCAGGATCCTGAAATCAATCATCTCATGCTCACTGTTGCTCAAGTTGCTATCTACTTTCATATTCCCCACCAATTATTCCATGTTTGTGAGCAGCAGGTTTAAAAGAGCATGGTCCCTAGTTTGACTCTTCAACAGCTGCACCAAGAAGTTGTTCCTAACACTCTCCAAGAACTTCCTTGATTGCCTGTGTAGTGCTGTATTGCCCTCCCAGCAGATGTCAGCGTGCTTTAAGTCTTCCGTGAGAACCAGGGCCTGTGACTGGGAAACTCCTTCTAGCTGTTGAAGAAAGCCTCACCCACGACATCCTCCTCATCTGGAGTTCTATAGCAGACAACCAGCATGACATTACCTTTGTTGCTCTCCCCTCTAACCCTAACCCAGAGACTTTCAATAGGCCTATCTCCAGTTTCTTACCAGAGCTCTGAGCAATCATACAGCTCTTTTACATAAAGTGTAGTCCCTCCTCCTCTCTTCCCTGCTTGTCCTTCCTGAACAGTTTATACGCACCCATGATAGTGCTCCAGTCATGCAAGCTATTACAACTAGTCTCTGTTATGCCAGTCATATCATAGTTCTGTGACTGTGGGAGGACTTCCAATTCTTACTGCTTTTGTTCCAGGCTCCATGCTTTTGTGTACAGACACCTGAGGTAACTATCCAATTGCTCTACTTTCTCAGGAAGAATAATAAAGCCTCTTCCATAGCCCCCTCCTCTTGTGCTTCCTTCAGGTCTCCCACTTACCCACTTCCATGACATGTCATATCCAGGCTCCAGGGAAACAAAAGACTTCTGGAGACGAGGTCAAGCTGGTAGATGTATGGCTCTGTCCCCCACAGAAGGAAGTCTCCAACCATGACCACCCATCACTTCCTCTTGGTGGCAGTAGTATCAATTTTCCCAACCTTGGCAATGCCTTGCCTTCTCCGCCAATGGAAAGTGCTCCTCCTCCTCTGTTGGTTGGGTTCCATATCTGTTCTCCATGCAAGCTGCTCCTGGTGGAAATGAAGATTTGTGCTTGCTGCCAGAGGTCACAAGCTTCCAGCTTCACCTTCCTTGGAATCCAGTCCTCTTTCTTCTCTAGTTCTGCATCTGGTAGTCCTTCCTCTGCATGTCTAGAGGTTTCTTCCAGCATTGAATTAATGAGGTCCACATGGTGCAGGATGGTTCAGAGCCCTGCCACCTCTTTGTGTAGCTCTCTTGATGACCCCTGAGGGACACTACTAGGAGGCACTTCCCCACATAGCTGTCACTGGAAGGAACCTGCAAGCTACAGTCTACACAGCACCAGACCTGGATGTGAGTGGAAGCCTTGACAACAAATGCAGATAAACATGCCTAACTGATAAATGCAAGTGAGAAGACTTTAGGCCAGCAGTGGCCAACCTATGGCACAGATGACACAGCAGCCCACATATTTGCTACATGAGCCATGAGCCCTGAGTTAAAGGGGGAGGAGGGTGGGGAGGCAGCTTACAATGAGTTCTGGCACAGCAGTCAGAAAGATGGCATAACTTGGAGTGTACTGTGGAGGATGAAAGGTAATCCTGTGACAACAGTGGGGGGGGGTTTCTCCTAAGTGGCCCCTTTTCCAGAAAATATATTGGAATATTTTGTTCTAGGATTTTGCAGGAATAGCCAGAAACTTTAGAAATACAGACCTCACCCTCTACCCCTTATTAAGAATTCAGTTAACAGTTTTACTCCATTTTCTAACAATGTTACTCTATTTCCCTTAAAACCAAAGTGACTCAAACCATACTTAAAGTTTAAGTATGCTTGAGTGATTTACTGAACAGAGCTTTAGACATGTTCAAAATAATTATCTATGAATTCTTGTCCATGTGCTCAAATTGATTATGTGACTTGATCTGAATAGAAGTTAATTGGACAGTTAAAGATATCTTCCTTACTTCTTTAATGAGGGATGGGGTAAAGAAGGTAGGAGAAATTGGGAGCTTAATTTTTTTAAAAGCCCCATAAAAACCCCACACTTCTTACACTTTCTTGTGATAGATGTGAGATTCCATAGAAAGTATTGTCAGTCTTGTTTCCCTGATGGCATCATCTTCCCCCAGAGAATGTTTTGGCCAGGAGCAAATGAATACCTTTATCATTTTTCTATCAAGGAGCGACTGTAACAGTCACTTTTCCCATACTTCATTTCAACAGTTTTCAAATGTAATTTATAAATGTAGACACTGAAAAAATAAAGCATGGAAAATGACAATTTTAAGAAGCTTTGAAACATATGTGTAACAGAAAAAAATGTGTACACTTCCTTTTTTCTCACTTATTATTTTTGCCATGCTTTTTAGTTGCAATTTTATCCACCTCTCCCACAAAAATCATCATTTAATGTTTTCCATTCATTTGTTATTAAAATTGTAACAGATGTTTGCTAATGACTTTACACTGTAGTAAACAAGATCTTCCAAGCTCACAAGTTTAAGATTTTGAGTTCTCTGCCATTAACATTTTAGTCCATTTGGCTTAAATCAGAAGTTGTGATGGCTTTTTTCTGTTTATCACAATGTTATCTGGTGTGGATGTATATTGATGGGTAAATTAAAAGCCATAGGAGTAGTTTTAGGCATCCTATCCACTTGCCTAATTTTAAGTATGTGTATAATCCTAATGAAGTCAGTAAGAACATTTGGAATTAAAACTAAGAACTGGCCTATGCACTTAGGTTAAGTAATTCTACTGAGTTCAGGAACTTTTATTATTTGTTAGTGCTGTCACCCAGATCAACAGGATCCTTATTCAGGCCTGGGTGTCCTGGGTGCTCTCAGAATATGAATAATAAATGCTTGCACTTGAAAGCTGAATATATTGATGAGCATTTTCATACGGTGATCCAAATATTTTTTAATTTAACTCCTATAATGTTTGATAGTCTTTCTCAGCCTCACCTTAATTTTTTTCACTTTTTTTATTGCATTTTGTTCTTTAGCTATCCCATTAATTTGGTTCTGAAAATGATAAAAGGTAAAAGTTCTTTGGATTTTGGGGGTACTGGTTGTAGTTGTGTTGGTCTAAGGACATAGGCAGACAAGGTTCTTTTGGTAAATCCAATATCTTTTATTAGGCCAACTAAAATAGTTGGAAAAAGCCTTGTTTACAAGCTTTCAGATACAAACACTAGGGATGTGCAAAGTTTCAGGTGCTGATTCAATCTGAAGGAGATTCAGCCTGATTCAGCGGTTGAATCTACAAATCTGAATCGAATCAGGAGACCAATGAAAAGGTCCAAATCAATTCAATTTTGCAAGAGGGTCCAGAGGAGGGCCACTCACATGATTAGGGGGCAGCACGGCAGGCCCTGCGAGGACAGGCTATGGGACCTAAACCTGTTCAGCCTCCAAAAAAGAAGGCTGAGGGAGGATTTAGTGGCCTGTTACAAACTAGTCAGAGAGGACCAGCAGGCACTGGGGGAGTCCCTGTTCCCCTGACCACTACCAGGAATGACTAGAAATAACAGTCACAAGCTGGCAGAGGATGGATTCAGATTAGACATCAGGAGGCACTACTTCACTGTCAGAGTGGCTAGGATATGGAACCAACTTCCAAGTGAAGTGGTGATGGTTTCTACCCTGGAGGTCTTTAAGACAAGGCTAGATGAACACCTTGCTGGGGTCATTTGACCCTAGTACTTTTTTCTTGCCAAGGCAGGGGGTCGGACTTGGTGATCTGCTCAGGTTCCTCCCAACCCTTCAAACTATGAAACTATGAAACAAAGCTCTCTAAATCAATTTGGAAAAGATTCAGAGAGCTTCAGAGATTTGGGCAGCCCCCACTTGCTGCCACAGGCAGCTGGATCCAGACTCCATGCCAGTAAGTAGGGGTTGAGGGGAGGGGATGGAAGAGTGGGGAGAGGACTATGGGAGACCCCTGCCAAGCCCCATCCCCTGCCAGCTCCTTCAGTCCCCCTGAGCACCCCCGAAGCCCGTGCCCACTCTCCCAGCCATGTCAATGGCTGCTCTGCCTGGCCCCAGCACCCCAACACTTAAAAAAAAAAGCCCTGCACTCACAGTATGCTGCCAGGCCAGGGGAGTGATATCTGCTGCCCCCCACTAACCTGCACTGTGTGAATGGCTCTGCCACAAGCCCCTCTTCCCTGATCACTCTCCCAGCCCCCCCACATGTGTATCCTGCCCTACCTCAGCTCCCACCTGCTTAAAAAAAAAATAGGCCCATACCCATCAGCTGCTGCAGCAGCTATCAGGGCTTCTGGGGGCTCATAGAAGATCCCCCCCCAAGCAGCACAGATCAGTGGGGGGCAGTGGAGATCCCCCTCCCCCTGCCTGACAGCAGTTGGTGAGTGTAGGGCTTTTTTTTTTAAAGAGCTGGGATGCTGGGGCTGGGAGAGTGGGCAGGGGGTGGAAGATTGTGCAGCATGAGCAGTGGGGGGACAGCTGGGATTGTCTCTTTGCCTGGAAGCAGCCAATGAGGGAGGGGCATTTTATTTTTTAAAGTGCCAGGATGCTGGGGCTGTGTGAAGCAACCATTGATGTGGCTGGGAGAGTGGGCAGGGGATGGGGCATGTTTGATTCAGAGATTCAGCCAATTTGGTGGCAGCTGAATCGCCTAATTTGATTTGGCTCGGTCAACTGAGGACAGTGATTTGAATCACCGAATCGAATCATTGTCCCCCAAATTGGCCAAATCTGAATCTGAAATGAATACTAGCTGCTTTACACAGGCCTAACAAACACACTTCTTCAGGCTGAGAAAGCATCTGCAATTGTTCTGAGCTCTTCCTGCATAGGATAGAATAAGGTAGAAGCCAGATGTCTGTATACAAGAGTTCCAGTAAGTGAAAATGAAAATTGAGGTAGTGAGAAACAGGTGGGGAGAGGGAAAGGGGAATGTAAATCTGGTGATATGATGTAACTGGTAAATAGTAGAGAGCTTATATGGGGTATCAGATGTGAGGCAGGTTATAATGTGCTATAAAGCAGGGTTACCATGCATCTGGGTTTTCCTGGACATGTCCTATTTTTGGGTCCCTCTATCTCTGTCCAGGCATTTGTTTTTGTTTTTTAAACTATCAGAAATGTATGACATTTTGCTCTGCCAATGCTTTCCTGGCACTTTTTGGCTTACCCCAACAAGAAGCTGGTTGGGGCTTTGGGGGAGCAGGTAAGGGGCAACACATGTATCTGCTCATAACCCCCACCAAGCTGCAGGTAGGTAAGGCCAGGGCTTGGGGGTGCCTGCCAACACTGGAGCTGCAGCAGGGTGGGAGGCAAGGGAGGTGCTTGCCTTTCCAGTGGGAAAAGGAGGTTCTTCAGGGGCAGCAGGGATAGATGGGCACTAGCAGGGCTGGGGGGAAGGTGGCTGTGGGTCCAGAATCAGGGGCATTGGCAGGGATGGGAACACTGTGGGTTGGGAGTGAGGGGCTCTAGTGGGGTAAGGAACTGTGGTTCAGGAGTTCAGGGTACAGGCAGGGCCGGGGAGATGCAGGTTAGGAGTGAGGGACATCAGCAGAGACAAGGGGAGTGAGGGGCACCAGCATGGTCTCCATGGAGGGGTATTGTGGATCGGCAATGAGTGCCAACAGTAGGGCTAGGTGGGTGGGAGGAGAGTTATGGCTTGGGCAAAGGCAGGGGCAGAGCACATACATATCACTAGCTCTCCCACAATCATGTTATCCACCTTCACAGACGTCCTCTTTTCTGAAATTGGAAATATGGTAACCCTACATAAAGCCAATGTCTATGTGTAGTCCATGGCTTTTTGCATCAAGTGGGTTGATGAAGTGAAGTGCATAGCTCATCTGTGAAAAGTATCTTGGAAGTGCTCTTCGAGGATTAGAACTGAGACTAGAGAGAGAATGTGTGTCTTCTGAGAAGTGTGCCCCCAGAGGCAGTTTCTTATTCTTCATAGATTTCATAGACATTAGGGCTGGAAGGGACCTCGGAAGATCATCGAGTCCACCCCCTGCCCAAAGGGCAGGAAGTCAGTTGGGGTCATAGGATCCCAGCAAGATAAGCATCCAATTTGCTCTTGAAGGTGTTCAATGGAGGTGCTTAAACCACCTCCGCTGGCAGACTGTTCCAGACCTTGGGGGCTCAGACAGTAAAAAAATTCTTCCTTATGTCCAGCCTCAAACGGTCTTGCAGTAACCGTTTGACCTCATCATCCCTTGGTGTGCTCTGGTGAGCAAACGTTCCCTCAGATCCTGGTGGTCACCCCTGATAAACTTATAGGTGGCCATCAGATCACCCCTGAGCCTGCGCTTTTCCAGGCTAAAGAG
>NW_017728907.1:944749-962906 GCF_001723895.1 Crocodylus porosus | reverse complement strand
CCCATGGCTCTCAGCCTGTCGTCATAAGGTCTGTTTCCCTGACCTCTGATCATGCGCATGGCTCTTAGATCTTCAGTGTCCGTTCATTCTGGCAGACAGTTGTTGTTTGGTTTCTCCTACATATTTTTCTTCAGGGCACTTAGTGCCCTGGGGAAATATATTACATTTCTAAATGTACGGGTGTAAGATCCGGGAATGTTTATGGTTCTGTTGTGGGGGGGTAATTATTGTGGGGGTGGTAGAGATATGTTGGCAGGTTTTACATTTCTTGTCATGGCATGGTCTGAATCCATTTGGTGTGTTTTGGGCCTGAGGAAGTTTTCTTCTGGTGATGAGGTTGGTGAGGATCAGTGCTTGCTTAAAGACTAGGATGAGTGGTTCTGGAAAGCTCTTTTTAAGAATTGGTTCTTCTTCTAGTATGGGTTGCGATTGTTTGAGGATTTTCCATATAGGTTTTAGGTAGGGATGATAGGTCATCACTAGTAGTGTGTGATTCATGGAGACTTTCTTTCTGTACTAAAGCAAATCTTCATGGGCTATCTGGGTGACTCTTTTGAAAGTGTGACCTATTACTTTGGAGAAGTGTCCTTGTTAAGTGAAAGCCCTTTTTAAATTTGTGAGGTGATCATCATGTGTGTTCTCAGTGCAAATTTGGTGGTATTACTGGGTTTGGCCGTATATTACAGCTTTCTTGGTGTGTTTAGGGTGATTGCTGGTTCTATTCAGATATGTTGGTCTGTGGGTTTCTTGTATATGGTGATTTGTATTTTACCATTCTGGATAGTGATCATAGCTTCTAAAAAGGAAGTGTTGAACTGTTGGTACTGAAGTATTCAAGACATAGTCTGATGGAGAGGTGATGATTATTCAATTTCTGATGGAAATCAACCAGAGATTGCAGGTTTTCAGTAAAAATGATGAAAATGTCATTGATGTATCTTAATTATAGTAAGGGTTTGATTTTGGACTTTGGATTCCTTTATATGCTTCTTTAAGGGTTCAAAAAAGAGTACACAAGGTTCAAAAAAGGAATGTGCAGCTTTAATGATCTTAAATTAAATAACTTCATATTCATAAGCTTGATTAAATTAACCTCACACTAGAACATTACTCATCTAGCAATTTTATTCCAGAATTGGATCTCTGTTGAATATTTGATGTTTGGTTTAAGCTTCAATCTTGCAATTGGATCTGTTAACTTAAATCTCTGGGCATGTTAAATCCTACTGCAATGAAACTCCACTGCACTACAATGAATTCCCACAGAGCCACTCTCTACTCCTGCGGAGGCATGGCCCTCTACCCATTCATACTTGTATGCACCAACCCAGAAAAGCAGCTATGAATCTACTCCAGGGGCACTTTCTGCAGGCTCAGGCAAGCACGCTAGATACCGAGAACTCAAGATTGGTCATGCACTATCAGGAAGTATTGCTGCTGTATTTTTGAGTTTGGTGTTGGTGTAGACAGGAGAAAGGACTGTCAGAGGATGACTAGAATTTCTAGAGCAGATCCAGAGCTGCAGGGATCAGGAACAGGAAGCAGGGATTCAGATCAGAATCACTAGCCAAGGGATCTGAAGTAGCTGGCTATAGCTGTAAGCAGAGGCATAACAGGGCACATAGGGCTTCAGGATGTCCTGGATGCTAGTACCTACAGTGGGGCCAGCCAGCAGTGGTGGAAGCTGTTCTTTTTCCACCCACCAAGTTGACTTGTGACATGGGTGACACAGTGTGTGTTAAAGCACAGCAGGGTGAAAGCTGCAGGCATGCTAGCCCCTGCTGAGGCCACAAAGCCTGTGATATGTCAAGGAGATAGGTGCAGGGGCTTCTGGGTTCTGGGGCCCTGCACCTCTAGCAGCTGACAGGCAAAACTCATGTCATAGGTGCTTATGCAACTGTGACAGTCTTGTGACATGGGTTGTTGTGGGGAGCCACTGCAGCTCTGGTTGCTAGGCCCTGCTGCAGCCACAAAGCCTGCCAGCTGTTAAGGAGATAGGTGGACGGGGGTTCTGGTTAAGGAGATAGGTTCAGGGGGCCGTGCACCACTAGCTGCTGACAGGCAAAACTCATGACGTGGGTGATTGTGCAACTGACTGTCTCTGTCTTGAGGCAGAAGCAGTTCTCGGCTCTGTATTGATTCTTTCCTCTCCTTAGTCTGTGGTTTTGTAGGTGTTAATCCTTGCTCATTAACTCACTATCCTAGCTAGCTACTGTGTATTGAGTTGGTCCCTGGATGAATCATGATTGGCTGCATAACACAGTAGCTAGCTAGCACAAGCACCCTTGTCACAAGTTTTGCCTGTCAGCAGCTAGGGGCTTCACACAGCTCTACTGGCTATCAATTCCAGCTTCAAGCTATAGCTTATCTGTTGCCTGGACTCCTGATTGGTAGTCAGGGCAAACATAAGACTGGCACTGCCAGAGACATTGGATAGGCTTATCCAAAGGGTTCCTTAGGTGAGGAAGAATCTGTGATACAGGACCCAACTGCAGGATTAAGACCTAAGGAAATAGAAGAAATTTTAGGTAAAATATGCTTCATATTCTGAGATAGAGACAAGGATTTTGGGGAGTGATATATTTATTGCTTGCAGTTGGTTCAATAAAAGTTATCACTTCCAAAAGTCCTTGCCTCTGACACAATTCCCTGACCATCAAGGCTACAAGGTCATGCTAACACTGGTATTATAAGTTTCTTATGTTATTTAACATAATTAATATCTCTGAATAAAGATGGGCATAGCTGGTGGGTCTCTGTAAAAAAGGCTCTGTAAAAAAGGCACACTGAGTTCATCAGTCAGTCATGTAGACTTGTTTGCATGTGATACTACCTTAAAACATAACATTTTTAAACAGACCTAAAAATTACTCATTTAAAATGTATAGTACATTTCATATAACTCTTTGAATTACTATGTGTATTTTAATTGAAAAAAATAGGAACAACTGCACAGTCCGCCACATGTATAGACATGTCTTCTTTGTTTATATTTCCTAGAATTGTGGGAAAATAAATTAGTATGAGGTCTAGTTGGCATGGATTATGATACCAGTGGAGATATGACAGCATAGACTGCAACATGGACAAGCAATTTGAGTACAGGTTCAGAGTCCTAACTAGGAGGGTACATCTATCAGTGAAGTCCAGATTGCTGTATCTTCCCTGCTGTGGTTATTCATGCTAGCTAGATTAAAGCTAGCATGAGAATACTTTCTTGTATATACCATCACACAGTCAGCTGCATGCCTTAAAAGTAATCATGTATATTTTTATTGCTTCTTATCCAGCAAGTAAGAGACATCAGAAAACCAAGGCTTTTGCTGCTTCTTGGATGACCCTGAGTTTATCAGGATAAAGAATTGCTGCCATTACACTTTCTGTTTGAAATATTGCCATCTCTTTCCTTTTTAGAGAATAGCTGGACTGAGATAAGAAAGGATACATACTTGGAGCATTATACTGGTCTCACTATGAAGTCAGTTTTAAAATTCCTGGTGATTTCAGTGAGCATTAGATTTCACCCTATATTCCTTTTAATGTTGTGATTGTGTTTTACTCTGGCAGTACTTAAAATCCTTCATTAGCTCTGGGGGTTTAAGACTGTTATAGTGAATGTTCTCAGGTATATCTAGCCTCTTTTCTGATCTATTTGGAATGCTCTATAACCTTGCATAGAGCTGTTTACATTTTATGATTGCAATCTTACTGGGTGTCTACATGTGCATTATGCTGGTTTAAATTTACTGTGCAGTAAGTTACTGAGCAGTAAGCGGGAATACACCAGTGTCTACATGTGCAGACATTAAAGTGCATTAACACTGTGTGTGGATTAACTTGGGACTAAAGTTATTCCCAAGTCAGTCCACACACAAGGTGTTACTATGTGGTAAGGTGTATACACATGTATTACTGTGCAGTAACAAATAGGGTGTAAATTTGATACCTGCATGACACAGGTATCAAATTTATGCTCAAGTCAGCATAAGTTGCCATATTTACTGCGCACTACAGGCATGCACATGTAGATGCCCACCCATACTGCTCAGAAATTGTGGTTACTACACAGTAAATGTGCACATGTAGACGTGTCCACAGAGGCCATAATTTCGCTATCTGTCTATGGGATGTTAAAGGGTTGAAAAGTATGTCCAGGGAATATTTATTTGCATGAACATGATATGCAGTAGAGGTGAAGATATTCTTATTAAGAGAAGGGATCCAAAAAAAATTTTCAATAAAGTTAATGAAGAATATCCATTTTTAACCATTTTTATATTTTCTTAAGTACTCCAGGTGTTTAACTACCAAGAGCTTCATTAATTTTCTTAAATTTTTAATAAATTTAACAAATTCTAAGAGGTGAAAATCTTCAGACTTCTTAGCTTGGTCTCTTAGGGCAAGAATAGTAAATAAGAACTTCAAAAGAAAAAATATGATTAAAAAGAATAAGAAATGTATTTAAAGATTAAATATAAAAATGTTTCAGAGCTCATATAGTATATATTTCTGGAGAAATGCAATATAGGTAATCTCATTCAGATTTTAGACATGATTAAAAAATAACATTTTATTTATCTTGTAAAATATAAACATTCACAAAGAAACGGAGAGATATGCATTTATTTAATGAGTCTTCTAAATTTTCTCTCTTCTCTTTAAACAGGTCATTATAACTATTCCTTACCCAGGGAACCTGGACCACATATGCTTCAGAGATCAGCAGTACTGCTGATTAGTCTACTATTAGGCTATGTATCAAAGCAACATGAGGTTTGAACTTCCTTTGAGATCTAACCTGCCTGCAGAGTATTGCTTGATGTTCCTCACTAGCTTTGTTAAAGTCTTATTGTGACAGGTCATGCTCAACATTCAGATTTAGGCATCTTAATTTGACAATATATATTATAACCACAGTCCAGGCTTATTGACTTTTACCAATTACTGTGAATGTTTATTACATTGCTCGAATTCTGTGAAATTAATAACCATTACATTCTATCTTAAATTTAAGCATGCCTTTTCTCCATTGTATAAATATACGTCTCTAAAAAAAAAGTTTGAGATGATTATCTCCTATTATCATTTCATCCATGTTTTTTTTCTTTCCCTAAGTAAAGCTATTCTCAAAACACTGACACTTTTTAATGTTGTTTGGTATTTGGCTTGTTAAAATTAGCATGTCTAGGCAAAATATTCAGATTTATTTATTGTAACTAGACAACACTTCAAACTCAAATATTAAAATCAAATATTTTGAACCTGTCTTCTTACAGGCTTTCTAAAAGAGAACCCCAAGGTCTTTACAAGCATAAATCAACTGCATTTCAAAGTATCTCTGCTAAGTGAGTCTCTCTCTTTTTAGAGATACAGGTTGTCTTTACATGTGCTCTGAACATGTGAGAGGGTGCTTGAATTAAAGCTTTAATTAAAGTGTCAGCAGCATCACATGTGTACAGCATCCCATGCTTCAAAATGGTGATGGAGGACACTTTAACTAAAGCTTGTTCAATGAGTTTTAATTAAAGTGCCCCCACTGCCATTTTGAAGTGTGAGGACACTAAATATACAAGACGTGGAGGCTGCTGGAGGGCACTAATTAGCACACTCCACCAGACTCGATCCAATACATTGTAATTACAACACATCTGCAGGCACCCAAGTCCAGAAGTACAACACTGTTTAGAGACAATCTTGATTGAACTGCAATGAATGACAAAGCTACCATTGATGGTGTCACCTTTTGTGGCTTACCCATAGCAAAAGAAATTAGCTGGCTCAGAGATCTAAAAAAACCCCAAACATTAACCTTGTGATTTAATGGTGAATAACAGAGCTAATTCTTCACAGCTTGTATGAATGCTGACACCTGTATGAATGGGAATGGCAAAAAGTTAATCTGACAGTGCCTTGAATTCATTTTGTGCAGATATCATAGCCATAATGCAAACTGAATGTTCAATCCCACTTGAATGCACTCCATTGAAGATAGGTTTCCCAATCTTCACCCCTCTCTCGTAGAATGATGTGGTCTTTGGCTGGACCTCTTGATGGAATTTCCTGTTTTCCCAACCATATTAACCTGCTCAATCCAACTGTGTTTGCTGCCTGAAACCCTTTTCCTCCAGGACACTGTAGCAATAGCTGATTAAGTGATTCAAAAGCAGACTTTTCAAAACAAATAATTATTGATTCACCGTAGGTTACAGGAAGACAGAGAGCAAAGGTTAAAACATATACGTTTCTCCTTACTGAACTGTAGTCTTTCCTTGCAACCTTCCATTCAGTCCCATTACTTAATTTTGGGGGGTTTGGGAGTACTGACTCACTCCCTTTTTCACAGACTGTGCCTCTCCCATTGGGCAGATACTGCTGAGTCATTCAGTCCTTGGCCTTTGGCCTGCATCTTTAATATCTGAAAATACCTTTTGACCATCTCTTTGGTCTGGGGGAAATAATCCTTGTAAAATTTAGTTGAATTACATTTGAGTACCCCTCTGTTAATAGTTTACTTACTTCTTCAAGAACCTTGGTATTGTCATTTTATACCTTATTTTTCTATTGTTTTGTTTGTTTCCACCTTAATTACATCCACTACTTAAGTTCTTGCAAGGAGGCAGGATAATATCAAGCAGGAGATGTGTGCTCATACTGATAAAAAAGATACACATAACTCCCTCATTTTTACTACAATTGTAAATGATCGTATAGGGTGACAGGCAGTGGAGAGCTAAGTGCTTAATAACTTATATTTAAATGTGATCTCAGTGAGGAACTTATGTCAAAATTCTAGGGTCTTGATTTTGTCCCCTGGGGGGACCTGCCTGCCACCAGAGTGGGCTCCACCGCAGAAGCCTGGGTGGGGACTGTGTCCCCCTGCCTCCACAGCATAGTACTCCAAGTCCCCTACTGTGAGTTGACAATTGGGGAGTGGGGGATGAAAGATCCATATCTCCCAGCTACCACTCTGCCATTGTGATTGCAGAGTGGGAGACTGGGAGACCCTTATCTCCCAGCGCTGGCTCCACAGTCACAGAGCTGGTGCTGGGAGATCATGGTGTCCCAGCCCAAGCCCAGTGACTGCAACTCTGTAGCTCAGGCTGGGAGATAAGGGTCTTCTACACTGAATCCCATGACCACAGAGCTCAGGCTGGGAGATAAGGGTCTCCCAGCCCAACCCAGAAAACATGGAGCTCTGGCTGGGAGATAAGGATCTCCCAGCACCAACTCTGCAGTCACGGAGTTGGCACTGGGAGGTCCCTGCTGGTGGGGCTAGCGAGCATGTTCTCCACCCAGCATTATAAGTACAGAGCTGGGAGGAACAAGCTCCCTAGCCTGCTCTCCAACCTCAGCTATAAGCCTATGGCTGGCTTGGAACTATCCAAGTCAGGGGAAGGTCCCAGCCTCATGCCCTGATTGGGTGATTGAGACATGGAGCTTGGTAAGAGCTGCAGGGGTGGGGTAGGACCCAGCCCCCTGCCCCAATCTGCCAGTGGGGACCTAGCAGTTAGCTAGCAGCCCCACTAGAGTATTGGGCCAGGGGGTTGGAACTTTCCCCTTCCATATAGCTCTTTCCAAGCCCCTTGCCTCTGACTGGGGAGCCAGGGCCAGGAGCTCCCTGCTGCTGGGGCAGGGGGGACATTGTTCCCATCCCAGCAGAAGGCAGCCCCCTTCCCTCCTCTTGGGGCCACTCCTGGCCTAGTGCTCTCTAGCAGCCCCTATGCTATCACCCAGAGGAAGCCTAGAGGTTTGCCCAGTGATGGTAGGGGCCCATTGCAGGACTGCAGGGAACTGGATGCAAATCTTCTGCATAATCTCGACACGTGTAGACATCTGCCTGAAAACCCTTACTCCAGCTTAATTTACACCAAAACAAATCTAGACCGGGATAAATGGATGTGTAAATCTAGACGAGGTTAAATACATCTGTACCCACTAAGTATGAAGAGTTTGGCCTCAGAATAGATCTCAGTTTATCAAAGGATGTCTTAAATATCAACTAAGTAAAGTTTATTTTTTTATTTTTAGTATTTTTATCTTATTTGATATTCACCCCCATGGAAGAGACACTAGTACTACTGAGAAATCAACAACAGTGATAGCAGACAGGTGGTAGGTTCTATTTCACTAGGCCTAGGAACCATGACTTAAAAGAAAGGATGAAAGAACTAGGGTTATTTAATCTGGAGAAGAGAGGATGGGCAGGGAAGTGGGAGTTAATAACAGTCTTCAAATATCTTAAGAGTAGGGGATTGTGATAGTGTTGTGCCCTATAACCACAGAAACTAGTCAAGAACCAATGGCGTCAAGCTTCAGCAGAGGAAATTTAGCTTGGAGTCTGAAGGAATTTTCTGAGTTTGAGGGTGATCAAGCATTGGAATGAGTTACCTAGAGTTACCTGTAGTTTAGACAGATTTGCTTGGGAGGTTTACTCAGGAATAATTCTGCTTTGAGCATGGGGGTGGACAAGATGACATCATGTGGTCTCTTCCAGCTTTAGTTTCCTATGATTCTATAATTAGGTGCATACATCCATGTAGGCCCTAAGGGTATTGATAAACATAAAACCTAGAATGGTTTAAATGTAGGTTGAACCTGAAGCATAAATGCATACAAATCCATTACACCCGTTGAAAACCCACTAGCATGTTTCAAAAGTGTACCTGCAAAATAAAGTACTGTTTTGAACTGGTTCAATATTATGAATTTACACCAAAGGTATGGATACACATAATACTTGTAAGGGTTTAGATGTGGTTTAAATCTGACTCAGACAATGGGCATTTATACACATGGTCTGGAAGTGGAGCGGGGAGGGGCAGGCCCTTTAATTAGAGTGGCTCCAGGTGGCACTCTGATTAAAGGACCCAGTGGCACATGTAACAGTGTCCTCACACTGAAAACTGGCAGTGGTGGCATTTTAACTAAAACTCGTTGAACAAGTTTTAGTTAAAGCACCTCCACTACCACTTTTCAGTGCAGGGATGCTGATACACATGATGCTGCAGTTTGCTGGAACATGGTAATTATCACACTTCAGCACACTTGATGAATCGATTCTGCTCGACACACTGTAATTACAATACATCAGAGCAGTGTCAGTGCACATGTATAGGCACCCAATTATCTCACTGATTTGGTATCAGTGGCATACTACATCCCAGTGGGATTACTGGAATAATCACCAGAGCTAGAATAAATTGTATGTAATAGCAAAATAAAACCACAAATTAGTTCGACTGGAAAGAGCCATGCTTCTAACTTCTTTCTCAGTGAAGTAGAATACCTTCTCCCTAATCAAAGTAAACAGTACTTTTCAGAGCCTTATTTTTTTTTAGATAAATAATTAGTTTCAAGAGTAAGATGGATTAGGAACCAGATGTGGGTACTTGAAGTAGTTTAACAGAAAATAAAAATATTGATGTAAACAATCTTCATAAAAGAAGAGTAGAATCTAGATTACTCAGTACAAGATCTGACTGACATGAAGTAAGCATTATGTATACATTATTACAACAATTTTCCTAAGTAGCTTTTCAGTTTTCTGCGTGATGTTCATCTCTTGCAGCTTGACTATATTTCACAAAAGACCTATGTTTCCAATCAACTCAATGGCCTCTGTTCCTCATCCTTTGTACAATGTTTCTTACTAATAGCAGTTTTAAGAACATTGCCCACATAATCTGATATTGAGAATCTGAGATACATCATTTAAGAAAATGAAAAAGGGTAAAGGAAAAATATTTTGGTGCAGATTAATAACAGCATATAGAAGAATAGTATTTTTCAGAGCAAAACTATATTTATTTGTTTGTTTGTTTGTTTGTTTGTTAAATGTATATGCTTCCCCCCACCCCCTCAAAAGGCTCAGGGCAGCTTACAATAAAATAGCAGAATAATTTATAAAACAGCGAGACATCAAGCCAATAAAACAACTAACAGGGGAACTAGAATATCAGCATAAAACAGAGACCTTCCACCTAAACAATATCCCATCCTAAGCTTAGCTTGCTAAATGCCTTCCCAAATAGGAAGGCTGTAATGAAAGTCAAACAGGGTCTTTGTCCTGTATTGCCATAAGAAATTATTTTGTAGATTTCATAGACATTAAGGGTGGAAGGGACCATGAAGGATCATTGAGTCCAGCTCCCTGCCCCCCTGATGCTTGAACCACCTCTGATGGCAGGCTATTCCAGAACAGTAAAGGCTTGGACAGTAAAGAAATTCTTCCTTATGTCCAGCTTGAAACAGTCTTGCAGTAGTTTATAACCATTCAACCTCATCATCCCTTGGGGGCGCTCTGGTGAACAAATGTTCCTCCAGATACTGGTGGTCATCCCTGATAAATGTATAGGTGGCCATCAGTTTACAAATGATATGATAATGAATGATAATGATAGCTGTCATGATAAGCATTAGTTTCTAATGGCAATTCAAGGAGGCAATGTCTTTTTCTGACCCAGGACCACTTTCTCCTTGCTTAAATTCAGCTTCCAATATTTCACTTTGCTGATTTGTAAAATGAGTATATTTATCACATCATAGAGATTGGTTTGAGGCAAATGACTAAATTCTTATTTACTGTAACTGTGCAAAGGATATGCACTTTATAGACACACCTTTCACACCCATGTTTAGCACCATTTTTGCTGCCAAAAATGAAATGCTCTTTGCTGATACCCTGGAGATGTAGATATTACTATTAACTAGAAGTAAGCCATACAAGCAATCAGTAGGAAAAAAAAAAACCCTTTAACCTTTTTGTCAACATTTATACCATGAACTCAAATGGTTTGTGGAAGGAAAAATATGTATTGAGGTGATTAAAATTATTTTTTCTGAAATGGATGCAAAATAGATTCCCCGTCACTGTTTTGGGATAAAAGATTCAGGACAGTATTTGTTCTTATTTTGCCCCTCTGCATATATTCCTTACATACAATAAAACTTTCTTTTCTGTAATAAAAGGCCACTGTTGAAAGATGAAGGCTAATATGAGAGTTAGCAGCAGGTCATTAGCCTTCACATGTAAGTGATGCACTATGAAACATGCAGGAAAGAGAAAATGTGAGAGGCATTTTTTAATCTGTTTCCCAAGTGCCTTTGCAATGCACATTATCAGGATTTTGGAAATGGATTTTGAAAGTCTGGATTGTAATGGAGAACGGAAGAACCAAAGCTAAGTCTTATAAACCTTTGCAGATCATTATAAATGATGTGTTGGAACCCTATCACTGAACCTACAAAAGGATGAAATATAATACAGGCAAGCCAGCAAAGGACAAGGACTGAGAAATATATTGTATTATAAAACAGGAAAGTGCTACTGATATGGAAATATGACTGTATATTGAATATTAGGAAACTTTTCTCTAACTTGCATTTTATAACATTTTAGAGGTTGAACAGCTATTTTTATATATTATAAAGCAAACTTCTGAAACAAAATATGAGATTGCCCTGTAGCATGTGAGAGGTCATGGAAATAAGGTTGGGATGAAATTTAAATCTAGCTGTCATATAGCTAACAAATACGAAACTATGCCAGTGCTGGTTTCAACTGGATAAGGCACTTGCTGTCATGCAAGCTAGTTAAATACCTGCTTCCTCCCCTCCTCCCCCCCACCAAAAAAAGGGAAGTTAAAATTATTTCCACCTTCTTGGTCCATCTACCAGGTCTCATTTGTAGTGAAAATTACTCCCATGTAAAGTCTATGGACCATCTAAGCCATATTTTGATGGACTTAAATAGGGCTTGGATGATTTATTGGCCTTTTATTGGCTCTTTGCCCAGGTATGGATTTTACTCTTAAAATGTTTCATGCTTACCACAAAATACTAAGGGCCATGTTCTTTTCTCAGTTACAAACACTCTCACTGATTTCAGCTGGGGTTACACAGATGTTTAGAGCTTAACTATGACATTAAGAATAAATTACCTTTTAAATGGCTAATCTTTTAGCTGATAAGTTTCATGTGTAGCACATCCTTAGAACTCCGAAGTTTTTGCAGTTTATCTGGCTCAAGAAATCTAGGATTATTGAGGAAACCTGAAAAGCTTTTCTTTACAAGTAAGACATGAACATCTTTAAAAATGAAGAATATCTGCATAGAAAAATTAAAGCTGTTCAGAAATTGGACAAAACTGGTTTTCCTCAGAAGAATGTAATCACCCAAATATAAATGTTGTGTAGTAATATATTAACCTTTGTAAATTTTTGATGGATATATAAATCATTTCCACCTTCTTTCCTTTTGTTTTGAGCAAAGTCAAAGTGTTTGCTTTGACTTCTTCCATAGGCCGCAGAATGGGGTGAGCCACCTGGGCCATGGCCTGACCAACTTTTAGCACGTTAATTTATATAACCTACAGATGCATACTTGTCATTCTGGGTAACATTATATACCTGTTTTTGACTAGATAGCTGGCTAAATTAATATGCTAAAAGTTGATTGGGCCCTGGACCAGGTGGCCCACCCCATTCCCTGGCCTATGACTTCTAATTTTTACTTTTACATTAAAATTGTATATATTGTAGAATTGATGTGTTGTAATATGTATTCTACTGTGAATCGTACATGTAATATTTTATTATATTATTTTTCTACTTTGTAGGAAGATTGTTTTTAACTTCTTGAAGTGAAACAATTTTACATTAATATATTAAACATTTAATGGCCCCAAATTTTTTTATTTTTTTTTTAATTTTAGTTCCGGCGTAAAATTTCAATTGTTGGATTTTCATTCCAATTTGGAATAAAAATAAATTTCAAAATGTTTTATTTCTCATGGAACAGAAATTCCATTTTTCAGCTGGCTCCAATATTATATGGTTATAAATATAAATACACACATTCATGCATGCAAACACAAACTTGTGTTACTATAACTTTAGTAATAGAACAGGCCCCCATTATGCTTAGTGCGCTATAATCTCAGAGCAGAAAGATAGGCCCCACCCTAACCAAAAAAATAATAATCATCATAGAGTGTGGCAGAATAGTCACACCCTTCCCTTGGTGTGCCATGTGAGCTCTGGGCTCAGGGTCTGGCTGGAGCCCCTGCTCTTATGTGGCTCCAAAACCCAGGGGAGTACTGCTACCACTGCTCATTCCCCTTCTTTTTCCTGCTGAATTCAGTGGAGAGTGGGAAGGAGAGGAAGGGTGGACAGCAACACAGTTCACCTCCTGGGCTTCAGAGCAGGGGCTCTGGCCAGATCCCGTCCTACAAGCCCATGAGCTCAGAGCTCACTGCTCATGCAGAGCTCCAGCAGGAACCTGTGCTGAACCAGAGTTCACTGCACATGCATTGTGCTGTCATAATGGGGGGTTGCAGCCTCCTTGCCCCAGTCTTGGATCTGGTACAAACTCTCATGCTCTTATGGGCTAAGGACAGATAGATAGATATGATGTTATCCTGCCCATATAGAAGTCAAGTTGCAGTATCTGCTTCCTGAAGATTTTAAAGAGATTCAGATAGCAAGGTAAAAGGGTTTCTAATTCACAAGAGAACTGAAGCTGTACATACTGTTTAGCTTTCTCAAAGGGGTCAAGGCAGGAAGCCCATAGTGCTTTTAAATCCCATGAAAATATAAGTTGTAAAGTTGCATGCTGTGGTTTTGCATGAATACATTTGCCCCACCTTGATGCCCTTACTCAGTTTTATAGCTATAGTACTGCTGAGATAACACAAAGTAAAACACTGTGACTTCTTTGTACAGAGCGGGATTAGACTACATTCATTTCTTGTTGCATTTTAGCTAGTTAAATGACTCTAGTGGTGTATATAGATTCTATGTATAGTATGTTATTAGTTCACAGTGCTGCTAACCAACACCATGTACCTTTTTATGAAGTAAGTTATATGTCTCTGCCATCACTTCTTTGTAAGCAGTTTACTCTCCAGTGCTAGCTTTAGAGCAATAATTTCCCATAATAACATGAGAATTTCATGGTTTGCAAATAGCATTGTTCCTCTGCAAACATTCCCAGTTGGTAAAGAAAGGCAGTGTGGCCATTTCCAAACATTAACATGATAACAATTATACATGCCTTGACTACATAATAAGCACCTATGTTAAAGAATACATGGTAAGAACACATAGGCTGCAAATGTCACCATTGTGCCTCCATTTTATGGAGGCACAAAGTGAAAGCAAACAGATGGCAAAGAACTGTCTTGTACCACAGATTCTCATATTTGTGGCCATAATAAAAGGTAGTATGAATTACTGCTGCTACTGTGTGGCAGACACCTGTTTGTTTTATGGCAGAGGACTACAAGTAGCTCAAATCTGCCTCTGCTCTCCAGCTGCCTGGAGCAGGCACTCCTGGGGCTCAGAGACCCTGTCCTGCATGATCCAGGAATTTCCCCTGAAGCCCCAAGAGTGCTTGCCTTGATTTCCCCATTTGCAGAGGTGCTCCCTGACTTGCCTGGGTGTGTCTTTGTAAGTGGGGAACCTTGGGTTTCCCTGTTTGCAAAAGCATGCCCTGAGCATTGTCCCACAGAATCAGTTCCTGAGAGTGGCAGGGACCTGATCCTCTGAGATAATGTACAACAATATCTGTTTCACCCAATATCTGTTTCACACATCCCTGCTTAGTTTATGCACTTCATTTGGTAGCATCAGTTATAGCCATACTGCGATCTGGCAACATATAAAGTTTTACCAGTATGAGATTTTGCTGTAGTCTCTGTAAATAGTGAAAGCATGATTAGGTTTAACAGGCCATTTAAAATGAGTGTGGGTACACCTTTTATTCTTTAATGCTGTGGTGTAAACTGTATTTGCCAGATACACCTTTCACAAAATTTATTTCAGAAATACTTTAAGGAATGTTACTGAATTTTAAATGGGGGCTATAGTTATGTCACTCATATAAAACAGGTAACTTTGCTGCACAACCAAGTGTGCAGGGTCCTTAGGGAGATGTAAAAATCAATAGCAGAAAATATCTTTTTGCTGCTTAAAAATATCATACTTCTACAAACCTTCCAGGGTTTGAAGATCCCATCTTAATTATGTATCATGGATAAAAATTCGAGAAATTTATGGCTGCAGGAAAAGAAATGAGATAATTTTCAGGTTGAGTGAGATGAGAAAGAGAGAAATTAATCTTTGGGTAAATTGTCATTTTACATTTCTAATGGCTAATATGAACATTCAAATTAGAGCTCCATTGTGAAAATAGTAGAATTAGAGTATGGACAATGTTACATAGGTAGTCCTATGAATGATGCTGCACTTCAAATCACTACAAAAATATAGTGGTCTGGATCATTACAGAATTGATGTGACGGCCTCTCCAGCCAAAGAATAAGGTAGGGTGTTGCTTAGCCTTCCATGTAGTGGAGAAAAGCCTGTTAGTGAGGATACTGAAGTCTGGATCTTCTGGGGGCCTCTGTAAGCGCCCCATATACTGCACTGAGGGAATAGGCAAGCTGTCAGTAACTGAATGGCCTAGGTCCCGGGCATTCCCACTGGCTTCTTCACTGCCCATAAAAACTGGAAGACTTGAATGCTCTTTTCCTCTCCCTTTGTTGGAGGGGAGCACTGTTGGGTGCTGAGGGACTGAGTGACCCCATGTCATACTACGGTGCACTGTACATATGCAATATGTGATGCTACAAAATGTAGTGCTGCAAAGGAGTTGCAGTTTCAACCAGCAATATTTCTGTTTCACTTCCACCATTTTTGTACTACCACAAAAACTGTGCACATCTGTCCATTCAACTTCGGTAGCATCACAAAAGTGTTTTTTTAGCACTACAACTGTGCAATGTCTGTTCATGACTTGAGTTTAATTCAGTACAAGTTGGCAATGCTCAATATATAGAATAATAGATTTCCTTAGCTCTTTCAAAACTCAGTGAAGTCAATAGGAGTCTTCCCATGGCTTTAGATAAGGTGCATGTTGGAGAACAACTGAGGAAGAGGGAGACCTGGTGAGTCCCACTATGACTGCCACTCACAAATGTGATTGACAGAACTGGGTGGGATCTTAAGTTGTATCAGGAGAGATGTTTCCAATAGAAGTAGGAATGTAACACTACATTTGTACAAAGCCCTGGAGAAATCTGCATCTGGGGTACCATGTATAGCTTTGCTCAGCCATGCTGAAGAAAGATGAATTCAAATTGGAATAGATGCAGATAAAGGCTACCAGAAAAGGTATCTTAATGGTGGCAGACTAAAAGACCTTAGTTTTTTTAGCAAAATGAAGGTTGAGTGAGGATATGTCTGCCTCTACAAATATATCAGGAGGCACACACTTTCACCGGGAATGTAAACTTTGTGACATACCAAGACGTGAATTTCTTTCAGATGTAGATGATCCATACAATCACACTGAGGACTGTCAAGTCATCTGATGGGTTAGTTTGGTTATAAATCATTTTAAAAGCTCAGTAGAGTTTCCTTTACTCATAAGAATGATATTATTCTTTTGAGGTTAATGAATCCTTAATTGTATGACTTAGGAAAGTCCATGAAGTAACCAACCATAATCCATCTATTTACTCCAGGGTGAATCTGAGGATAGCTATTAGCTTAGCTATGGTATCATTTATGACAATGTTCCTTACAGTAATCATGTTAAATGTTCTTTACTGATTTGATTGGATGTTGTGCATCTTCTATGAAATGATTTAGCAGTCCGACTCATAATTTTATGTGAACTGCAGGTACCAATTGTCAGAACAAATTGGTCTGAGATCACTAAATAAATTTTTAAAAAATAGTCTAACAGCTTTTTGGGTTTGATCCTGTAACATACTAGCTTTGGCTATACTCAGATATTTAATCATCAACTCTCATTGGCTTCAGAGGCAGTGAGGATGTGGATGCTCGGCAAGTCTATCAATTGCTATGCACCTTGCAGGATTGACTCCCTAAACATTAATATCCTTTCGATTTATAGTCTGCATCTGAATAAGTGCGTATGGTGCACATATTTTCAGTAAAAATATTTATACACTTTTGAAATCTGTTCTTCCTGAGATGATTCTCTATGGTATACCTCTAATATCTGCAGAAGGCAGGGGTATATTAGCTCTATATGTGACCATCAGATCTACTGTACTGCCTCATAAGAAGTGTTTCACAAAGCCAATGGGTACATAGATTGCTAGCTAACTGTTTTCATTTTTGGCTTCCCTCACTGGCTGCCAATCAATTCTTAGTCTCACATCTATGGCTGGATCTGTTCTTCCTGTAGCAGGAGCATGACCCAAGAATCAATTTAGCAGTAGCATAAATAGGGCAGAGAGGGTAGGGCACCCTCCCTGGGCATTGAATTAAAGGAGGCTGTATCTGCCATAGCAAAGGCTCCAGGGGAGTGGGGCATTCTGCATCCTCAGGAGCATTCAGTATCCTCAGCCGCAGCAGCATGATCAGTATTTAGTGGGAGCATCTGGGGAAAAGATAGCAGGGATGAGAAGGTGGCAGCAGTCGGTATTCTTTGGGATTTAGAAATGGGGAGCAGAATCAGTGATAATAAAGGAACAAGATTAAAAAAAGGGTGATGGGGATGGAAATTTTCCTCACTCTCTTGTCCTCCTCAAACTGTTTCTCCTGCTCACACTTCAAATCTCTGTCCCTTGTCTCCTTTTGTGGGTCAGAGAGGAGAAGAGACTCAGAGATTCTTTTTCCACATCCAGGTAAGTTGCATGGAGAGGTACAAGCTCAGGCATCTTTAAAAATTATACCATGGAGGTGGTTACATTTTTGGTTGTTACATTTATAACCCTGTTAATATATCCATGTTCTGTGTGACAAGCTCCTTGTGGGCCCTTTTACACATACTATTAATGCAAATGAATAAATTCCAGTACAGTTTGCTGGGTGCTGTGTCTACACATGGGTGTGGAACTGCAGCAAGCCAAGCCAGATCAGAGCAGCCCCAGCTGGCAGAGGGCTTGGGGGAGGGTCAGCCTGCCAGCCCGAGGCTGCTCCAACCTGGCTCAACATGCTGCAGAAGGGCTGGCTGGGGTATGAGTATGCTGTAGTGAGGGTGCTCTACTGCAGGGCTAACTAGCAGATTGAAGGGAGTGGAGAAACTCTTCATGCCTGTTTTCATAGATTTCATAGACATTAGGGCTGGAAGGGACCTCGGAAGATCATCGAGTCCAGCCCCCTGCCCAAAGGGCAGGAAGTCA
>NW_017728907.1:907617-944017 GCF_001723895.1 Crocodylus porosus | reverse complement strand
CTAGTTGGAGTTCAGTTGCAGCCTTGGCTTTCCTGGTTTGCTCCCTGCAGGACCGGACCAGTGCAGAATAATCCTCCTTGGAGATTAATCCCATCCTCCATCCTTTGTAGGCTTTTCTTGTTAGCCTTAGGAGGTCTGCTAGATCCCTGGAGAGCCAGGGGGCTGCTGTGCCCTCGTGCTGCCTTTTCTTCGAGATGGAGTAGACTTAGTGTGTGCATTGAGGATTGCTCTCTTGAACTCCCCTCTCCCTGGGGTCATCGTCCCTTAGGGCCTGACTGACAAGCCTCATGAGCTTGTCCTCATGAGTCAAGGACTTCTGTGTTGCTGACTGACTTGCCAGCTTTACAGCGGATGGTGAAGGTGATCAGCTCGTGGTCGCTGTCACCCAGCGTCCCATCGATCACTAGGTCGCCAATTAGATCATCCCCTGTATCCAGTACCAGTGTGAGCAATGCTTTGCCCCTCATTGGCCCATAGACTTCTTGAGTCAGGTAGAGGTCATACACGCACAAGTGAAAGCTTTGTAACCGCTCAGATTTTGTTGAGTGATCCTCCCACAAGATGTCTGGGGAATTGAAGTCACCCATGACAACCATGGTCCTGGAGCATGCAGCCTCAGCCAGATCCTGGGTGAACTCCTGGTCAAGCTTAGGACTTTGGGTGGGAGGTCTGTAGTAGACTCCCAACATTGTGTCCCGTGTGCCATGTTCCCCATGAATTTTAACCCAGAGGGTCTCTAGCTGTCCACCCTGGTCACCAATATCAGCTTGCAGGGACATGTAGCTTTCCTTAACATAGAGAGCTACACCCCTGTCTCTTTTATCAACACGATCCCTCCTGTACAGGGTATAGCCATATATACCCATGGTCCAGTCATGGATGAAGTCCCACCAGGTCTCTGTTATCCCAGTGACATCATAATTCTTTGCACTGAGCAGGAGGATGAGCTCCTCCTGCTTGTTCCCCAAGCTCCTGGCATTTGTGTACAGGCAGGCAAGTGTCCCCTTGGGGGCTCTTCCCTTGCCCACAGATTGTACCAGGGCTAGGGCAAGGGTGGGCTTCCTTAAGTGCCTTGGTCTGCTGGCTTTGCTAGCATTGCTTAGTGGGCCAGCAGTGGCAGTAGTCCCCCCATCCCCCAGTGGGCTTAGTTTGAAGCCCAGTGGAGCAGGTCAGCCACTCTGGTTGAGATGAGCCTCCTTCCCAGCAGACAGAGGTGGAGGCCATCTCTTCCCAACAGCTTGCTGCTTCTCTCACCAAAGAGCAGGCTGTGGTCATGGAAGCCAAAGCCTTCCCAATGACACCAGCGCCACAGTCTTTGGTTGACTATGTGAATCCTCCTCTCCCTCCTCAGCCCATACCCTGAGACTGGGAGGATTGAAGAACACACCACCTGTGCTCCCAGACCCTTAAGCCCCGCTCCCAAATCCCTGTAGCGCCTCATGACCTGGCTGGGAGTGCTCTGAGCAGTGTCATTGGTGCCCACATGAATAAGGAGCATAGGATAGTGGTCTATGGGCAGGAGGAGCTTTGGGATTTTCTCTGCAATGTCTCGGATGCGGGCCCCTGGGAAGCAGCAGACTCCCTGGGCTAATAGGCTGGAGCAGCAGCTTGCCCTCTCAGTCCCCCTCAGGATGGAGTCTCCCACAACGAACACCTTACGTTATGTCTTGGGGAGAGCAACGATGGTAGCTACAGTTGAGCTTGTGTTGCCTGTGGGAGCTGGCAACTCCACAGGCTCTGCTGGAGCAGCAAGAGGTGTGTACCTGTTGCTAAGCTCCGGCGGAGCAGGGGCCTTGGTGTGATGGGCCTTAGGGCCCTTGATCACCTTGGTCCATGCCCCTGACTGGACAGACTGGACAGAGTGGGAAGTCCTGGAGTCCTCCCTTGTCCTGAAGGGAGATGGTGGTCTACCCTCTGGCTCCCAGGGGAGAAGGGCCTGGCAGTGGGAGTCAATCTCCTGCTCACAGTCCCTGATAGCACATAGTCTCTGGACTGTGGCCTGGAGCTCCTCCAGCTGGCAGGCCGGAGACCCCAAAAGGGAGCAGACCCCACACGGGGAGGTGGCCATGCTCCTAGGCACCAGATCCTGAAAAAGGGACAGGCAGCCTCCACAGCCAAGAGCCAGGGGCTCTGTCTGCGTGGAGCCCGGAACCATGGGCTCCGTCTGGGTGGTCGTCTCTGAGGTGCCAATGGGGGGCCCGCAGAGCCCGAGGGGACCCTTGGGGTGTGGTGCATGCCCATCCATGTCATGCCTCTGGTAGGCTGGTTATGGCTGGGACTGACTACTTTGGTGGGTTCGCAGGCAGGGTCTCGGGCCCTCCCTTGCCCCCTCCTGCATGAACTCTGCACTAATTCATGCACCAGTAGACAGTGCACCTGTTTGCGCAGCCTGGTCATGCAGCTCCAGTCATGTGGCTCCCTGCAGGCTGGGTGAAGTAGGGGCCTAGGTGGGGGCTTGACCCAGCCTGGCTCCATGCAGCCACCTCCTCCCACTCAGAGAGTGGTTAACCCCTTCCCACCATGAGCCCCGCATGCCTCCAGCTGTCCTGGGGGTCAGCAGGGGGCTCTGCGACTGCTGGAGGGTGTCTGAGGTGGCTGGGGGCTTTGGAGGAGCGAGGGCATGGCAGGCTTTCACCCGCACATCTCTCACCGCTCTGGAGCCTAACTGGGCTTTTTTGCTGTTTGGTGGACCCTTTTAAACTGCACGCATGCACAGTGGGCCTGCCATTGGGGAAAGCTGTTCTTGGGCAAGGGGGGGCCCTGCCCAGGATTTGGGAGGCCCTGCCCTACTGGAGGGGGACTGGTGAGTACCCCCTCCTACTTTTCTCTCAGACCCACCTGGGTATGCTGGGTGCACACCACCCACTTGTAGCATCCCTTCCGGGGCAGCATGCCAAAGGGGCAGCCCGTATTGCTGCTGTGGGGGCACAGGGAACCTGAGCAGTGTATTGGGCAGGTCAGCCAGCTCACTGACCACTGCTGGGATGACTGGCAGTGGTACGAAGGCATCACCTGCGATATCTGTGGTGGGGACAGCCCTAAGAGCATGCAGAAGCCGGCCCATGGTGCAGATGGAGCACAGTGCCATCTGGACAGCCAGGGCTTTGGGTGACAGGCAGCCCGACTGAGCAGTGTCCAGGAGGTGCCCCAGACAGGTGGTATGCGCCTTGATGAGAGTAGTCATGAGGCTGGTTAAGGCCAGACTCAGCACAACATGCTGCAGGGCCAGGTTGTGGAACAGGGGCTCCTGAAGCACCTGCGGGAAATGCAGGCCCCTGGCTCGGGAGCAGGGATGGAAGGCAGCCCATGAGGCCTTCCCTGTTCAGGAAGGTGAGGTCAAGTATAAATACTCCCAGGGTTTTGAGGCCTTCCCAGTACCAGGTTAGCCCCCTCTGGCAAGTCCAGAGGTGGTTTGCTGGCCCACGTCCAGAGCAGGAGAGTGTCATTCTTGCCCCAGTTGATGCGGGCTGAATGTGGAGAGCTCATAGGTTTGTTGGCAGTCCACCAGGGCCTACATATCCTCCTGGCTTCCCTGGAAGACTGTCACATTGTCCGCGTATGCCATCAGCTGGATCGGGGGCCAGTGGTGAGGCCTGGTGCCTGTGGCAGGGCTAAGCCGATCAGGCAATGTCATAGAGCATGCAGCAATGCTTCGATGGCCAGGGCATACAGCATGGCTGAGAGAGGGCAGCCCTGGCATATGCCATGAAGCACCAGGAACGGAGAGCACAGCACTCAATTCACCTTGAGCAGGCTGGAGGCATCATGGTACAGGACCTGGAGCTCTGCGATGAAAAGAGGCCTGAAGGTGCTGAGCAGGTACCAGTGGTTGACGTGATTGAAGGCCTTCTCCTGGTCCAGAGATACCAAGCCAACGTCGAGGCTAAAATGCTTCAGAGCTGTGAGCAGGTCACACAACAGAACCAGGTTGTCCTGGATGGTCTGACGCGGCACACAGTAGCTCTGCTCAGGTCCAATGACAAAGGCCATGACGGTGCGGAGATGGTTCACCAGCATCTTTGCCAGGATCTTATAATCAGTGCAGAGAAGGGAGATAGGCCACCAGTTCTAAAGGCAGTTGAGGTCCCCCTTCTTGGGCAGCAAGGTGAGCACTGCCCAGCAGCTGGTCAGCAGGGTTCCATCGGTGAGGTTCTCATGAAAGACATGGAGGAGGCTGAGCCCAAGGAGGGGCCAGAAGGCTTTGTAAAATTCCATGGGCAGTCAGTCAAGGCCCGGGGCCCTGCCTGAGGCAAGGGCCCCCACAGCTGCCTCAAGCTCTGCCAGGGAGAGTTTGCGCTCCAGGGCCTTGATCTGTGAAGTGTGGAGGTGCAGCAGGTCCTTATGAAGCTGCTGAGTGGCCTCCGGACAAATGGGGTCAGCCATAAACAAGTCCCAATAGAAGATGACCGCATGCTCCCCCACTTCACCTGGGTCCATAAACAGCCGTCCCACTGGGGTCTTGATGGTCCAATGTCTTTGCCATAGCCTGCTGCCTCTCCAGGCTGAAGAAGAAGCTGGTCAGGGCATTGGCCTCTGCCAAATCCTGGCAGTGGGTACGTACCCGCGCACTGCAGGCCGCACCCTCTGCCAGCTCTCGCAGGCATTTCTTGCAGGACCAGAGGCTCTCAAGGAGTGCCACATTTTTGCCTGCATGGATCAGGGCTTCCTCAAGCTCCACCATGTCCTCCTCCAGCTCCTGGGTGCAGCAGTGGATCTCACTTGCCGCCAGCTGGAAATACTTCTGGCAGAATGCCTGAATCTGGGTCTTCCCCATGTCCCACCCACAGCTGCCAGGAGGGGTAGTCTGCTCGCGCAGCCTCCCAGCTCCTCCAGAGGTGGGCAAAGCAGTCCCCAAAGTGGGTGTCCTGTAGCAGGCTGATGTTGAGGCACCAGTAAGGGGCCCATGTGCGTGGTCTGCCAGGCAGGGTCAGTTCGCAGCAGACTAGGGCATGGTCCGAAAGGCCCGAATGGATAATGCGGCTGCTGCGTAGTAACAGCAGGTGGTGCTAGGCAATGTACAGGCAGGCCATGACAATCTCACTAGCACTCATCTTTGCCCAGGTGTATTGGCATGTGTCAGCATGGAGAACCCGCCAGGCGTCGATGAGATCTGCCACCTCCAGCACGGTCCATAGCTTGCGGGCTGAAGGCAGGTGCGGCTCCAGCCCTGTCTGGTCTAGCAGCATGTCAATGGTGCAATTGAAATCCCTGCCCACAAGAAGCAGGTCATCTTTCTCACTGGCATCATGCAGGAGGTCACCCAGGGTCTCTAGGAAGGCTACCCTCTCTCTCCTGTCGGTGGACACGTAGATGTTGATGAGAAGCAAGCTCTGGTGTGCCAGGGTGACGTGGACATCAGCAGCCGGCCGGAGACAACCTCTCATGCCACCGCCGAGTCATACTGGAGCTGCAGTGAGAGGAGGGTCGCCACTCCTGTGCTGAGGTTTGTGCCGTGGCTCAAAAATAAGCGGCTTTTCCAGGCAGCCTACCAGTCAGCTTGGACATACATGTCACTGTGTGTCTCCTGGAGGAAAGCGATCACCAGCCGCTTTTGCTGCAAGCCCTCCAGGATGGCTGTCCTCTTTACTGGGTCTCTGCAGCCATTGGTGTTAAGCAAGGCAATGGTGGTAACTGCCATGGGCAAGAGAATAGAGAGGAAAGATAGGCAGGGTACTGACCAGAGAGAAGGTGACAGAGTTGGGCAAAAACCACAGAGACAGCGGAAGGCCTATTCTTGCCCAAACCTATTCTGTGGGCTTGCCTCAGCCCCACACCTTCCTCACCCGGGTCACCAGCTTCTCAAGCTGGAAGGCATGTTGATGTGTGCCCGAGTCCTGGCACATGAGCCTTGCCATGTCACTAGCGGCACAAACAACTGCACAAGGTCTGGACACCATTGCCAGATACTCTCTACCACATTCCTCTGAGTGCCTCATAGCTGGGGGCCACCCAGTATGGGTTCTCCATCAGGAGCTGGATGTTGCTGACTGAGAACCGGCAGGACTATACTCTGGGAGGGGACCTCCCGGTGAGACTGGTGAAGGTGCCTTCAATGGCCAGGCTCCCTAGCAGGCCTCCTTCAGCATCTGGGTCATGGACCATCTCCGGGAGATAGATCCCCATCTGCTCTGGGGGGCAAATGTCATCCCACTCCTGGGGCTGGTTGCAGTGCTCAGAGGGCAGGCACTCCATCTCCTCCTCATTGGGCTTGGTGGGCAGGGGAGCAAGTGGGGGGTGGCAGGGCCCTTTGTTGTCTCCTGTACCTGATGCTGGGGAGGTAGGCACACTCTCTCTGCCTTGCCTCTCATAAGCCCCATGAGCTGGGATGGGGGCAAAGGGTTGCCAGATGTTGCTGGGACAACCTCAGTCATGGCCTGAGGTGGTGGAGTTTCCGGGGGGGCAGCCAGGGCGGGGTCAGGTTCCCTTGCTACATTTTCCCTGGGGCAGGCTCTTCTTTTGAAGCTCCTTTTTGCCTCTTGCTCTTAGCTTTCTTAGGAGCAGCTGGCACCTGCCCCACAGGGGTTGGGCCAGGCTGCTTGGGGTTCACCACCTCCGGGTCCATCGCCTCGACTGAGGCAGGGGTGGAGGGAGGTGGAGGGGAGGTCTCGGTTTCTCCACGTGATGGGGCCCCAGTGCCTGAGACACTAGACACCCCAGGTGGGACAGGGAGGGACTGGGAGGACTCTCAGCCCCTCCACCAGGTGGGGCATCAGTCACTACAGGGGCAGGAGAACCCTGGGAGGACATCCCAGCCCCCCCTGGTGGCTAGCACCAGAGGGGTCTATCCCCCCGGATGGAGTAGGGGTGGAGGGGGGCTTGGAGGATCTCCCAACCCCACCCTTTGATGAGGTTCCCACACCAGAGGCAGACGCACCATCCCCCATGCAGGGGGACCCTCGAGATTCCCAGCCCCACTGCACACACCTCCTTCACCAGGCTGGGAGAGCTCAAGTATATAATGGGCACTGAGTTTACCCAGGAGGTGTACCAGATGCTCTAGAATTCCAGAAGTTTTGCCAGAGCTCCAGTGCAGGCCTCTACCCTGACATGGAGAGAGGCATGCACCCACAGGCCATGGCTGAAGGGAAGATCTGCAGAGACATCCCCATGCCAAGTGCCCTGGCTGCTGGCAGCCATCCTGGTCAGGAGAGGGTTAACTCTCCCACAGAGGCTGCTACAGGGGAAAAAAAAAGCCTCAGACTGAAACAGCCCCAAAATCAGCCTTAAGGGGAGGGCAGAATAGCTCTGCAGTGGCTGAAGGCAAGTCCTAAGGCAGGAGGAGATGGCCGAGATGAAGGTGAGGGGCTCTGGAGGAGAGAGGCAGCAGAGATCAAAGGGAGAATGCAGGTGGGGTGGAGGAGGGGCAGAGGCAAATAAGGATGCCAACACCTAGAGGAAAAAGCTCAGAAAGTAGGGAAAAGGGGTGGAGAGGGGGTGCCCAATCACAGGCTGGGGACAGGCAAGGTTTGCGGGGTGGGGAGAGAAACAGGGGGGGCAGAGATTTGGGGGGAATGCGCAGAATGGACCTGAACTGGAGAAGCTCAGAAGGGCTACACCTGTCTGCGGCCATTTTGAAAGAAAGAAAGAAAGACTTTTGACTTTTATAAACGTTTATTAAGGGGAAAGCGGGTAACAATCCAA
The DNA here is from genome assembly GCF_001723895.1 of Crocodylus porosus. Taxonomy (NCBI): domain Eukaryota; kingdom Metazoa; phylum Chordata; order Crocodylia; family Crocodylidae; genus Crocodylus; species Crocodylus porosus. The sequence goes on along the minus strand of NW_017728907.1, from coordinate 936,376 downwards.
CAAAGAAAAACAAAATAAGGCCCTTGTAGGGGCCCTGATGCAACAAACAGAGCCTGGGGCTTTCGGCTGCAAGGCCTGCCCTTACAGTCTAAAAACAAAACTATCCAGTACATCAGCCTGCTGAGACCCCTGCCAGTACCCCAGGAAGCGGGTACCAGTATCACAATGCAAAAACTAAACAGCTATGTTCAACACTGCACAGCACCCCCTGAATTGCCAAATGTGCTCGAAAGGTGGGCACCGTCTGATGGACGACTGCATGCTCAAACTCCGGTGACAGGTGTGCCTGTACCAAAAACTGGAAGAACTTCAGGGCCCCAGCAAGGAAGTTCCTGCAGCTCTTGAGGGTGGCCATCTTAGCCTGGCCAAGGAAGAAGTGGGCCAGACAGATGATACTCTCACCAGCTGCCTGGTATGGGAAGAAAAAACAAGTAGGTAGCCTTTGAGAGGTCCAAACCTAGTGCCTCAAGCAAAGTGCTGAGGGCAGCAAACAATGGTGACAGCAGGGGACATCCTATGAAGGCATGGTTAAGCTCCTCCTCAACTCTCCCCAGACAATAGGGACAGGCCACTAATGCAGCCGGATTCATGTGGCAGATGAGAGTGCCATTATCCCATGTAGCGACCACCACTGGAGTTCACCATTTTGGAGGGGAAATGGGGAGCTTGTAAATTGTGTGCCAGGCGAGGAAGGATGGCATGAGTGCCAGTGCTGCCATATGCCTCTGACACATTGTGTTGAGACAAAAGGCAAGGATGCGGGCATGGTGCACCTGAATCACCCACAAATACAGATGGGAGTACATCAAAGCAGATCTTGGTACCACTGTCAGGAAGCACAGGGAGAGCCAGTAAGGTGCTGGGCCCACCACCCAGGTTACTATCCACAACTGGGACAATGAGCAGTGGTGGAAAGGCTTGTCCAGGACATCCCCAGCAGGGAGGACTCCCCATACTCAGAGGATGTCCTCCAAGGCACTTACTGCATCCTCCAGGAGAATGGCCCGCACATCCCTTAGGAAGTAGGCAGCATAATAGACCAAGTGCATACCCAAACAGGTGTCCAGAGCATCAGCTGACAACTGGTCTGATTGGGTCATGTCAAGGGGGTGTTCTAGCCAGATGGTATGTGATGGGATGAAGGAATTGACAAGGCTGCTAGAAGCAAGGGCTGGGTTATGGACCAGGGGCTTCTGCAGTATCTGCAGAAACTGCAGATGCCTGGCCTAGAGCAGGAAGTAAAAAGCAGCTCTCCAGGCCTGTCCCATGCTTCGATAGAAGAGCAGGAGGAGACACCAGTCTAGGAGGGTGGGATCCAGAAGGAAAGGCTCACGGTTGAAACCGAGGCCCCACACCCAGTGCAAAAACAACAGCTAGCTGCTGCCAGGGGAGGGGGCCTTCACAGTAGAGGCCTTTGGAGATCCTGCAAGTGGAAGGCAGCCACCCTGCCCACTAGGTCAACTAAATCCTGTTCCCTCTCGGCCACTGGCAGATAAAGAACACTTGGGGTAGCCAATGGCTCTTATCCCAGAAGAGGTCTATGATCAGTCACTGGAGCTTCTTGAGAAAATCTGGCAGGGGGTCCAACACGGCACAATGATACCACAATGTCACAACTGTTAGGTTCTTTACAATGAGGGCCCAACCATGGTAGGAGAGGCTGGGCAAATGCCAGTGCCATCACATGCCTCCCAGTTCCATGCTGAGAAGACCAACAGCCCAAGGAACACCTCTAGGACCTTGAGGCCCTCTTGATGCCAGGCAAGACAGGGGATGAGGGGGTTGATCCAAGGACCAAGAAGGAGGGTCCAGTTCACACAAGCCAAAGGGGTATGCTCATAGGCTTATTGACAGGTGACCAAGGACTGAACATTATCATTGGGTGCGAATGAGGACAGTCATATTGCCCACATATACCATCAGCCTGACTGACAAGCAGCCCACTGAGCTGGTGGCAGATGGAAGAGTTAGTCCAATCAGACACCGCCACAGTGTGTGGAGTAGGGGCTCAATTAACAAGGCATACAGCATTCCTGACAGACGGCATCCCTGGTGGATGCCCCTACAGGCCAGAAATGGGGCACAGAGCATGTCATTAACTTTCAGGAGGTTTGAAATGTCTCAATACAAGACACAGAGGGAAGAGGTGAAGATGGATGGGCCCAAAGCCAAAGGCCTCTAGGGTCTGAAACAGATATTCATGGCTGACCCAGTCAAAGGCTTTCTCCTGATCCAAGGAGACAAGACCAATGTTGAGACTGAAGAGGTTTGCAGCCATCAACAGGTCTCAAAGCAGGAACAGATTGTCCTGAAGGGTCCTGCCCAGCACACAGTAACTCTGTTCAGGGCCAATGATTGAAGTCATAATGGTGCGCAGTCCATTAGCCATAGCCTTGGCCAGGATTTTGTAACTGGCACACAAGAGGGACACTGGTTGACAGTTTTTCATGCTGCCAAGATCTCCTTTCTTAGGCAGCAGGGTGAGAACCTTTTGGTGATAGCTGGTTGACATTGTCTGGTCTGTGAGACTCTCATGAAAGACTTGGAGGAAACAGGGGCTGAGGAGAGGCCAGAAGTCTTATAAAACTTGGTAGGCAACCCATCGATGCCACGGTTTTTGCCTGAGGTGAGGTCCCTGATGGCAGCTGTGAGTTCCTCCAAAGATAGTTCTCATTCAAGATGATCAACCTCTGATGAGCAAAGCCTAGGGAGGTTATCATGTAAGTGCCCAGAAGACTTTAGGCAAATTGGTTCAGTTGCAAACAGTTCCCGGTAGAAGGTGATGGAATGGCATCGGATCTTAACAGGATCTGCGAGCATTTCGCTGTCTGGGATCTTAAGATGATCAATGACTTTCCATGTGACTCGTCATTTCTCAAGGCTGAACAAGAAGTGAGTTGGGGCATCAGTCTCTGCCAGTTCTGGGCAGCAGGTGCAGAACTTCACACCCCAGGCTGCACTTTCTGCCAGCTCACTCAGACTTTGCCACCGGAGCTTAAAACTCTTGAGCAACACACAGGACCACCTCAAGCTGCTTCACATCCTTCTCCAACTCCTGAACATGGGAGAGGAGCTTGTTTGTTGCCAACTGCATGCTCTGCTGACAGAAAATTCTAATCTGCACCTTTCCCACATCCCACCACTGCTTCCAGAAGTGGAAGGTGGATCATGCAGCCTCCTATGTCTGGCAGAGTTGAGCAAAGCAGTCACAGAAGTGAGCATCCTGCAACAGACTAGTACTGAGGCACCAGTAGGAGGACCAGGAATGTGTCCTTCCAGGTAGACTCAGAACACAAGAGACCAGGCTGTGATCTGATGGTCCTGCAGGGGTAATGTGACTGCTCCGTAGGAGTGGTAGGTGGTGCCTGGTGACATACAAATATTCAAGGCATGCCATGGAAAGCCCACCAGTGGTCGCCTTCAGACAGGTATACTGGGTCACATTGGCATGGAGATGGCGCCAGACATAAAAAATGTCTGCTGCCTCCAAAGTTGTCCAGAGCTTCTGGGCTGAGGATGGATGGGGCTCTGGCCCATTCCAGTAAAGATGTGCATTGACTGTCCAATTAAAGTCCCCGCCCAGGAGGAGAAGGTCATCACCATCAGCTGCGCTCCACAAAAAGTCAGCCAGGGTCTCAAAGAAGGCAATCCATTCTTGCCCAACAGTGGGCATAGACATTAATTAGGAGGAGGTGATGTGTAAACAAGATATGAACAGTTAGCAGGCAGCCAGGGACAACCTCCCGGGTGACCACGAAGTAAGGCATCAGCTGTGGCAACAAAAAGATCATGACTCCTGTGTTGGGGAAGGTGCCATTACTTAGGAACATACGGCCCCTCCAGGCAGCATGCTACTCAACTTGATTAGCTGAGTCAGTGTGCATTTCTTAGAGTAAACAGAACAGGGAGGTGTCTCAGAAGCAGGAACTGGTTCCACTTCTGGGGTGGGAATGCCCCCAAGAAGGGGGGCATCTTAGCTAAATCAGGAGATGCCACCTCCCAAGGCAGGACTTCTGTCAACTTGTCCTTGGAGGCAAAATCAAAATCTGGCCCTGAGGAGGAGGAGCATTTTACTCCCCTTTCTTTCTTTCATTCTGTAATTACAGTGCCTCAAAGCAGCCTCCTCACATGTCTACAGACACCCATTATGTTAAAAAATGCTTAAAGGTAATGCTTACCATTTGGAACAGTAGATCCTAATATATGCATGCACATATAGTATACATAAGCATATACTCTGTAGCATTCTATAAGCATATAGATATATTAAATAGCATTGCTAGTGTCAGGGGGATTTAGATTTTTTTTTAATTGGTCCAGGCTTAGTGCTAGGATTCTAAAAATCAAAAAACATGAAGCACTGCATAAAAGATAATTCCCTTCACCCTACCAAATCTTCATGGAACATGCTTATTACAGATCAAAATAAATTCATTGCAGACATATTCCATTTTAAATTAATCTTCAGGATTAACTCCAGATGGCTCTAAATAACAGTATGAATATGACTGAGAATTCACACGAGTAAATGTTTTTTCAAGAACTATCCTTGTGCTTTTAGAGACTAGTAGAATATTTTCTTTTTAAAACAGAGATCACACAACTAAACATAGACCAGAACTTGTGAAGAAATATTCCTGACTGCAGTACTTAATTTATATTGGTAGATTTCTTGGGATATGATTGCTATAATTGACCAATGAGTCATTTCATATTCTCAAATCCAGCTGAGTAGCTGAGTTTGATCTTTTTGAAGTGAATTTTCTATAAGTTTCTGCCTGGCAAGACTTTTTGATATATTGGAAACTGATTTTCATTTTCTGCATGCCTAAAGGGATATATCTAATTCCATGTCTAGTTAAATTAATATTGTATATCATATTTATCTTAATAAATGTTCTTAGAAATGCCTTCATCATATGCAAGGCTGGGACTGGATCTTAGATATTATGCTGATTGTGGATGACCTTGATTTACATTACATAGGCTAAAGTTGAGCAGAATAATAGTGTTTAAAAAAACATAATTAACCCTAGCTGTGATAAACTATTTCATATGTTAAAACTAAATACCCAGTTTTTAAAACTGAGTATTTACCATTATGGAAAAATCAATTTCAAGCGCTAGCCCTTTTAGGATGCTGTTCTCAAGCTAAAATAAACTTAAAACCTAATAACCAACCATTACTGTTATCCTACAATTTCCCCCCCTCCTACCTTATCACTGTGGTGAGACTATATGCACACTTTAGCAGGAGCATAAATGGCAAACAACTATATTCCCATTTTATTTCTTAGATTTCAAAGATTTCATAGACATTAGGGCTGGAAGGGACCTCAGGAGATCATCGAGTCCAGCCCCCTGCCCAAAGGGCAGGAAGTCAGTTGGGGTCATAGGATCCCAGCAAGAGAAGCATCCAATTTACTCTTGAAGGTGTTCAATGTAGGTGCTTGAACCTCCTCCGCTGGCAGACTGTTCCAGACCTTGGGGGCTCGGACAGTAAAGAAATTCTTCCTTATGTCCAGCCTGAAAAGGTCTTGCAGGAGTTTGTGACCGTTCGACCTCGTCATCCCTTGGGGTGCTCTGGTGAACAGACGTTCCCCCAGATCCTGGTGTTCACCCCGATAAACTTATAGGTGGCCATCAGATCACCCCTGAGCCTGCGCTTTTCCAGGCTGAAGAGTCCCATGGCTCTCAGCCTGTCATCATAAGATCTGTTTTCCTGACCTCTGATCATGCGCGTGGCTCTCCTCTGGACTCTCTCAAGCTTCTCCACATCCTTTTTGAATTGTGGTGCCCAAAACTGGACGCAGTACTCCAGCTGCGGCCTCACCAAGGCCGAGTACAAGGGGAATCCATTTCATGGATTTTTGTTTTTTTTTTACTTTTAGTCTCTCAATTTTCATGCACAGATTACTCTCTTGAAAACAATTCCACAAGTCCTACAGGGAAGGAGTGTCAGAAAGACAAGAACTCATTGTAATTCAATGAAATTTTCTGCAGAATAGGAAGAACTTTAAAGGTTAGGAACCATATGTGTTGTGCATTTTTAACATGTATATACACATTCAGCTCTAGGATTTTGAATAGGGAGGTGCAGAGGGTGTGGCACATTATCACACATTTTTTCTGCAATTAGAGAGAAACTGGGAGGTTTACTATGAGTCTAGGTCTATATTATTTAGTTTAAGATCAAAGCAAAACTAAATGTAACTTTACTGGAATGTGCAGTAATTTGCTAAAGCAGTGGGGGCCAACAAAACGTAGCCTTCTTGACCATCTTGACAGTGCATCCAATACTTCAAAGTCAGTCGTTTCCACATGAGTTAGTATTCACTTGAGTGAATATTGCAATACCTAATTTATTTATTTTTTAGCTAGAGCTAAAAACAGTCAGTGAAATAGAAGGAAGATATTATCAGGAATGGCTAACAGAAAAAAAATTTGGAAGAAAGGATAGCTTGAATAGTGGAAAATCAAACCCATTGAGAAGGAGAGATGGTTGTTAATATCTATGGAGTGAAGAGAGGCTATCTAAAATCAAAATGGGTGCAACTGCACCATTGTACCTCTCCTGCATCTGTCCCTGTATACAGTGGATGTATCTACATGAAATGCTTTGCCACTATGCAGACTAACTGACTGCACAGTAAAGTGTCACCATCTACACATGCATGTGCTTACTGCACAGTTAATTCATCTGTTGTGTAATTAATTTACTACCTGCAAATGCAAGTAGCAAATTAACTGTGCCATAGTAACTGTGCAGTAGCACACATGTTGATACTGACTGGGAGGAAATTTGCTCCTGGTCAGCCCCACAACTACGGGGTCACCCTTGGGACTTTGAGATTCTTCAACCTGCCATTTAAAACTCTGTGATAATGCCAGGGGCCTCTTCCACCTGCTGCCTGCCTCTGGCCACTGGGTCCTACAGCAAAAGCCCCAAGCTAGCTGCAACACCCTGTCTGGACCCCAGCACTGGCACCCAGCCCAGCCCCATCATCTGCCTGCCTGTCCCATGCCATGCCCCTGTGTTGTGCACTGTAGGCACTCACCTATAGCCCTTGAGGGCTATTGAGAAAATCATGCTGGTGTCATCCCCAATGCCACACACTGCCTTCCAAGCACCAGACTGCAAACATTTGAGCCTGACGTCCAGAGTCAATTCAGGGTGAGTACTCCAAAGCTTTCTATGAGGGTCTAGCAGGCAGCATGTGGCAGTATGGGCATGACTAGTTGGTATTTCAGCATTGAATAAAGGGCAAGACAGTGTTGCCACAGTGGGCCAGCACCTGTCCTGCCAGCTCCAGGTGCACAGGCCCATCCAGGAGGCCAGCCCAGGGATGGCACAGCCTACCATCATAAGCTCTATATCCTCCCCAAAGCAGGTTGTTGCCCTGACAGCCAGGCACCATGGACTTGCAACTCAGGATGCCACCAGGAGTGACATGCTATCACTGCCAGCAGGGATAAACTCAGGGCACTGGACATATCTGTCACACCCACCCAGAAATATTTGCACTGGGAGGAGGGCCCTTTCCTCCCAACCCTACCCCCTACCTCTTCCCTGCTTCTGCCCCGCTTCCCCACCCAGCCTGGCTGAGCACCCACTGGTCCTCAGAGTCCCCCCTTGCCCCTGCCCAGCATGAAAAGGAGGTGGGAGGCAATATAAACTTTATTGATCACCCATTGCCCCCTCAGCTAAGTAGGCATGGGCCTCTCACATGTGGAAAAATGCAACAATGCTTGCAGTGATGTTCTCTTTGGCTGTGGGGGGCATGGATGCATACCATCAGAATAGGTATCCCATTTGGTAGCAAATTTTGCAGGGAAGCATGGGCTTGGCCCCTTCACTTCTGAAGCCCACACCAAGCTCTCAGGTTTGCCTGGAGCATCATAGTGATAAGCAACAGCAGGGCATAGTGTGTTGGGCACCCCTTGGTCCACTCAAAAAGCTCATCATGGTGTACCCAGGAAACTTTGACCAGGGGCATATATGGTGGGGGGAGGCCTGCCTTGGGGCTTATCTCCAGACACCCCCCCTGGAGAGAGGGTGGGGACACCACCATTTCCATGTCCCAGTTGGCTGGGAGCCCATCACCCCCCAAGACCTGGTGCTGTGGGCCTGGTGGCAACAGAGGAAATAGCTTGGCCTGCAGGAGGAGAAAGGGGAAGATGATCTGGAGCCATGGAAGCAAGTGCTGCCAGGAGCAAGGCCTATCCCAGCCTGGGAAGAGGGCAGGGAAGGCAGGCTGCCCTAGGGTCCCCTCCATCCAGCCCATCCACCCGGGCCTACTTCCAACATTCACCCCAGCCCCATTCAGCCAGAGCAGTGGCCTCTCTTGCCCCTGGTCAAGCCCCCACACACTGGCCTTGCTGCGGAGTCCACATCTGTGGCGGTGTGGCCAAAGGCTGAGGTGCAATTCCCACTGTAGTTCACTTGGATGGCCAGCCACAGACTACTTCCCCACTGTGCACCCCCAGCATCATACTCACTGTAGCTTGCACTTCTGGTACCAGGCGTCCTCCACCCACTGTGCCTGCTCTGCTCATGCCTCATGGAGGAGCACTCCCTGGGCCTCAGATGTTATGCAGCATGTAGGCTTTAACAATGACCCAGAGGATGTTGGTCTCCACAACCTTGGGGCAGGTGGTAAGGGTACACCAGCATCCCTTCAAGTGGCTGACAGTGAAGACCACTACCGTACTGGTCTGGCCCCAGCACCTATTGACATATGCCTGGTGATGGTCCAGGTATCTGGTATAGGACCCATAAGCCAAGGGAGGTGTAGGTAGGCTGGGTTCCTGATAAGGAGGGGAAGGACCATCATCTCATCCAGCTGGAGGTCCAGCACCCCCAGCAGAATATGCTTGCTCTCCACTAGGACTGATAGTGTGGAATTACAAAATATGAGGGCATCACGGGCGCTGCCAGCTCTTCCAGCGCTCACATTGGTGAAGGCACTGTGGTGATCGATGATGGCCTACAGCACAACGAAAGCCCCACCAGCTGTAGTAGGGGTGATTGCTGTGGGGCAGGCAGAGGATGGGGATATGGGTCCTTGCCCTGAAGAAGTGAAGCAAGCCTAGGGCACAGAACCCTGCCACCACTTCAGGGGTTCATGGACCCAGAGCCCAGTGTGCCTCAGAACATCCTGGAGGGCACCACAGACCTCAAGGATGGCCTCCCCTGTGGTCATCTTGTCCACACTGAAGTTGACATAGCTCAAGGCTGGTGGGTGTGGTCAGCTTCAGCAGGAAAATGGCCAGCCAGGTTTCTGCAGGATGGGGCAGCCACATGTTGGTGGCCAACTGTGTTATGGGCAGAACTGCTCAAGGAGGTCATCCAAAAGGAATCCAACCTCTGTTCATCTTTCCAAGTGCTCTGGATGTCATGCAGCTACTAGTTCTGGCTGGCCAGACAGGCCCACAGGTGGCAGTGCTAGAGCCCCAGAAGCTTGTGGATGGCACTGGTGGTGGTGTCCACATGCTCATCATCAGCATCCCTGCCAAGGTTCAGGCTCAGGCCAGAGGCTGGGCAGCATCAGCACAGGGGCAGTGGGCCTCTGATGCAGTGGCAAACCTGGCCACATGGCCACACAGCATGGAGAGACAGGCAGAGCTGAGACTGACCTAGGCCAGATGGTGGTCACCATGGAAGCAAAACGCAGTAAACAGGGTGGAAACAATAATGGGTGTAATTAATACAATAAGGATTGAAATCAGGGATTGTGGAAGAGCTCCTTATCATTTTTCTAAATCAAAGGCTAATCCAGAGGGTCACCCTGGATTCCTGCATCTCACTTTGATCTCTGCATCCTCTCAAAGTTGAAAACCAACTGCCCAGCAGCAGCATTTCTATTCAGGAAGCACTGAGGGAGTCAACTGATTTCATAGCTCTGTATACTCTAACTGATTCCTACTTAATCTCTTTTCATTCAATGGGTGTTAATAACCCTTCCCCCTTTTTAATGGTCTTGATCTTTCACTAAGCATGCTATCCTTTCTTGTGCCATTTTCCTGTATGACAGCTACTCACAGTAATTCTCCAATTTTGCAGCCTGGAAAGCTGTTTTTGCTATAGTTGTGCCATATTCTATGCCCTACTTAAATTGGCAAAACATGTCAGATTGAAAAATCATACTACAAAAGAAGTTTATGAAGCTACCTGTCTGAAAGAAAAAGTATTTTGCAGGTATAAAACATCTGCTTTTGAGGGACGACTGAGTGGTGAATTAGTTATAAAATTGAGAGTAAATCTGAAGATATTTTCTGATCATTTCTGTATCTCCATTGGCAAGTTAGTGATATCACCATGTAAGACCTTTTCATAAATATACCCCAAAATGCAAAGAATGAAATTATAGAACTATGTCAGGTCATCATCAGAAGAGAGCTACTAAATGAAATAAATGAGCCATGGTTTCTTTACAGTATTAGTCAAGGAAACCACAGGCATTTCAAATGTAGAAGAAATGTCTGTGTATGCATAGTATAACAAAGAAGATCCTGTTACATTTTGTGATGTTTTCTTGAACATTTACCAATGCTTATGAACTTACTGGTGCCAATTTGCAAAAATGATTTCAGATTTCTTATGAAAAAGTAGCATAGATATAACAAAATTGAGGGGGCAAGGTTATGACAGAGCCACCAACATATTTGGGGCATAAATAGTGTATAGATATTGGATATAATTTTCCAAAAGCCTTTTAAAGACATTATGTTTCTCATGCTCTGAATCTCACTACTCTGAAATCTTAAACAATATCTGAAATAGAAAATACCTTAGGCACTCAGAATGAAGTCAGAAGTTGTGTTCAAGAATCAGCCAAATGAATGAAGTACCTGACAGATGCTATAATTTCCATGTTCTCTGTGAGTAGGAGTAAATGCTCACAAAATGTGTGCGCCATTAGGTGGGTGCAGTGAAAAGACAATACCATGGTCTTTGCTGAGCTCTATGACACTTTTACTATCATGCTGGTGACAATGCAGACTGATCATGACAAAAATATCAGAGATAAAGCAAATCTGTGCTACAAAACCAAATATGATTTTGAATTTATTATCAATTTGATTGCTAAATCACTATTAGGAGACACTTTTTCACAGTACAAGGAACTTTAGAAAATGAATGCTGATATTATGAAAAACTGTAACCAAGTGAATGTAAAAGTTTGGGATGTTTGAAGATAAAAGGTCTAGATCTAAGGATGAAGTTACAGAACTATTTAATAGCAGTCAATCTCAGTGAAACGGGACATTAAGTAAAATTACTTCTCCTTGTGGTCTGGCAACAACATGCATTCTTGCATGTAGCAGTGTTGAGGGCTACTTTTGAATTAACGTCTAGATCCCATTTTTGGATTGCATGATTCAAGAACTGAGGCTGAGATTTACATCACATGGCAACACTGAAATAGATATAGGCATTCTAATACCTCATTTTTCAAGTCAGTATCCATCTGAAAAGCTTAGCTGTGTTTTAGAGGTATATAAGAAAGACTTGTCGGGTTGCCAGAATGTATTTTTGCAGAATGTATTTTTCAAATATGGAAAAAGTAGGAAGGCATGGGAAAACACAAGACTCCTGGTGGTACACAAGGTGTCTACTTTGTGCATGCCCCACCACCAAACAAATGTCATAAAGTAGGGGTTGGCAAGCTTTTGAAAACAGGGGCTGCGTCTTGCAACCCACCTGGCACCATGGGCCTCCTCCAACCCTCCCAGCAACAGTGAGCGGAGGCTGAAGTGAAGAAGAGCAGCCCTGTAATGGGCTGGAGTGGCTAGAGGTGAACTGTGCACCATTAGCAAAATGAAGATTGGATCAAATGGCTGGGGAATTGGTGTTCCCTTACTAAAATGTGGACTGGATCAGACCTTCACAGGTCAGATTCAATTCCTCTGTGGGCTGGATCTGGCATGTGTAACATAAATTACCAACCCCTGATCCAGTGGTGTTGTATGTGAAGCAGGTGTGTCATGCTTCACTGTGGTACACCCTAACACAGTCCAGACCTGGTGCAGACATTCCCAATATGGTTAAGATTTTACAACAATTGCCTAAAGTACTTTTAAAGACAGCATTCCTTTTCAGACAGGTACTAAAGTTCATATTTAAGTCGCATCAACTTCATACACATTTATATACATGCTATATCCTTACTTAGAAACTTCAGTGATTAACCTGTAATCAACTATGCTAACGATCCTGCTATCTTTATTTTTAGCACCTGGGATTACTCTCATTTCAGCTGATATTCCATTTATTCTATTATTAGTTTACTGTTTTGAGATTCGGTATGAAATTTCTTCTTTTCCTGTCTGCAAGTTTTAATGTTAACACTCATGATATTTTTGGTGAGGCTGATTCCTTTTAACTGCTTCCCAGTCTCTTACAAAACAATGTGCTGCTTGAGGGGGACATTCTCCATCAGATACAAAGTTTATCTATAATTTGAAAAGAATAAAAATGTATCACTTAAAAGTGCTGTTTGTCTTCTCAAAGGGCTGCAGGAAGCCTCTTTGTAGAAATTGTGAAGCTTTTCAAACAGCTTTTTAAAAGGATTTTTTTTTTTTTAGTATTGGGACTTTGTCCTCCTTGTTCCTTTATGTAAAAAGGCAGAGTGTTTAAAATAGGAAGAAAGTTCTTAAAAGCTTTATCTGCCACAGGTTTCTTTCCCTTTGAGCTTGGATAACTTTATTATATATTTTTTTGTTTTGCTTCTTTATCTTTCATGAGGTTTTCCATAGTCCTTGAGTGCTGCAGAGAGGCTGGTGTGTTTCTGAGATGCATTCTGCCAATATTGGGTCAGATGGTTAATAGGAGTTAGATTGAGGAAACTGTGCTTCCTGTTTATCAGACCTGTTTTGCATTTATATAAGCCATTGTGCAACTTTCCAGGGTAAAGCTCCATTTGAAAGATTCCTGACTTTTAAAGCTTCCAGACAATTTTTAGACAAATGCTGGCTCTCTTTCAGCCAAGAGCATATCTTTTCACTCCTCTGACCTGGAGGAGGTTTATCCTAACTAATTGTGGCTGTATATTACCACATTGTCATGGATCAGTTTGTAGGGGAGAACAATCCTTTGAGCAAAGGAAGTATTTGCTGTAAACAATGTAATGTTGTGAAACAGATCAGTGCAAATGCTTGCTTTGGATGCTTTGTAGAAGCATCATCATGATTTGAATAATAGTATATACAATTAAGGACAGTAGAATATATATTCATGAGCTGTTTCCTAATTGATCAAATGCAATGCCAAATTACATTGGGTGTGCTTGAAGAAAACCCTACAGTACATTTAAAAAAATACCCTCCCAGTTTTCAGAGGCTGATAACATTTGTCTTTATCGTATGATTACATGTTTGAGATGATACATGATACATATTTTTAAAGTACAAGTTTCCAGCATTGCCACTCCTGAATAGATAGGCAATCCATAGCTTGCTATAAGAAATAGAACAGAAGATACCTGTGAACCATATTTCACAAAACGCTAACATGTCTTGGGACCAGAAAGGAATACTTGCATATATAAGCATTTACCACTTCCCCATCATAAACAGCACTACAGATAGTATGCACCATATCTGAAAAGGTAAACATCTGAAAGTGAGTTAGGCTGAAAGGCAGTTTCATCATTCAGGGCAGAGATGTTACAGGACAGACACCCTGAGGGGCAGTGGCCCACAAGGCAATATCAGTAGCCAAGCTGGTGGCACCAGGTCCAGCAGAGTAGCTGCTGGTATTTTTAATCCTTCTTGGGTTAGCACCTGGGTCTAACGTACCCATACATTGCTGTGCTATTGAGTCAGGGAATGAAAATATAACTCCAAGGTTCAGTCTTGTTAAGACCCTTCCATTACAGCTTTTTCATTATCTACAAAACAATAAGGAAACTACAAAAAAGCAAATCAACTGCAAAACACTGAACAATAATTCCCTCAGAAACCTTATCCAGCCAGGAAGCAGGAAGGTGCAGAGGAAAGAAGAAAAACAAACAAACAAAACAAAACAAAAAAACCCCTCCAGCTTTGACTCAGTTGCCTCCTTCTTTTATCCTTTGCCCCAAGGATCTAAGTAATCAGCTGACAACTGTTTGCCCTTTTGTAGACTGCAGTGCTTTCACCTTGTCACAAGTGGTCATATTTTTAGCAATATTAATGGTGGAGTGAAGTCTGTAAGTAGCTCTGCTGCTTGGAAATGTATATTGCAGGGTAATTTAGAAAAGCGAAGAACATCTAGAGGAAAAAACGTATGCTGCTTGCCAGAAATTTACTTCACACATTTCTAAAATAATAGAAATATATATAACAACATGCAAGAACTATCAAATAAACAAATACAAAAACTAGAAATAAAATGATCCTTTATGTAGAAAATATGATACATGTAGAAATTGTGTCAATGTGTCTGTTTGTCTCCTGGCATGTTCATGTGCTCTAAAACATACATGAGCATCATTTTACTAGAGTTAATTTTCAGTATGAACTAGTACACAGCATATACAGAAAAACTGAAATCATTATGGTCTGGAAAATAAATCAAAAGAGGGAGGCAGCACTCTAAGAGCAACAGGAATGAGAAGCTCTTAGATGCAAGGGATGCTATCATATTATAGTAACTGAAGCAGATCAGTACTGAAAAGTTAAGTGGAGAAGGAGGTAGGCCTCTTCCTGTGTTTCAGACAAGTCACCTGCAACTTTCCCGGCTTCTGTGAACTAAATTGAGCCATGGAAATATATTTTTTTATGTGAGTAAAAAATGGCCCCAAACAACTGACTGCCTTGCAGCATCTTGCATTCCAGTTATCTCTGTAACAATGAGGACAGAAAAGAAATAGCAGTTTAGAAAGCTAAACAATTAATGTTACAACTAGCAATTTTTCCCAAATTTACTAGATTTAAAAGAGAGAGAGAGAAAGCAGAGCAGCAATGCCACAAGAAATCACGTTTTCAAAAGGGATTCATCCTAGCCTGTCTACTTCTGCAATGATGTCCATTTTGGTCCCATTTAGTAGTCTGTTATTGCCATGCTATCTTAACAATGTTCATGCACACAAATATTTGTGTACAAACTGGTTACAAATAAAGTGCTTGTTTAATTGTATTAAACAATTAAGTATGTGTGCACAATGGGTGCAGACAGAAGTGAAAGTTTTTGTGTAATGTGGCCCCTGAAAATTCTCTACAGCCATGATTTAACGCACATGCATGGCTGCAGAGCACCTTAAAAATGGCCTATGGCCAAAAAAAAAAAATTACCCTGGTTAAATCAGGCATTACATTAAGACACTTAAAAGTAGAGCTCCTTGTAGAACTTGTGTTTCCTCCAGGGTTAAATTTTTGTGGGCTGTCAGGGAGAAGTAGAGGGAGCTGCTGGCTTCTAAATGGCCAGAGCTTGATGTGTGTGTTTGTGGGGGGGGGGGCTTCTGTTGAGTTGCAGGAGAATGGAGCCCCCTTGCTTCATGGACTCCACTCAGCTCTGCCCAATACCCCAGCTAGCATAGCTCAGGTGGGGCTGTGAGGTGAGGGTGTCCCATTCCCCACCCGCCTGAGCTCTGGCCATTCAGCAGCTGGGAGCTCCCTTGCTGACAGCCCCAGTGCTGGGGGTGGGGACTGAAGGGGTGTTCAAGGCCTCTTGGGAGGCTGCTGAAGTATCCCTGCTGCTGGCCTGGGCTGGCACAGGCTGCCTCCAGCCCCTTCCCTGTGCCCAACTCAAAGGTGAATGTGTGTTAGGTTGTGAGGGGGGGGAGCACTATAACTCATAGCACTTTAGGTAAAGTACCATGAGTTAGAGGGGAACCCTAACATCTGTCAGCGCCCAATCTGTTCATACTCATGTTATGCAACTATGCATAACATGAAATGGAAAATGTGGCCCCACAGTATTTAGAATCAATGTTGTTTCCTGCTGGTTCACAGTCATAAAAGTATATAGTGGAGGAATGCACCCATACTTTTAATTTGTGGAATCTGAATCAAGCAGTTTCATTAATAGTTTAATTTTGAGAGTAAAATATTCACTGGAAAACTTCTTTCTTGTGTATAAAATATTCCACACATGATCGTAACATTCATAATAAATAGGGAAAGCTGGGTTCTCTTTTTAACCTCTTACAGACATACTAATAGGGTAGATTGACTCAACTTCATTCTCATCTGGTCTGTAATTGCACACAAAGTACTATTGCCCTCCCCCTTCCTCTCCCATCACCCATTTCTTAAATTTAGAGTAGGAAAGTGAATCCAAGGCAACCCACAGGTAGCACTCATCTCTGCATTAAGATGGCAAAGGAGTTTTCTTCACTACTGTCTGCCTACATGAAGTCTGCTAGAATTTCTAACTCTCATAGTGGGACATGATAGCATCTCTTCTCTGAACAAATAGCTTTTGAGTTGTGGTCCATTTCTTCTTTGATTGTAAAAAACCAAAGATCTTTCTTACCTTTAGCTACGTATTTTAAAATGCTATGTGATAACAAACCAGACACCTTGATTTAATTTCTGTTAAATCCTACAGCTTCTACTGTAAGTGCATTGTATTAAACAATCCTTAACCTGTTTTTCCACAAATAAAAGGTGAAGGAGCTTTCTTGCTAATCTTCTTGACAAGGCATTTGGCAATTTTACCTGTAGATGTCCTGGTACTTTGTGTTCTAGGTTTGGTCACACCCATCAAGATAAAAGCCCCTGCTATCTTTCAGTTACTTATGTGATAGAAATGTCATGAAAATATATTCCTTCAATTACATATGTTTGAAGAGTCACAAACATGTTACAGCTGATGATGTTCTGCTACCACAGACTCATTGTAAAATTACTATTGGTATCTTGAAAGACATGAACTGTGTTTATTTTATCTGACAGTCACATGGGTGGGTTATTTTGTATGACAGAAGGAAAGGTGTGCCCCTTACAGACAAACTGAACCAGAGATGTTTCAAATATACCCTGCCTTCTGCCTGACTTCAGACTAAAACAGCTAATTACCTCTCTTAGTGAACATCTAATGTAAATAAAGCTGGACCTGGCATGTACACATTGGTCTTGGCAAAGGTCAGAAAAAGTAAGCTAATACAATTAGAAGGAGGTATGAGCAGGGTGTCAGGTATCTTTCCTATTCTGTGTTAGGGTAAAATAGGGGTTCTTTAGGACTGTCCCACCTATCCTTGGACTGTGAAGAGGAGATAGGTGCATTAGAAGGAAGCAGGAGAGAATTGAGCGTGATCAGGTATAGGTATGCTAACCCCTAGTCGAAACATCTGCTGCCTCCAGCTCCACAAAGTCACATAATTAAATGGAACAGTTCCTTTGGTGGGGTTTCAGAGACTTTGGACATGACTATGTGCCATAGAAGCACATGGCTGCCATTTCTGATAGGGAGCTGGTGGGTGAGTGTTTAAGACAAAGGATCTCCATGGATCTGGAAGCTTCATCTACTATTCACTTTTAGGACTGGGGCAGGAGGAGGGAGGCAAGAAATCTCAGTTCCCAGATAGAAATATTTTGAGGAAAACTATGAAGATTTCCTCTATTATGGACTCTATTCTGGGGTTCCCCCTCTAATGGGAGAGGCTCAATAAAACTGAAAAACTACTAGTCAATTGTTACTTTTCCTGGTGTTTGCTGCAGCTGTTTCTTTGTAATCCCTTTTCCTTTCTCTGTTAGTTGCTGGCTATTTATTTGATGTCTCTCCAGTTTCCCCAACATGTGGGTTCCATTATGGAAGATTCACACTACAGTATTGAAAAGAAGAAGGTATTTACACTTGGATTTCCCCCGCCCACATCTACCCACCTCTCTATGCTGAATTTCTAGTGGTTTAATCTGCATTTTGTAAGCCAAATTCTGTTCTTAATTACACTGGTGTACTTAAAAGCAGAGAATGAGAAACTCGCTCACTACCTTCATTCTCCCCCTTCCTCCCCACAAATTAACATCTAGTTATCTTTCAGATAGCTGCATTTGTGAACTATTTGGCCTCTGTGTGTGTATATTCTCCTTTCCTCTGACAACTTTTCC
This sequence comes from Crocodylus porosus, assembly GCF_001723895.1. Lineage (NCBI taxonomy): Eukaryota > Metazoa > Chordata > Crocodylia > Crocodylidae > Crocodylus > Crocodylus porosus. The sequence goes on along the minus strand of NW_017728907.1, from coordinate 918,340 downwards.
TCTAAAAGCAGACTTTGCCACAGCTGCCCACTTGATTGAGGAGAAACAAATCCTACATTATTCATCAGTGATGTTGGATATCTTTACAGGCCAACAGGCAAGGAGGCACTTTGGTTTATTTTCAAGCATATGGCTGTGTGACCTCCATCCCCCTACTCGCCATAAGCAGTGTTTGTTTCAGACTGTGTCTCAGACTGTATGTCTTTTCAACCTAGTGCTCTAGAAATTCTATTTTTGCAGAGCAGCAGTCTCATATTTACAAGTGACAGGATCCTTGTACCTTCTTCAAAATGTCACTCATGCAGTGCTACATCACCACAGGATCCTTTAGTGCCTTGCTCTTTTTTATCTACTTCTTTCTTTTATATTATGCCTTTCTGTAGAGTTTTTTTTTTTTCCTATTGCTCTTACCCCCAGTGGAATTCATCTGTGTTTATTCTCCTCTTTGACAATACTTAAAGAGAACTGTTCTAGTCATTGTGTTTTTAGGGTTTGATTCAATTCTACCCAAGTCGATAGACATGTTTCCATTGAATTTGGTGAGCAATAGTTCAGGCCTTAAACTGTGTTAAGAAAGGGAAATTAGCTGTACCTTCCCAGTACTTACTGTCTGGCCATCTCTATTCTTAATTTCTCTCCTCTCTTGCACTATTTAGTGGGCAATTATGTATTACATAAGTAGGGACGCATTAGCTAGTATGGCTATGATGCTCAACCACACTAAAGGACCATAATTAGAAACATTGAAGTACTTCAACCTGTTAGCATTGGTTTGAACATGCAAGCCAAGACCAGCAGGTTGTATTCTGCAGGATTTTAAGGCATAAAAATTCCTGCTATTGGGGTGCCCTGAAGTCCCTTTCCCTATTCATCTTTGTACTGAAAAAAGTCACTGCCATGGAACCTAAGCCCCTCCTCTGGTCCTGACTCACAATTCACATTATATGAGGAGCTGTTCCTTAGTTTCTGTCCATTAACTGCATTATTTAAAAACTTGTGAAGATAGATGATTACAAAGCAGGGTGGGACAGCTGTGTTTTTAATGAAGAAAACTATTGATTCAACAACAGTTTAAATCAGGGTTCAACAACCTTCTGGAATGGTGAGCTGTTGCTTAGAACCTGGGCACTACCCTGAGCCACTGATCCCCACAGCAGCAACCCAGGCCTCGCTTCTCTGAGCTGAGAGCAGCTTGCCTACTCTCACATCCCTACTGCAGTCTCTTCATATCTACACCACCAAGTGCTTATTTCCATTATCAACAGTGATAGGGAGCAGCAAACTTTTTTTGGTGATGGTAAGCCAAGGCTACAGCACCAGAATGACAGAGTGGAGAGGATAGGAGTGGCCATCTACTTAGTACTGTGGAGGAGGAGATTGGTGGCATGCAAAAAAAAGGAATGTATGGTACAGGGTGGAGAAGTTGCCCCTGCCATGAGATGTCACCACATGTTCCATTAGTTACACATCGCTATAGGCTGGATCCATACATATATATGAGGCAGAGGCCCTATTACAGGGTCCGAACAAAAATTGATCCAGGGAGGAGTCATTCTGGGCTGCCTGGAAGAAAGGACTGTATGCCACAGAAGGTAGGAAGAGACCTTGCACTGTGAAAAACATGAGGCATGGGCGACTGGTGCCTCCTGAGTCTGGGGGGGCACCAGATTGCCAACGGGCAGGGGGTCCCTGAGCAGCTGATCACTGATGGGGTGGATCCCCCAGCAGCCGATTGCTGGCAAAACTGGAGAAACCAGAAGTGCACTTCTGGTGACACTTCCGGTTTTGCAGCTGGCACTTCCAGGGGGTGCATGGCTGATCTCAGGGGGTGTATGTACACCCGCATGAACTCGTATGCATTGCCAATGACATGAAATAAGCACTTTGAACCTTTTGCATTTGTGCTACCATGGGGGGAGATTAACACTAGCAGGGGATCTTGTGTTTGGCAAGCCTTATATTTGGGAGTGGATGCACATACTTTTGATTTATATTTGTACCAGAGAATTAGGGTGGCTGTAAGAGGTGGATTGGAAGCCACAGAGATGTGGCAGGGGCACTCAGCTTAGAGTGCTCCTGGCATTGGCAATGCATAGGGGGTGCACATGGGCACATGCGCACTCTCTGAGTGTGGTGGTGTACCTCCTGCAAAAAGGTGCCACCAACATTGCTGGTGGCATCTGCAGGTGGTCACCAGCCACTGGTCAGCACTCCCCCCCCCCCACACACACTGCTAACAGCATCACAGCCATCTCAGGGAGCTCCCTGCTTGCCACTGCCACATGCCTGCCACCAACAGTGCCACAGCTGCCTGTGGGAGCTTGCTGTGCCCCGCCCCACCCCCAGCCACCAGGGGCACCTGGGATCATGGCTCCTGAGGTGTTAAGTATGAGCAGGTGTCTTAATATATTCAGATGAAGGATTGTGGCATGTGAGAGGAGTGCATACATGATGGCAAAGACTGGGAAGCATGATTCCCATGCCTGCAAGGGGCATGCTTAGAAGCCAAGAGGCCCAAAGTCCACAGGAGGCTAGAGCTGGTGCCTGGGTCCCTTGTGTGGTGGACCCCAGGCAGTAGGACCCAGCTGATTAAAAGTGAAATGAAGCTAGAAAGGGCCTGGGTTTAGCCAAGGACCCAGTCCAAAACATGCATTTGCTTCCTGGGGTTGCTTCCCTATGAGACTATAATATCAAGTTGTGGCACATGAGATAACCATGGTGGGGGAAGGACCCAGTGAATCCAGAAGCAAGGGTGAGGAGGGTAGAGCCTGGTGGTGAGCCAGGCCAGGAACATTTTCATGACAGTTCAGAACATTCCAGTTACAGACCCGATTGGTTGAAACTTCAGCTGGTGTTAATTAGTATAGCTTCAATGGAGCACTGACAACTTAAAGCACTTACACAAGTTACATTTTGTGTGTGATGAAGTCCCCAGAAGCTCTCTAAAGCCATGATGGAACACACATGCATGGCTACATAGCACTTTTAAAATGGCTAGTCACATGAAAATTAACCTTCAACACATCAGGTATCAGATTATGGTTCTCTAAAGCAAAGCACTTTAAGGAACTTGTGTTCTTTGAGAGTTAATTTTTCATGAGGGGGTAGGACTGTCACGGAGGAAGGGAAGCAGGGAGAGAGCACGAGAGGGAGGAGCGTGCAGCATGGGTTTTGTCCAGAAGGAGTTGGAGGGGGGTGGGTGGAAAGTGTCCTCCTAACCTCATGGGCCCCACCCAATTATCCACTGGGGCACTGAGGGGATCCAGGCCAGGCATGCAAGGCAACGGACTCTGTTTCACCATGTCACCTGCTCATCACAGTCTGGTCTCTTGAGAATGGCAGCAGCAGCTGCTGCTGGTTGCTTTGCCCAGACTGAGTGGGAGGAATATTATAGATTCATTGCCTTATAGGCCAGCCTGGCTTGGTTCTCCCCAATACCCCAGCAGGCAAGGGGGTTCTGTTCTGTTCCACCACCCCCAACTCCAGCTCAGGCCAGGCAAAGCCAAGCTGGCAGCTCCATGCTGCTCCCTCCCCCTCCCTTCCCCCACTGACAGCCCCAGAGCTGGCATCTGTGGGGAGACTGGGGAGGGGGGAGGTTCAGCAGCCTCCTTGAATGCTGCTGGAGTGCCCCTACCTGCTGACCAGAACCTGGGGGAGGAGGGGCTCTAGCTCATGGCACTTTATACGCACCATGAGTTAGAGGGGAGCCCTGAACATCTACAAGCACCCTTGCACTGGTTGAGTGCATAACAATAAGTATATCTGTATAGCAGCCATTAAATATAATAGAATCCTCCAGAATTGCTCTAAAGCAGAACTGCTTTCTTGATAATGAAAATCCAGACAGGTGGTGAGAAAGAATACCTTCACAGTGTTTTTATTATTACATGCAAATCACCCAATGGGCAATAATGCCACAATTTTAGTGTCCTGTTACAGCTCAGTCAAAGACCTTGGAACTACACATTGGTTAGCTGCATTTCAGAGGACTTTTAATTTTTCTACTTTAAAAAGCCATGATCTATGATTCTTTTAAAGCCATTGGATATTATACATGATCCAATTTCTTTGTTTTTGAAGAGACTTCCTAAACAGTTTTATTGTCTCCAGTTTAGGTTTTGGCTATGTCATTCTTCAGCACTGCTGAATACAGCTTTAAGACACCTGACCTAACCCCTCTGCCCCACCTCTGCTCATGACAAACTCAGAAACTGGATAGTGAAGCTACCTTAAAAAATACACTTGGGACAATTTTAGAGGTGTTCTGTAACAGGAGATGGAAGGAGTTTGGATTTGGGAGCTGGATCATCAGTTAGGGAGCAACTTTAGAGCCAGGCAGAAGGTCTGAAGAGGTCTGCCTGCTTCTCCACCATAAACCTTATTGCTTAGTTCTTCTCATTCATGTATGCTTGTGTTTATTGAACCTGGTGATCACTACAAGGGGAAGGTTTTCCCAGGATATCTCATTGTCTCATTCCCCAGCTTGTTAAGTGTAAATCAGGATCAATGGAGTTAGGATCAGGTTTCTTGGAAGCACACTCAGGAGCTTCAGGGAAGTGATGTAGACATAGAAGCTGAGACTGAAAATGAGTCAAGGAAAAATTCAAAGAGAGTCCTGGCATATACAGCTTTTACTATGTGGCTTTAAGCTGCAAAATAGACAGGGAGAATGATGGAATAAAAAAAAAGAATCAAAAGCAGCTTTTTTTCATTTCTTAAACCATGTTCATGACTGAGGGCTGGAAAGAAAGAAGATAGTAAATGGAGAATGATAGAAAAGTAATAGTACAGCACAGTATAAGCATGCACCTTGATATGTCCTGCCTTAAAGTAGCCATGGAAACAGCTGCTTACCACCATAAACATTATTCCATTATTAGTTTTGTAGAGATATCAAGGCTGATTCTGAAGTCTGTAGCAGATCTGAGACAGGGTAGCTGTCAGCCAGATGTAGCTGCTCAGTTTAAGGTACCTTCCCACTTACCTCAGATTTGTATGTGAAAGGCAAAAAAAACAAAGCTCAGCATGTTGAGGACCACTATATGGACCATTTCCTACTCATAGGGAGTGTCTACACGAGAGGCTTTCCTTCACCTTAGTCTAATTTATGGTGCAATATGAGCACATGACTACATGTGCACAATCTTACTGTGAAGTAAAACTGACTACACCTAAATTTAATACCTGCAAATGCACATGAAGGCAGGGCTTTCCTCAGTGGGAGAACTTGGTGTTGTACCCTGCACTGGCTCTCGGGCCCCTGCAAATGCAGGTATCAAATTTAGGTGCAACTCATTAAAGTGCATTAATTCATATGTAGACATGACATGGCACTAATTTTAGTGCTCAGTTTGCCTTGCCACTAGGGGGCCACCCTAAGCTCAACCTCAGGGCTCCTGGCTGGGCACCTCTCCAGAACCATGGCTGAGTTGCTCTGTGGCAGCCCGTAGTTGCAGGCTATAAAAGCCTGTGGCCATTTTGTGCCCTTGGAGCACCACAGGCTCTGTATGCCCTCCTGGACAGGACCCAGGCTGCCCCTGACAGTTGTCCCTTAGCTAGAGCTGCTGCTTGGTCACAGGTGAGTGTTATAAAGGGCTGCAGCCTGCTTCACCCCCTGCCCAACCCTGAGATCTCCCCAGGGCTGCTGCATGGCTTTCTCTGGCAGCAGAGCCAACACCTGGTTCCTCCTACTGTTCACCCCCAGCAGTGTCTCCTGTGTTCACAGGTGCTGTGGCACATTTGTCTCTGGTGCACAGCTCCCAGTCCATGGCCCTGTCCCTCTGCTGGGTGCTTCTGAGTACTGTCCAGGGCCAGCCATGCAGGGGCCCAGAGAGCCAGTGCAGGCTCTCCAGAACACCACCAAGTTCTCCCATTGAGGAAAGCCCCACCTGCATGTGCAAGCTGAAGTCTTTCACTTGGGGCCCCAACTGGAGCCAGGAGTAGACTGGCAACCTTGTGGTCCTCTGGGTGGATGGGGAGGTTCAGAGGCAGTTTATATGTGGTGGGTGCTTGATCACCCATATTTATGAGGCCCTGTCAGGCAGCGTGGGGGAGCAAGGGCACCCCTGGATGGCATGACAGTGCTGCATAAAGATCACAGCCTTGTGGGCACAGTAAATGGCTGTGACTGACCACAATCATCAGTCCAGTCATGCCCACAAGACCATGGACTTTGTGTGGCAGCTGACCAACACTTTGATGACCTGGGACTCAGGGTGCAACCCTGCAGTTTACACTAACGGGGCAGCCTGTCCAAGCCCCTCATCCTGCCCTGACCCCTCCAGTAGTGACAAATCCCCAGAGGAGGGAACCTCAGGTGTTCAGTGCCATGCTCTGCCCAGCTTCCCAGCTGCTGGACCCAGCAGCATCTTGGGAAGCCCTGGCCAGTGGCTGCCTCACCAGCTACACACTCCCAGACCCTGCTATGAGGAGTGGCTGGCCATGGCACTGCCAACCACCAGAAGTACCAGCTCCTCCTCAGGGGGTCCCTGGCTGGGTGCTGGCCACTATGCATTGCAAGCCACAGATGCCAGGTGTAGCCAGACATTCTCCTTAACAGGGAGGACCATGCCAAGCTACTAGTCTTACTAGCCCCAGCCGTGTGGCAAATCCCAAACTGAAAGGAGAACCCTCTCTGCCCCTGGCTCTGGCCCCGGCCCCGGCCCTGGCCTCTGCCCTGGCCCTGGCCCTGGCCCTGGCCCTGGCCCGTCTCCCCTCCCCACCCATCCCACACACATCTGGCCCTGGGTTCACCCCCCACCCCCGCAGAGGTAAGACACAGTTCAAAGCTGTATTCAGCAGCCAATGTCTGCACAACTGGTTACCCATAAGCTTATCACATGTCTAGGACAGTGTTGATGCTGACGAAGCTGTCCTCCTTGGCAGTAGGGGGCAAGGCTGTGTAACACTGCCACAGATAGATCTTCAGGAAGAGGTGCACATTGTGAGTCAGCCTGGGATTGCCCCCTGCACTGTTGTAGTTCAGGGTTCCAAACCAGGAGTGCAGGTGTGTCTGGGGCAGCAGCAGGGTCATTAGCAGCAGGGTGTAGTGTCTTGGTCACTCTTCAGTCTGCACAAACAGATCATTGGGCACCACACAGGGCACACACAGCAGGATCATGCTCAGGGTACAGATGTGGCATGGTGGGCACTGGCCCTAAGGTGACTCCCCAGAGAGGCTCCTGATGGGGTGGGCACACCCTAAGCCTAGGTGCCATTGGTTGGGTAGCAGTGCAGCAGAGCAGGTGGCCTTCAGGGGAGGGTGGTGGGAAAGCAGGGTCTGGAGCCATGCAGCAGGTGCTGCTAGCAACCTGGACTGTCCTGCCCTGGAAAGGGGGCAGAGTAGGCAGGTTGCCTGTGGCCAGAACCCAGCAGGCTGCCAGCCCCAGGGTAGCAAGTGTGAATGGGGGTCTTGGCCAGTGACTTCCTGGGCCTAGGCATGCCTGGATGACTCACCATGGAGCCTAAGCACCTGTGCATGGCTGACCCCTGATTCGAGATCAGACAATACATTGCTCCTTATGCAGAGCATCTTATCCCTGAAATCTTACAAAATCTCACAAAAGGCTTCTGTCTCTTACCTCTTCAGGGCCAACATCTGGATGCGAGGGAGATGCCCCAGACCCCAGCAGGGATGCAGGCTCCAGGTTGCCTCCACCCAGTGCTAGAGCAATATGGATGTCCTGGCTGTGCCAGAGATGTACACTGGATAAAACAATCCTGTTTCAGTGGCTGGTGGCAGTAGAAAAGCAGGAGACATGGGCACAGGCCTGATGAATGATGGCCATCAGCCGGGAGACCACCCAGGAGGAGGTGTGGTACCAGGCACAGTGAGGGTCACAGGTAATGAATGGAGGTCATGGAGTGGGAGTGCATTAAGCTGCTCTGACAGCAGGTGGCACTCCAGACCTGGGCAATGGAGGCCATGGATGCTGACCACCGGACCCTGCCACTACACAGCAGCAGGCTCATGCCTTGCCCTGGAAGGAGATCCTTCTGTGCCTCCCACCCACTGGAATCCCTGGGTCCAGCCTCACATGGAGGCCAGGCATGGCACCACAAGGGGACACTAGCCCTGGATTCAGGCAGGAAGAGAGGGAGCCACCCGCCATTGAGGATTGCCATTCAGTGTCACTGCAGATGAATCCACCACATGCCACAATTGCTGTGGCCCCTGGACCTGCCATGGAAACTAGCCAAGGCTTGGGTGCTGGTGCCTGTCCCTGGACTCTGCTCCCTAGGCACCCCCACACCACAGCTCTTGACTCAGACACAGTGAGACTGTTATAAATAGTTTTCACTTTGGGGAGAGGGTTTTTCACTCTTGGTGGGTGGGGAGGGTGGTGGAGGGGCTCTGTGTGTTGGAGAAAGAGAGGAGAGGGGACTCTGTTGGCTGTGGGGAGGGGAGGTGGCTCTATGTGTTGGGGAGCCAGAGGCAAGAGAGTTTATGTGTTCAGGGGGAAGGGGAGAGGGATGAGGTTGGGGGCTGTGAGGGGAATAAATGTTTTTTCTTTTAACCATGTGCATGTACTGAGAGTGGTACTGGCGGTGGGCAGGGGGTGTGTGAGTGTCAAGGAAGGCAGGCTGCAGTGAGGAGTGCAGGAGGAGGGGATCAGACAAGGCCTTTCACAGCCAGTGCCCTCGCCCCTGCTCAGGGATGTGCATCTGTCTTGAGGCTTGTTTGTGTGGGGAGGGGCTGCTGAGGCCAGCACCATGGCCAGCAGAAGCACTGGGTACTAGTCATCACTGTCCAGGGCAGGGCTGGAGCAGTGGGGTACTGGGCATCACTGGCAGGGGCAGGGGTAGAAGCAGTATCTGTAGCATCCATGGTGCAGGGTGGCATTGTGGGCAAGAAGGGAGCTGCCACAGGCTGCCCCTGCACTAGACACAAATCTCCTGGGCAGGGAAGGGGCTGGCCAGGGATCAGAAGATGGGGCTGTGTTTCCAAGATGGCTGCCAAGTGCTGGTAACCAGGTTTTAGCTTCAAGTCCTAGCAGCTGGCTCTGGACATTGGAAGTCCCCCTAGTGCCCACAGGGGAACATAACACAATACATTTAATACCAAGTCCCTGCACAGATAAACACCTGCCAAAAATTGCTTACTGTGCATTAGCTTAATGTGCAGTAAATTTAGTTGCAACTAACTGCACATGTAGACGCACCCATAAAGACCAAGTTCAGAAGTCAATCAGAAAATATCAGAAGACTTGTTGTAAAAATGTATGGTTAAATTATTTTGTAAGTCAAAGAAAGATTAAGGTATAAATCTGGAAAGAATGAGGTAAAAATTATTACTACCTGGTTTCAAAAAAATGTTTAATTTTTAAAAATATAGTAAAGTGTTTTTACTTTCTTTCTTCTTCTTGTTTTTTTAAAGGACATTCTTCACTTCCTCCCCTGACCCTTTCCCTCCCTCAGCTCTCCTTCAAGTCTTGAAGCCAAGTATGTGCTGGAAAGGCTTTCTCTCCTTGCCTAAAACGATCCTTTATTTTGGGATCTGACTTAGTGTTTGATCCTATAACCCCTTAAGGCTATCATTAGCAGTTAGTGTCAGGAAATCCCAATCCCCATTGCCAACGGGTTAATTGCTTTTACCGTTTGATCTTTTTATACCCACTTTATATTCTTCCTGGCCCTTTTACCATCCAAAGAAGGTGCATGTGATTTTTTTCTCAGACTATTTCCTGAAACCCCCTATAGCTTTCCCCAGAGCTGTCTTGCCAATTTTACATTATATATCTCTTGACCAAAAAACTGCAGTTGACCTGATTTTTTTGTACTTTCCTGTTAACCTGGAAGAAAATATGAAGTGTACTGTAGTTTGTATTTCTAGGAATTGGTCTGATTTATTTAGCAAGAAAAATAGGTTTGACATATATAATAAAGTCTCATATTACCTACATATGAAATTGAATTTTTTTGTGATAAGTTTCTATTACTTTGCTGTGAAGAATGTACTGAAGAGTTTTATAGCTTTTCAAACTATGGCAATTAAAAATGTGTGTCAAAAACATTAAAACCAAACTAAGCAAAATCCATCTTTTAGACTTCAATCAAATAAACATATTTGCCTGTAAAACAGATGCATCAGATTGTCCAAATAATTTGACTTGGCAAGGAATGTAAATGCACAAAGGTACATTTGCCCCCAAAGTTCAATGTTTTTCAGCCTATGACTTACAGACTGTTTGTTGTAAATGTTCACATCATCCACTAGGAAAATATTGGCAAGAGGGTTAAACACTGAAAAATCACAAATAGCTGGTTTAAACCTTAGATAGGGAAAGGTCATTTACAGTTTCCATGTGTAACAATGTCTTGTAATAAACAGAATGGATACTGAAGACATACTTATCTCTCATTCACTGCAATTTTTATTCAATCATCAGGGAACAAGCATACCATGCAATTTTTTTTAGGAAGCACATGCAATTGTTGTCATTAGATGATTTTTGAGTTTGTTTATTTTGCTCCTGCATTTTGAAAAGTTATCCAGGTTTGAATAATTCATGGAGCTTAGTTATGCTTTTCCTTTTTTTTTCTTTTAGATGTATTGCTATTTCATTGAAAACAATCAATTTTAATCTCAATTTCTTATTTTATGGAGTTAAGGTAAACTGATATTCTATTGGAATTAATTTCATAGATTTCATAGACATTAGGGCTGGAAGGGACCTCGGGAGATCATCGAGTCCAGCCCCCTGCCCAAACGGCAGGAAGTCAG
>NW_017728907.1:873628-907457 GCF_001723895.1 Crocodylus porosus | reverse complement strand
GTTCCCCCAGATCCTGGTGGTCACCCCTGATAAACTTATAGGTGTCCATCAGATCACCCCTGAGCCTGCGCTTTTCCAGGCTAAAGAGTGCGCTTTTCCAGGCTAAAGAGTAATAATTAATAATTATCAACAGATTATAAATCTTTATAATTGTGATTTATAAGCAATTCATATTTTGTTTTGTTCTTGGAATTTCTTGAGAAAATTATGTTGCATATAAAGATAAAATTGTTATAAAATATAACTTAGTAAAGACTGTATTAGTGACCATATTTTTTCTGTGGATATTCACTTTTGGAACATTTGTCTCTCAAATTTGTAACTCCTTTGAAATGTAAACTTTTCTTACAGACATCTGTAGACCATGTAACCCAGTGGTTCTCAATCTTTTTTTTCCCTGGTAGGCCAGATGTGTAGTGTCCAATCTATCTGTGAGCTGAATTAGACCAGTTGCTGAGATCTGGCACCTGGGATGGGCATGACAGAGCCCCATCTGGCCATGAAGAGAGGGGCAGAGGGCAGCTTAGCAATATTTAGCTGCATGGGAAAAAGGGGGCATGGCCAAGCCCCTATTCAGTTGTAGGGATGTGCCCTGAACCTATTTTAGTTGTACAAAGGATGGGGGCATGGAAATTTGGCAACAGAGGAAGGTGGCAGTATTAATGGCCAATGCTTCCCTGGCACTATATTTCCCCACCCATAGGGACCCCTGCAGGCCAGAAGCTATGGTGTTGTGGGCCACATTTGGCCCACAGGCTGGAGGTTGAGCAGTTGATGAAACCAAATGAATACTTGACTTGAATAAGGTCTGTTTTTTTATTATTATTATTTATTTTAATATATAGCTACTGCCTTGGATGAGAACACATTTCTAAAGAAAGGGGAAAAAACAGAATTTGGATATAACTAAGTTTTAGAGTTAAAATATCATGAACCCAAATGTATTTGATTTTATGCAAAATGACTTAAGTCCAAAGCTTGTTGTCTTCCAAAATATATTCAATAAGACTATGCGAGCCTTTCAAAGTGAAATATGAAATAAGGCAAAATTCACATGGCCTTGTTTTGTAGCAGTGGGAACCAACCTTTTTGGTATATGTGCCAAAGTTAAGTCCTGTGCCTTCCCCAAGTGCTGGTCTGATCTTCTCCTTCTGCCTGATCTGCTACTCTGTTTATTGTTCCCTTCCCTGAACCCTACCTAGTTTGATGCTCTGCTTTTTGCTCCTTGCCAAATACTTTCTGCTGGCTGCCCTATCTACTGCTGTATTGCCTCGCCCCCCCTGACGTTACATGTCATACACAGAGGCTGGGTGTGTCACTTGTGGCACCTGTGTTGCAGGTTGACCATTGCTAGATTATAGTTTGCAATACTAAAAAAAATACCTACAAGAGTCTATGAATCTTGAGAATGTCTATGTTGAGGAATAGTGCTTAATTTTAGCTTGGTTTATCTTTCTCCCCTGACTATAATTTGCTTTTTGTGCTAGCCCTGGCTTGCCCTCTTTACCTGACCTACCTTCTGGGAGCATGATGATGTTTTTATTCTAGGACCTAACTTTGAGTAATTATCTTGATATAATCCATCTTTACTGACAAAAACTGGCTTATGTTTTGTGCGAGAAGGTGGCCATCCTATTTCAACTGTATAGTTGAAATATAAAGCAAAGTATACAATCTATCTAGCTCTCTTGTTGTCATTGGTATACTATCTTCCTTTAACTATGAGAGGAAAAATGCTTCAAGAAATATGTGGCTATATGGGGAACTGGGGATATCATTAAGTTTAATGCTATAGGCAGCATGCTTCTCCATCCCAAACATGAAAGAATTGGTTCAATAGAGTATATTACACTCCTGCTTCTATAAAAAAGGGGGGCAGAAGAAGGAAAAAAAAACCCCACTTGTCTTAATCATAGATGGATGATTGTCCCTGATTGGTCACAGATTCATTCCTCATGTTCATGTAGGATGAGTAAAGCAATTCATTTGACTTCTCTGACTATAATTAAAGTAAAATGTCAGTGATCAAAGAACACTAAAGATCCCTCCTGTTAAAGAAAGACTCTCTTCCTCCCTTGCCACCTACATTTGCAAAGAAAAGAATGCACCCAATAAAGGGCAGAGGGAAGGGGAGGGAGGTGAAGGCGATAGCCAGTATATTTTGTAGGCAGGGAACCCTCTGCAGTTGGGAAACTTCCCCATGTTCTAACAGATTGAGGGTATAGTTAATATCACAATGAAAGCTAAACTTAGAGTAACAGCCAGGTTTGACCAAAAAGCCAAAAGGAAGAAAAGAAAGGTTTTCCCCCAGACCTGAACGAACACAGCATCTTACCCAACTCTTCTTCTCCTCATCCCCTTACTCCACGGACTTAGCCCCTACCTGTTCCCTTCCATAGCTAAATCATAGTTCCATAGCTAAGCCTCCTCAGAAATATAAACCAGCATATTGAACTGAATGAAATAAAGTAAAAGTTAAGATGTTTTATTTCATTACATAATATTTCATATTATTGTTTAAAAATGATGCTGTCAAATAAAATTTCTTTTGAATTTCTGTCCCAAGGTAAATTTCAAATTTTCAATTGGCTGTCTCAAACTGGAAGAAAAAAGAATTGCATAATGTAAGATTTTTTTATAACCAACCCTACCAATAAGGACAAAACAAAGCTTCATCCATTTCTATTTGTCTCCCCACTCATGACAATGCGTCAAGGCTACAATAATTTGATTATCTACATATATAAATATCACATCAATAAAGTACAGGCCATCATCAATTTAATTTATATTCCAAACTTGCTTAAGATGCTGAATTCTAACATTCCCAAAACCTTAGTTAAAATTCAGTTTGGCCATCACTAACATAACAAAGTTGCTACATTCAGCAACAGGACCAAGAGCACAGAAAATATTGTGGTTTCCCCAGGAGATGATAGGTGAGTGAACCCTGAGGTAGAGAGAAGGGTATTTGATATCCCAGCCAGGCTCTTTATTTCTATTCTTCCCTGAGTGACAGAATTGCCAGCTGATGTTGGGGATATACAGTGTAGAGAGCATGTGTGGCACCATGTGATAGCTAGAAAATGATATTTAGAAATTGGCTTTTAGAAATTGGCTTATAGGTAAAGTAAATATTGCATCAGAACGATGGTCCAGGAGAACAGCAAGAGTTAATTAATTTCTAATTAATTTCTTGTGACAAAGATTCATGTTTCAGCCTTTTCCCAGACACTGGGAATGTCTACATGTACACTTTAATGTGCAATAAACTTTTACTGCACATTAAAGCATCAGATAAAAAACTATGACATCATTCTAATGTGCAGTAAAGTAGTCTCCTGCCCATTAAGCATCACTAAAAAAGCATGCAAATGTACTACTGCACATTAGCACACCCTAATGTGCATTAATTTAGTACCTCCTTAGAAAAGGTGCATTAATGCACATGTAGACATACTCACTGTGTTCAAAGCTAGCAGAAAAACAGGAACATGTATCCAGGAAAATTGAAAACATTCAGACTGTGTTCCATAATGAGATAGGAACCTGAAGAATTAACATCAGGTCACACTTACTAGATCCAGCTCCCCTGGAATTTCTGGTTTTGATGGACTGACCAAATTAGGAGGCCGGGGTGCCCAAATTAAAAAATTAGGATAAAAAAATTAAGAAATCAGGATGTGTGCACATTATTTCTGTAAAGAAACAAGGATTATGCTGATAGGGTAGAATGTGGACAATATGAGGACCATAGGGAAATCAATCAATGGTATCCAGAAATGAAGAGACATCAAGAGAAAAAGAATACAAAAGGAAGAACCCCAAGGCAACCATGGGTGGAGGGTGCACCACAGACCCATCTTGCTCACCCTGTTGGAGGAGGATGGTTTTCAGTCCTCAACCTCCAAAACTGCTAATGTAATTCAAGCAAGAACCAAAGGGTGGTGTTTGTGTACCAGCCGGATGTGCCATCTCTGTGTTAAACCATAGAACTGGTAGATAAGAAGTATAGGGTAATCATTTGGTTTGATTTACCTCCATTACTCTTATTTTCTATCACTGTATATCAATAAAGTTTGTCTTTTAGTGAATGGAAGAAGTTATGGTCAGTCCAAAGAAAAGTTGTGCTCACCAGGAACAAGGTATCAGGACTGAGTCATAAATCTAGTGCTGACACTGGGGTAGCCTAGAGGTAGCTGTAGTAGCAAAACAAGACAAAAAGGAAAAATATTTCTCTTCCATTTCCACATAATAAAAGAATGGCTCCTGGATGGTGGGGTAGATGATTGGATTTCTATGCCTCCGTATAGTAAGAACATGTGTGGTATTGGCAGCTGCAATAAGAGGAAAGTAGCAAGATAATAGCAAGAAGAATGTGGTGTGCAGCCACTCTCCCTCTTCATTGCTCTTTTATAAAATTGTTCCACTGTGGCTAAGATGCCAGCCAAAAATGAGAAGTGAGGCATTTAAGCAGTATTGCATAATATGTAATTCATACTTGAGCCAAAGATACGAGTGCCCAGCTCTTAAATTGCTGCCTATAATAAGGGATTATTTAAAGAAGATGAACATAGATATGGAGCTTACATAGGAGCAGGACAAAGAAGAAACCATTCCCGGAGAATAAATACAGTGTTATCTTAAAGAGGTGAAATCATTTTCTCATTTGCACAAATGCCAAGGGAAGATAGAAGGGCTCAAAGAAAGTATACCATAGTTCTCCTCCCCACTCATATTGACTAACTGGAGTCCAAGAATTGGATGTCAGATAAGACCAGCTTTTTCACCGGTTAGAGTTCAATTTGAAGTAGGATTGCATCCAAGAAAGGACTGCCTTCACTGAACCACAGGTGGTAGGGGAGGAAATCTAATGGTAAATGGTATACAAGGTGATTTCCATTATACAATCATGTGCACACAGGCACATGAACATATCCAAACATGCTTATAAGGTTGGATTACCTAAAAAGTGAGTCAGACATAGAGAAATGAATTTGCTCACTGATGATAAATTTGCAAGATTGGCAAAGAGGATATACAAAACTATTTATGTTCATGCACTTTGCCTTTGGCCAACTTATGCTCTAAAAAGGGCAGTTTTGACCTTGACTAAGGAGGCTGCCAACCACTGTGATCAAGCCCAGGTTATTATTATGAGCAAATTAAGACATGGAAGTTTTACTGAGATTAGAGAAACCCTCAGTGGATAGATCTACACGTGAATATCAATGTGACACAATAAACTCAGGAGCAGTTCACACTGGAGTTTATTGCTGCTGGGCACAGCATTTACACATGCACTTTGGACTGCAGCATATTGAGCTGGGTAGATTCAGCCCCAAATGGCAGGGGGCTCTGGGGGTCATTCTGTTGGCCTAGGGCTGCTTCTGCCCATCTCAGTGTGCTGGAGAGGGGCTGGCTGTGGTACAAGGGTGCTACAGTGCAGGGCTAGCTGGCAGGAAGCCCCACACTGCAGTACTCTCATGCCCCAGCCAGCCTGGTAAATAACTGTCATAGAATAGTACTTGTGTTGGGCAGTACTGTCCTATGGTGAAGTTAATTAGTTTACTCCAGCCTAATAGCCTTTGTAGATGGTGACACTTTACTGAGTATGTCTACACATGTAAATGCTCCAGAGCTATTTTACTCTGGAGTAAGCTCACACTGTGCAGGCATCTACACAGGCAGGGAAGCAGGAGCAGATGTGCTGCTCATGGCATCAATCTGCTTCCACCTCTGCTGACCCTGTACTGGACCCCTGCCAGAGCCCTAGGCTCCCCCTGGGTGCTAGCCAGGGTGAGTGGGGCCAGAAGACAGCTGCCTCCTGGTGGGGGACTGGGAGATTTCTCCTTGCCCCTGGGAGCTGCCTGCTACTGAGGCAAGCTCCACCACCAGAGCTCAGGTAGGGAAAATGTCCCCTGATCTGGCAGCAGGAAGCTCCAAGCCCCAATTTCCCAATGGGGGCAGAGGGATTGAAAAGAACGAGAGGAAAGGGTCATGTCTCAGTCCCCTACTCTGATCCACTCATGGGGCAGCTAGCAGAGAGCCCCTGGCTGGACAGGGATTCCTCACCCAGCTGAGGGCTGGCTGCTAGCTGCCCCACTGGTGGATTGGGGTAGGGGACTGGGACCTGCCCCTCCCCTGCATTTCTTTCCAAGCCCTGCACCTCAATTACCCAATTGGTGCACTGGAATGGGACCTGCCACTTAGTGGGACAGTTCCTGGCTAGCTCCAGGCTGTCCAGGGAAGTCTTCACATGTAGCATGGAGCTGGCTGGGGACTGTCCAAAATGGAACAATCTCCCAGCCCCCACTCCACAATCCTAGAGCTGGGGCTGGGAACAATCATCTCACAGCACTCAATCTGTGATCACAATTGTGGAATGGGGGCTGGATCATCCTACTTCCAGGGCAAGGGGACATTAGCACTGCCAGTGGCAGAGCCTGCCTGGGCAGCAGGCAGCTCCTGGGGGCAGAGAGCAATCTTCGACACCCTGATTCCTGACTAACTGGGAGCGAATTTGGGTTTTTTTTCTCTGGGCTCATGTGAATGAGACACAGGAATTCTTGAATGGATGTGATGGCCTGATATTTAGTCAGGCACCTAGAAACTCATTCTGTGGCTTCATCAGAGAAGTAGCACTGAAGTAGCATGGATGCGGAGCCATACATGTGACATGCTGTGGAGTCAATAGATGACAGTTTTATATTCATTGGCCAGAGAGGATCCACATGAAAGCTATGTGCCAATGGAGAGAAATAATCTGAAGATCTAGTAAATGGATAGAACAAAGAGATTAAGGATAAAGTGGGATCCAAGGGAGCAATAAGAGCTTCAAAGGTGGATAATTGCATGTGTAGAAAAGGTTGGTGATTTCCCATCATTAAATTGCATGGGGCTCGAGGAATACAAGTCATTAGTTGGTGGCATTCACATGTATATAGAATATATGGGAGGTTCTTAGTTGAGCATGAAAGTCCAATAGTGTGAATGTTCACATTTTGCTATATGTACAATTTTCAAGGAGCAAAATAATGCATCAGGTGAGCTGGTATTTTGATCTGTGGGCCACAGGAGGGCAGCGGGTTCCCATTCAGGTTTGTAGCTGGGTCTCAAGTCAGTGAGATGTCAATTTTGGCATCCAGGAAGCAGCTACTGGATATGGTTATTGTACAATGGACTGGGAAATAAAATGTGTTTAAGGAACTGAAGAGGACATTAGGGCTTTTCCTTTTCCTGGGGGAGATGATCAAATGGTCTGAAATGTCACAGCGGTGGGAACTGCCAAAATAAAATGATACCTGTGTTAATCAGGAATAAGTAAGAACACTTCTCCAGCTGGGCTGCAAATACTTTTTAGCTGATGACAGGGGGGGAATTTTAACTATCTTAGGACCCACCTAACTGTGAGTGCCTCATTGTGGATTGTCCAGTGAAAAGGGTCCTTTTCCCTAATGAACTGTGATTGTAACTGGAGTATCCTGTAAATGAAGCTGGATGTCGAGTCTCTTAAGTCTAGAACAGTGAGGAAATAACATTTCCTCACCCCTGAGCCTTCACATGAAAGGAGGATGTTGGTGGAATGAGTGCCTGACAGCAGTCCCTCACTGGGTAAAAAAAGAAAATTGTGACCTGCACCATGGAATTATTGCTGGCAGTTCCCAGATGTATAAACTGAAAATTATGGCCTAATTAAACTTTCTTCTGTGCATCATGCATTTCCTCCAGTATCTCCCGGATGATTCACCTAGTACTTTAATGGAAATAAAAAGTTCTAGAACCTACAGAAGTGGCCTGGAATTTACAGAATATGGGTAAAAGAAAGCATGGATTCAACTCCTCAGCTCTTATATTCATTCAAAGTTAAGAGCCAAAAATGGAGTAGCTCAACTGGAGATAAACTTTGCTCTTTTCCTTTTGTCTCCAGGATTGAAACTGTTAAGATACTGCCTGTAGCATCTTCCAGCTGGGCCACTCTTAGACTAGGCCATTGCTTTTTTATTATTATCCCATGGCTTCTTTTGCCCCTCTTGTCTAATTTGAACAATATCATCTATGCCTGGTTCCAAATGGTTCTAGTACTCAGGAGCTTGAGCAAATGTTATGAAACTGGAGCAGCTAATTAAAAATCTGTAGCATTGACATCTGTTTAATATATCTAATATTTCCAGAACTTGATAGCAGACCAGCTTAAAGTAGCAAGGGCCTAAGTCAGGCTGTTTAAATAAAGTAATTATGAAGTATAGTGATATGGATGTAAACTTGGAACCCTTCCAAATGAAGTCATAAAATGTGCTAATTGGTAGTGAGAATTAGAATGCAGTAAAAGTCAAATTTACAACACTGACTATTTTACAGTAGAATTAACTTTGCTGTGCTAGAGGTTTTAAATGTACCTAGACATTAAGAGGAAAAGTCACTAGATTATAGGACTCTTGCATGAACAACAAGAGAGACTGACATAGCCATTACATTGTTACAGATTAAGATAACAGGCCACCTAATTAATATATTAGTTACATTAGAAGACTGTAGAATGCTATTTATATGAACAAATTAGTACTACCTGTGGTCTTTATTAGGTAACATGTTGGAACTGCACCAAAATTTAAGTAACAATTTAATTAAGTCACTTGCTAATAGGTCAAAATAGAATTAATTACTTGTGTCACTTTTATTTAATCTGAGGTGCAGAGCTACTTAATGAAATTAAGTCTTCATATAACCTCTTATGAAGTGTAAAAATTATTGTATTTATATTGTTTTCCTAAATGGAAAATGGAAGAAAACTCCTGTTGGTGCCAAGGAAACAGTCTGATAATCTAAATTAGTCATAAATGTAGCATCCATTTAATATATTTCGAAAGATTAAAAGTGCGAAAGCCCTGAGCGAATGAAAAGGGAGTCCCTGTTGTAATGGATCTCCTTAGCTAACAATTTCTGGGTTTTTTTTCACTCAACTTTACAGTTCCTTTTGAAAGTTAACTTCAGATAGTCCTGGGGAGCAGTTTACTATTTATAATGACACTTGCTAAAAATGTTGGTTTCAAATGTCAGAGCTGGAAGTTAGAGCCTAATTAGGGCTCTATTACATGGTAATTTTGGGCAGCTCCTGGAGCTCTTAACACCAGGTCTGTAAGCACATTATCACCTGAAACTGGTTTTAAGCGCTCATTAGGAAGCTCAGAATTGTGCCAATCTGAAACAGGATTGTCTCTGATCCGTGCTATCCAACTTGTCTTATACTAATGTATAGCTACTCTAGGCTGTACCTTAGTGCAAACATCTCACCTGCTTTCTCTACCCTACTAGCCTGAGTTGAGTGCACCTTCCTGGAGAACAATAGGTTAACCCTTCACTGCAGCTACAAGTAAATGGGGGGGTGGGGCAGCTAGGGGAGGCATGGGGGCAGGAGTGAAATCAGAGGGGAAGAGGTGGAGTCCTGGGGGCAAGGAGGAATGAGGGAAACCCTGGGAGGTAGGGGGGAAACTCAGAATGGGAGGGGGCAACACTTATTTTTCAGTCCTTCAGCCCCTGCTGGCCTGAAGTGTGACTGCTCCAAACTTGAGCTAGCATTAACACCGACCAACATTTGTGTGCTCACAGTGTAACAAGGCTCTTAGTGATCAGTACAATATGAAAAAAGACATAAGAATCTGTAGATTACAGCCATAGTACTTTAATTAGAAATATGGTGAGAACCATCTTACCAATGTAGATCATACTATCTATAAAGTCCCATAAAGTGCTTGTGATTAGTAGCAGATGCGTTTAAATAGGCAATTATGGGATAACCTGCTATGGAATTTTTTTTTAACTCCAGAAAGTTGTTTTCCACGCCTTAAATATAAGTATTTAGATACCGTTTTTGTCCTGTCCTACTGTTACTAATCCCACTATGCTATGGTGGGGGAGAGGCGGATTGTGGGGTATCACCTTTTTTTTTTAGTGTGTTTTATTGATGTGCCATGTGCAGTTTCTACAGCTAGGTAACATCAGACTGCATTAATCTTATCATCCTTATGTTCATACGCACTGTTATTTTATATAAATATATGTCTTATGTTACAGTAGGTCAGGATTACACAAATATGATAATGACTTTCAAGTGACAAATAATATGATTCTTTGACACCTACAAGGGGAACAAAGGTTAAATAGCTGAAGAACAGTAACCACTAAGAATTAGCATTTGACACAAATTGTTTACTCATCACCCTGGCAGACAGTCTCTGAGGCACATGAACCAGGCCCTTACAGACAATGCTGAATTTACATTTTTAAAGAAGCGGGCCATAGGAATAACACCTGCCTATTTAGACTACTGGGATAAGACAGTTCTCAGAGTGGAAAAACTAAGTGAAAGACAGTATTATTCAGATATTGGATTAGCAATCTTCATGCCTGAAAGGCATGCATCTTTGGGGTGGGAGGGAGGAGGAAGTGGTGGACAAAGGGAATTACATGTATAAAGAATCGAGTGGGTGATGAGAAATCTTACTAAGCTTTCCTTGGAGAGCAAGGTTTAATCTCTAGTCTTCCTGGGTACAGGGAAGGCTGCAGTGAAATAGTTAAAGGCACAGCTACCAGAACCATTCTGCCAACACTAGCAGCCAAAGAGTTAACATGGTCCCAGTTGTTCAACACCCCTGCCACAGCTGTGTTGCAGGGGAGCCACAGGGACTGACTGGTGGTGACTGCTTGGCTTCTGGTTTGGGGTTTGTTTTATTACACATATCCTCACAACACATTAAAAGCAAGATCATCAATATATATAATATTCCATAACTTAAAAGAAACCATAACTATTTACAACTCATTCCTTAAATAAAACCCAAAATTTTATCTTTCCTCCATATATAACCCAACCTGAACATAACTGTGGTTACATCACATTTCTACAAACAAACTAAATGTAAAGTATCTTTCTTCCATATCCCCCCATAAAATATAAATCTGCTTATATCACATCCCCCCAAAACAATTTAAACAAAACGTGTCTCTCCTTCACATATCAGACATTGAACCTAAAACTGCTTTCATCACCTGCCCCACTGAACAATTTTAAAACAACAATATTTTCCATATCCAACTTATATTTTTTATTCCACTCCCTTGGTTCTGATAACATCCACCTTCCCCACCCTTCCACTTCAAATACACAAGGAACGGCATATATTTATACATCAAATATAAAACATCAGCATTTTTATCTTACATATTTTTGTGGATCCACCCTTAAACAACACTATGATTATAAAGTAATAACCACCCCCCACTCAATCATAAGATCCAGGATAAAGCATAATAACCAGAAATAAAACTAAGACTATATACCTTTCCATTGATCCTTGTCCCAATTTCCCACATTTGTCACACCAATTCCCTCTAAACATAAACACTTCCCTCAATCTAGAACATACCCCTTACCCGACACTCTCTCTGTTCCTCACCTCTAGCACTGGGCTCTTGGTGCTGACACAGTGGCCCTGGGGGTTGAGATGAGAAGCCTCATGAGTAAAATTTAGAGGTGGAACCTAAGGTCTCATGTTAACTCCTTCAATACTGGCAGCCACAGTGAGAAGTACCCAGGCAGATGTTTAATACATCTACCTGAGAAAAAAGTTCAATAAGCTACTTCTGTGTAAAGTAAAAAGTAGTTCTTTTATAAATTTGTCCAGTTGCCTTTCAATATCTCTTCTATTGTCTTTCTCTAGCAAGAATAATAAATAAGAGTATTCTATTTACCTTCTCTGTCACATTCATTCTCTATTTCTCCATTGACCTAAATTAATCCTTTGGCACGACAATTTAAGTAATTATAGTTTAATTAAAGCCAACTTTGTTCAATTCAGTATTATACAGTAGGTAGCTTGTGTGATACAGGTTTTGTGCTGTGCAGTTGAATAGTAAGGAGTGTTAACCAGAACTTTAGTGGACTATAGTAGGACTGTAGCCTAAAGAAAGATATCAGCTGCTAATAAAAAGTTTGCCAAGTTCAGGTAGGACAGATATGACCTGGATTATGGATTAAATATATGATGATTGAGAAGCAGAGGACAAAAAGAAACTCTGGTCATTCATCCTACAAGCAAAATATATATATTTTATATATATATATATATATATGTATATATATATATATATATTTCAGCCCTTAAAGTTTGGAAAGGCACAGGAAGTGAATGTTATCCTGTAATTTTGTACTATGTTAAAAAAATAAATGAAACCGTGTAGACAATTGCATTAATAATTCACAACAGAAGCAGGTGCAGCAGTTGCAGTATTTTAAATGTACAAGGATGGTGTTAGTTTAATATCAATCAACAGCTGTGAAGTAATTGCCCTTTTAAAATGTAGTTATAAAATTGCTGGCAAGGATAACATTACACCAAATCTATGACAATGTTGCTAATTTGATAGCTGAATCACTAGCAGATGCTCAGCAAAGCAGATCTTTCATTGATAACTTAGTTGTCATATTTTTTTAACAAGCAAATCATCCAATAGAAGTGACCGAATAGTCACAATTAATAACTGTCTGCTTAACTGGGACATAAGCTTATCTTCTTCATGTAGTAAAACATTAGGAAAATGTAGCAAAATATGAAAAGCAAAATTTGTATGTCATCCATTTGTTTAAAAGAAAGTATTTGCATATGAATATGCAGAGCTGAATGGTGGCTCTCTCAGACCTACATCAGATATACCGTGACAAAATGCATACATACTTATAAGCAGGTGTTAAGTAAGTGGATATAGGATGTTAAATGTTTATCAGTAGTCCCATGAAAAGAACTGAAAGGAAATACAAGAAACTGTAAAATATAGCTTTTCTCCATATTGAAATGTAATGTAAGGCAGGCAGTAGTTCTCTGAAAACTCAAAAAGGTTTAATATATTAAGAAGCTTTTGGTGTGTTAGAAATATGTTTTGAGGGTATGTTTGAAAAGATCTGCAGAACAGATCTCCAAAGTACAGAGCAGTGTTGCAAATGTTATTCAATGATATGATCAGATAAATTTGGTATAACTAAACAGTACTTCAAAGGAATAGACTGAAAATGGCTAGAGTTATAGTGAGTTGTTTATCAGACTCTAGGAAACAAGTCCTTTTATGTTCTTGTAATATATAAAGATCAGTCTTCTAATTCTAAAATGGAAACAAAAAATATGAGTTAATTCCAGGTGCCCTAGCTAACAAGTAGTTTGATGATAGCTGGCAGAACTATGCAAAACTGTTACAACAACATCTGAAGACCAGGTTCTCTGAGGTTGTATGCAATTGTTCACTGCACCTGTCCTACATTCACGTGGCTTACTTTCACCTATGTGAACATAGACTGGGAGTGGCATGCACAACTGTTTGCTGGTGATAGAAGCTGTTCAGGGAACTCAGTGTAAGTAAGGCAGGGTGGGGAGAGGGCCAAGCAAAATTGTGGGGGTCTAGTGGATCTGCAGGGGGTTAGCAGATCAGGGTGTTGCCAAGGACCAGGGGACTGGCAGGTTTGCCAATGTGGGGAAGTTGGTGCATCTGAGTATGGGGGGTTATTTATCCTGGGGTGAAGGGGCTAGGGGTCTAAAAATACCCTGGCTAGTCTTGGGGTGCTAAGAAGAGCATAGCTGGGCTTTCCTAGTCCTGGGGCTGTGCTCCACACACATACAAGGATTCTGTAGATTGGGTACCCCTTTCCCAATTTGATTTAGTTCACCTTTTCATGTGAATTAACTTAGATCAGGAATGCCATTTTTTTCCTGATTTAACTTCATGAATGTCTGCACAGATGGAAATTCAGATCAGCCTAACCCTAGTTAGGTCAATCTAAATGTAACAGCTGTATGTACCCTGAATAAAGGATTAATATTTATAAACTTTTTATGAAACATGTGCTGCATTTCATCTGATGTATTGGTTCAAAGCATACAAAATTTATTGGCACAATTACTTATTTATTTTTGTATTTGTAATGGCTTGGATATTGGACCATAGAATATGCAGCACTCTTTGCTGCTGTGGTCTGAGTCTAGAGTTCACTTGAAGTTGAAACTCCGAGCAGAACTTGGAAGATATACATGCAAACCACAAATACAACAGTAGCAGGAAAAATGTTCAGATTTCTGTGAAGTGAAACTGATTCTTGACACTGCTTGCAGAAATAGAACATTTTCTGCAAGAACTATGAGGGTGCATCTACATGTGCACTTAACTGCTCTGTAGATTCATTTGTTGTTGTGTAAAGCTTTACAGTCTACATGTACAATGTTATTAGATGGCAGCAAACTAATTTTCACCACCTTAAAATAGTACTGATGGGACAGTACTTACAGCAGTGAAAATAACTGTGCCTAAATGCATGTGTAAACATTGGCCTGGATGTAAATTGTTTCTGGTAAGCCCAGGTAGCAGGGGGCCAGGCCACTGGCTTCCATCTAGCCACACATCTCTTCTCTTTTGGCACTCTCAAAAGAGTCCCAGCCAGCCTCTCTGCAGCCCAACGCCTCAGTCTGGAGCCCAGGGCTGACCCCCCCCAAAATCTGCTGCCAGCCCTGGTCTGCTCTCCCCTGGCTCAAACTGCTGCAGTCCTGGGCGCATGTGTAGACTCTGCTCTGAGAAGCTATTAACTGTGGTGTGAACTGTGCCAGAGTTTATTGCATCTAATAAAACATATAGCTTCTCCCTGAATTAATTAAGTGGGAAAAAACTGCCCAGATCAATGAAAGAGTTTACAAGCAAGAATATCCTGGAAATTTAAGAAAACTACTACACATAGTATAGGGTGGAGAAAAATCCATATAACTAGATTTCACCTCCAGTTATACTCATTACATCTATGTAATAATCCTGGTTGATCTCTACAGTACTTCTGTGGCAGATACAACCAAAGAATGTGAAAAGTTATGCAATTTGAATTATTTATTTTTCAGATAAAAAAATATGGATACTCTTCACAAAATCCTATAAATGTTTGTATACTTCTCCACCCTGTGTCCATGCTCCTTTAGTGGTGTGTACCTCACTAGCTGCCCATTCATCTGAGACACAATTAGGGAAACTTACAGGAGGGAGGCATATGTTTCTGACTAACAGTCAGGATGAACTGCCTGGCTTAAATTGCATTCTCTGTTTTCTAACTCTGTGAGTAGCTATTTCTCCTTGACTGTGAGTTCTAGCTAGATATGCTCCAGGTATACAACCACTTAAAAATCATGCTTTCTGAAGAACAGCAAAAGAAACCTGCCTAATGTATCTATTCTCTTTCTCTGATTGAGATATAAGTGGCTGGAGGAAGAGCTAGGAGACACACACATAGCCCTCTCAGGAAAATAATCAGGAAAAAATATAACATTAAATATTAAATCTGAATACTTGATGATTTAGAGGGTATTCCAAAATATCACCTGAACCTAATCCAAAATGTTATGTTTAGGAATCATTTCTGGTAACAACAACTCATCAGTGTTCAGTTTTCCATAAAGGTTCATAATAGTTGTGTACTCAGAAGGCATAATATTTTTTTGATTTGGGGAGAAGAGAATAACATTTGGATATTAATATCCTTCTCCTTCTGCATGAATTAAAATTATGCAAGGTATGATTTTAGTTGGCAGGCCTTGAGGGCTCTTGAGATTGTAGCCAGTTGCCATGGTGACTTAGTCCCATGTAAGGCACCCGTATGGTAATAGGTCTAAGTCTAATTTAGGCCTATGGTTCCTTTCTGGCTATTCTCAGGGTCCAGTATAAAAAAAAAAATGGAATATTTACCTTTCCTTTGAGGGAATTATTATACCTCTACTTGAGCTAATTCACCAGTACAGCACATTAAAAAGAGGGCATCTGTTGCACAGAGAAGGTATATACCTCTCAAGTAGAGGTATAATATACCTATAATATAATATAGAGGTATATATATAGCCCTTAAGAAATGACAAGGTTATCCCCATCCCTGTGATGCAGTGATATATAATATATATATAATATATAATATAGAGGTATAATATATATATATATATATATACACATAATATAGAGGCATAATATACTTGCACCCTGATAAAGAATTATGGTCCTAGAGCCTTACTTTTTCATTTGTCACAAAAGAGGGTCACTTCAGTTGCCCCCATTAGAAGTAATATGTAGAACTTTAAGGGATTCAAAACATACCTCCTTGTTAGCTACAGGTTCATACTAGAATCCTAGGACCCAGATTCTCCCATACCAAATGTAATATGGTTCAGATATAAGTTAATCTGAGCTGTTTAGTTTAGATATTATCTATAATAGCTTGAACAGAATCATGAATTTGAGCAATGTTGGGAAAGTTTGTTTGTGAATCTGCAGAACTAAGGTTAGTTTTGTCTCCAATATAGAGTTTTGAATGGTGGATTTATAAGACACTGAAAAGTTAATAAAAAATATTTATATCACCAACTTTAGACCTGTGCAAATACGGAACTATTCAATTCAGATTTGGATTCAGCTGATTTGGATGCCAGAGATTCAATTTGGAAATCTGAATAACTTTTATGATTCGATTCAGCTGAATCGCTATGGAAGATTTGGAGCTGATTCAGAGATGAAGCCATAGAGTATAATTGGGAATCAACAAAATATCTATAACTTTGGGGTTTTTTGGCTGATTCAGATGAAACCTGCCAAAGTGATAGCAGCTGCTGAGAGCATGAAATCTGCTAAATTTGCAGGTTATAAGTACAGGGATTTCTGAAAAACTGCACCTCAAAATCCTGAAAGCAAAAGTCATGTCATGTGTGTGTGTTAGGTCACAGTGGGGTGAAAACTGCAGGGATGGTAGCTCCTACTAAGGCCAAGAAGCTTGCAAGCTTTCAAGGAGAGAGATGCAGGGGGAGTCTGGGTTCTGCGGTTCTGAGTTTTGCTTTCAGAAACTTGAGGTATAGTTTCCCAGAAACCCCTGCACCTGTCACCTTGAAACTTGGCAGACTTCATGCCCTCAGCAGAGGCTACCACCCCTGCTAGTTTTAGCCAAATCAGCCAAAAAACAACAAAGTTATACATATTTCATTGATTTCCCATTATACCCTATGGCTGAATCTCCAAACCACCAAATCTTTTCTGAATCTTTTCTGAATCTTTTTCAAATTGATTTGGAAAGCCTAAAGCTTCTAATTATTCAATTTGGATTCATAGATTTGGCCTCTGAATAACCTGAATCATCTCCCAATCCGAATCGTGATCCGAAGCTTTGCACAGTCCTATCAACTATGTCCTAAAATAGAATGAAAAACAGCTGTGTTTAGCAAAACATGGAATAGCGACTTATTAGGGACCTACCAAATTCATGGCAGAAGTAGGGTATGCTGTGGCTCCTTTAATCTTGCAGGTTCTCCCATGCCCCCCCACCTGCTTATTAGTGGAGATGCTCTGCCTGCGGCTCACTCCTGATCAGCAGAGAATTGAAAATGGCAAGTTTAAGTGTGACACTGTTTTGGCCTCCTGCCACTGATTGGTGGAAGGGCCTTGGATGGCCCTGCTGTTTGCTGCTGACTGGCAAGGAAGCAAAAATGATATCATGTTTAAAGCCATGGTTTTATCTTCTCTGCAGATCAGGAGGGAGCAGCAGAGTCCTCTGCTAATCAGCAGTGAGGAGTGGGGGCGCAAGGGTTGAGGTGCATGCTGGGAAACATGCAAGATTAAAGTAGCTGCTGCATACTACTTGCCATGAATTCATTAAGTACCTATAACTTACGCAATGCTGAATCTCCCACCCAATCCTCAAATCTAAAATTTTCTTTTTAAGATGTAACTTACAAATGATCAATGATCAACATTACCATCTAACAAAAATAAGCCATTGAATTCTTAATTAGACAGCCAGTTTCCCTGCAAAAGCCTAAATAACAGTTCCTTAAGTGCTTCAGTATTTGATCAACTAATACTCCAACTGAGTAGTAGATAGATATCCAGAAATAACAAAGAGAATACATTGACCCATTTTAGAACTCCGTATTGAATATACTACTGGACCTAAAAATAAATATTTTAGTAAGTAAGAAGTCAATGCCTTCTGTGGTCATACAAAATTAAAGTATATATCCTCATGCATTTTGAACACCTTGACAGGGAGGTTCATAACATGCCTTGTGTTAATTAGAGTCACTGTTGCCATAATTAATATACATTAAAGAGTATGCTTCACTTTAGGGGGAAAAAAGTGGTGCATGATCTTGTGCTGCTGCCTGCTCATCAGGTGGGGAAGATAGTAAGCTGCTCCCCCAATGTTCCCCAGACATCCTTTATCTCTGGGAGTTGTTGAAGTCAGATGAGCATAGAGCAAAGAGTTTATGGGCTGTCTGAGAGAAGACTTAGCTCCCTCCTTTTGTTGTGATTGTAGAGTACCATTTTTTGTACCAACTACTATTTTGTGCCTTTTTTCTTATGTCTTCTCTTTAGTTTTATAAAATCCATTTGAAGCATCTCCTAAATAGGCATGTCTACACATGCATATTAATTTGATACAATAAGATCTGAGATATATCGCACCGGAGTTTATTGCTTCTGAGTACCACATTTACATATGCACCTGGGAACTTGTTGGAGCAGCCCTGGCTGGCAAAGGCCCTAGGGGGTCAGCCTTCCAGCTTGGGGTTGTTCCAACCCAGATAAACATGCTGTGAAGGGTCTGGCTGGGGCATGAGGGTGCTCTACTGCAGAACTAGCCAGAAGGCAGCCCCTGCAACAAAGCACCCTTATGCCCCATACAGCCGGGTCAGCGTCTACATGTGCATTGCTGTGCACGAAAAACTTTGCAGCAAGTACTAACCTGCTGCAGAGTTTATTAATTTTCTGCAGCCTAATAGGGTCACATGTGTAGATGCTGAGACGTTTACTATGGAGGTAATTAGTCTATATATGCCCTTTGGGATCTTGGGCAAATCACTTAAAATATTTTTTTCAAAAGGATTCTCCGTTACTTGGGAACTTTTCTTAGTTTCCTCTGTGACTAAGATCCACATACATAAATGAATACTGAAAATGTTTGTTTATTGCTGCACTCTGTTATGTCTATTTAGATGATGCACACTGGTATAGAAACAAGTTTCTTCTGTGTGTTTGTAATGTGCCTAACACAATAGACCTCAGTTGTGGTCTGTTTATGCTACTGTAATACAAATATTTAACAACAGTTGACAATGGAATGGTTGTCGGTTGCAGCTGTGTTGGTCTACGGACAAGGTTCTTTCGGTAGCTCTGATTTCTTTTATTAGACCAACTAAATAGTTGGGGAAAATGTTCTTTGCAAGATTTTGGGTGCAAAAACCCTTCTTAGGCATAGGTAGAGTCTGTTGGTGTTTTGCGTGCCTTGTGTATCTATAATAAATACTGACAGTTATAGCGATCTGTCCTTCTGAACAAAAACATGCAATTCCAAATAACTAATATACATATTAAGCCAGTTTTATATAACAAAATATCCTCTAATTACCATAACAGACATTACACTTATTTGATATGTAAGTCAACTTAGCTTCTTTCAAACATAATGACATCATAATTTATTATATGAAATACAAAATAAAAAGGAAAAATACATACCAAGAAAAATATTCTTCCAAATCTGTTCAAATTGGAAATTGAATTGTGAGGATACATGGGTCCACTTACATTTCTGTTTATCTTTCCCTATTCTAATGAAGTTCATACAGAATTTTGGAAAATAAAATTTCCTTAATTTACAGTAATATTATTCCTGTACCTAGTGGTGTGGGTTTGGGATGTAGAATCATCATCAGTTGTGGTATTTTTCAAAAGATATTCCACAGATATATGTAGACACACTTTAGACAAGAAAAAGATGTGGTTGCTCACTATTCCATCAAAGTTATCACTGAAATGTGTGCTTATAGTAATGAAATGAAACCTTCGTAAAAATTATCAAGGATCACATTTGTGGGAGTCCAGCAGGAAAAATAATGCTGAAGGGCAACCAGTGGGTTCATAGCAGGTAGATCCTGCCTGACTAACCTTGTTTCTTTTTATGACCAGGTCACAAAATGCTTAGATGAAGGAGTCAAGGTAGATGTCATCTATTTGGACTTCAAGAAGGCCTTCAATATGGTATCACATCCTATTCTCATAAGCAAACTGAGAGTCTGTAACATAGATGATTACACTGTCAGGTGGGTAGCAAATTGACTTAAGGGTTACACCCAGGGACTGGTGGCAGATGGGTTGGTATCAACCTGGAAAGATGTGAGCAGTGGGGTCCCCCACGGCTCAGTCCTTGGACCTGTGCTGTTCAATGTCTTCATCAGTGACTTGGATGAGGCATGGAGAGCACTCTATCCAAATTCGCAAATGACACAAAATTATGGAGTATAGCAAACACACTAGTGGTAAAGGATCAAATCCAGGCAGACCTGGACAGGTTGGAAAAATGGGCAGAAAAGAATAGGATGCAGTTCAACAAAGAAAAGTGGAAAGTACTGCATCTAGGTAGAAAGAACCACCAACATGCCTATAGGCTGGGGATGACCTTCTCAGCAGCACAGCAGCAGAAAGGAATCTTGGAGTCATAGCTGACTCTAAGATGAACATGAGACATCAATGTGACAAAGTGATCAGTAAAGCTAACCACACTTTATCTTGCATTAGCAATAGCAGGTGCATCACTAACTGGTCGAGGAAGGCGATATGCCCCCTTTATGTGGCATTGGTCAGACTACAGTTGGACTACTGTGTCCAGCTCTAGGCACTGCACTTCAAGAGGGATGGGGATAACCTTGAGAGGGTTACTTCCTACTTCTGGAAAAAAATAAGCTGTGAAACGGTAAGATGTGAAACTGAGTGTGAGGTTGGGGTCTAATGGAATCGTTATTATTGTAGGTAGGGAGTGTTGACTGGTGGCAAGAACGATATGACAAAGCATGTTTAAAGAACAAGTAACTTTCTAAGTATTTGATAGAAACATTTGGAATGTTGGTTGCACAGCTTTTTCTAGCTGACTGGTAAAGTTTCAGTAGAACACATTGTTTACTCTCATTGTAATATACCCAAATGCCATGATGAGAGGAGCTAAACAAGTTTATAACAACATATTCAAGGGGGAAAAATATTATAATTTTTGGTCTTAAGCATTCACTTTGACTTAACTTTTAATATGGCTGAAGAATGCCATGCAGTAAACCTGTTTCTAAAATAACTGGAGTGGTTGAGTTTCAGGAGAAGAAATAACCTTATTTAATGGCATTATATGAACAATCAGCACCTAGACACAATGGAGACTGTTTGTATCTAAATATATTAGATTGACATTAAATTATTTTTTATTCTGCAATGTTATGAATAGAAATATGTTTTAAAATTGTGAGAAATGACCAAAAATAAAAGTAGAAGAGCTTGCTCAGTTAAAAGGCACTGATGATGCTGGAAACAACTCCATGATCCCATCTCCCAACACAGTTAGAAAAGCAAATATAACTGGAGAGCAGTCATCAGAATAGTCAATATTAATCTTTGTTAAAAGATACATTTCTAGTGCCATGGAAAGGTGTTTTGTATTCCAGCAGCACAGCAGAGATCACCAGCATGACTAACTAATCAAATCGGGCTACAAGGTCAATCTCTTTTGTGATGAAGACTGTTTGTACCTAAAAGAGCAAACGTTCCAAACTTTATTTCTTTTACAAGGTCATGGTTTATTGCTGAATCAAGCACTGACTTTGGAATTACTGGTTTAGAGTGATTGTCTGACTCCTCTACAACTTCACGCCAAATGAATGTAAAGTATCATAACATATAGGCAATGTATTTTTTGATACTTAAGGGAATTTAATAAGATCATAAATGATCAAACAAAATGGCCTTAAAAAGCAGCATGGATTTGTACCAATGATTGTTTCATCAACATTTAGTACCACTGCAATAGTAAAGAAAGGAAACAGATGAGAAAGGAGATAAAATGAGAATAGTTAGAGATGAAAAAATGTTACTTAATTTTTTTATTGAGTTAGAAAAAGAAAATGTCTTTCAGCACTTGGCTTATGTAAACGTAATTCCAGAGATGTGTTGCATTAAAGATTTTAAGAAGCATGGTGAACTTCTGTGTGCTATGAGATCCATACTGCATCACTAAGCATCACTTAAAAGCATATTGAAGTAAATGTATATTGAAAGATCTAATAGTCATTTTGTATCATGTAAATCTTTGTGTAGTTCAAACTTTCCATTTAATTTAAATGACTGTAAGAAATGACTGCAGAGGACCACATTTTCGATAGGCAGACAAGAACATGGGTGGAAACTTGAGACAGTCATCCAATAAACATGGTTTATTTTGCATTGTGCACACAAAGGAGATTGCTACAGACATACTTAATCTTTGGTTTGACAGCTTTCAGGAAACCATGAAATCCAGGATTGTCCATGAAAACTGCAAAATAAAAAAGAACCAAAAAATCCCCCCAAAATACAAACTTCCTCTGCCAGGAAAGGGAGACACTGGCTGGTGTAGCAGCAGGAAGGGCAGCAGTCATGAAGGTGGCTGTCTCCTCATCACTCTTCCCCTTGCCAGAACCTCTCCACCAATGAGTGGCAGAGGGTGGGACTGCATGAAGTGCAACCAGCAGTCAAGATGGTAACCATCTTCTCATCTCTCATCTGTCCCCTTCTGGTCCTCTCCACCTCTCAGTACTAAAGAGCAGGGCTGCTGTGAAATGCCTGTGAAATAAGCTGAGCACACCATGAGTGGGCCACAAAAAAACCTTTGTCTCACTGCAATCTAAATAGGTCCACAAGGATGACCTCAGAAATATTCCTCTGAATTTCAAAATACAAAGAGCATTTTCAAGAACTGTTTATACTTGTAATAAAAAACATTAAGCAATTCAAATGTGTTCATTTTGGAGCCTCTAACACTTAAATCAAATGAAGCACATCTAAGGACCCAAATCGGTCTGACAGTCACACCTGCAGATGTATTTTTTTTAAATGATTTGTTCTGTATATCAGAGATATTTTTATACTGAAGCTGCTGTATCCCTTTAGTGGGTAGAAATATAGGACCACTTCAGCATATTCTAAACTGAATAACCTTAAGCCTCCTGTGTATGCACATAGCTTAATCTTCCATCAGTCTGCATATTCACATTCCTTCTTATGTGGACTGAAGCCTCTTTTCGTTAATGCTCCTTTCCCTTTAGACACATTGTGTGCTCCATATAGCAGATGGCTCATTTGGCTTTCAGATATTTATGTCTTCCTTAAATATGCAGTAGTTAATAGTTGATAGCTAATCAATGACTATGTCTCTCCTGCGCACAGCCTCCCATAATCCACTGACAGAAATTTAGTGATTCATCTGAAATTGGATGGACAGAATCAGCCCTAACAACTACCAGTTCTTTAGTTCTTGTCAGCTTTTGATCTTTATTTAATCAATTTATTTAGTGATGATACAGGATGAAGTAACAACGACTAGAGCTGGCCAGAGGCAACAATTTCATACTGTAACAACTTTAGGGGATTCAAAATGTGTCTTTGTCCAATGAAGAATTAAATGTGCTCATTTTTATTAATATAAATCAGGTAGTTTAAGCCCCAAATGCAGGTTTTGTTGTCTTTGATTCAAAGCAGAGGTTTTAAATCAAGATCACTTTGATTCTTGTGCTGCAGAAACTTAAGTGTGTGGTCTCTCACATCCCATACAAGCACTTTAATCTCTGGGGTAAGCTCTGGGCTGTTGGGCATGTAGGAGTCTCTCAGCCCACAAACAAAAAACCTTTTTTGAGAAAAGTTAATTTTGTTGAAAATGTTCTTACCAGTTCTTACAATGGGTCTCTCCTGTTATTTTCTTCTTTTTTTTTAATATTGGGAAATGGTGGTGTATATTTACTAACTCTCTTGGTTTATGACATGTAATGGTAGACGTATTAGCGGATGAAAAGCTATAAAATTACTATATTGCCTCTTGTTGCACATATGCTGCAGCAGAATGCCGTTGAGGAATTGGAAATAATTATATAAATTAGAAGAGGTCTCCGAGTAGGGCTGTGTGAAGCTTCAGTCGCTGATTCAATTTGGCGGAGTTTTGTTCCAAATCAGCGGCTGAAACTCTGAATCTGAATCAAATCAAGAGACCCTTTAATTTCTCTGGATCAAATCAGAACCCTCCGAATTGATTTGGACAGATTTGAGGATTTGGACATAGGCACAACTTTAAATGCTTTTTCTACCTCAAGGTACCAGGTGGCTCATGAATGCCGAGATGCCGGGGTGGATGGAGCATCCCATGCGAGCATGGGGGATGGTCCCCAGCGCACTCAGTGGCAGACCTGGAAGTGGAGCAGAAGCACTTCCAGTCCATTTCCAGGTCCGCCGCAGAGCATGCAGCCCCTCCCCCCCTCAGTGACTGATGCCCCCCTGCAGCCAATCACTGAGCTGGGGGGGGGTCTGCTGCTGAGCACCCCCACACACACACTCCTGTTGGATGCTCCATCCACTCCACCATCTCAGCATTCATAAGCCACATCTGGTACCTTGAGGTTTGTAAGAAAAACAAACATTTAAAGCTGTAACTATGGTTGATTTGCTGAATAAGCAACAAATCTTCAGATTCGGATTTGGCCAAATCAAATCGGGACAGTGATCCAAATCAGCAACCAAATTACTGTCCTCCAATTGGGGCCAAATCTCAATCTAAATCAAACACGGATGGTTTTGCACACCCCTAAACACCAGATTGTGTGTGATTCTTATGTGAAGTATCACAAAGATGCAGATATACTAAGAGATAGAAAAATAGGTTTTAAAAAGAATAAATATATGTTTCCTTAAACATAATTGAACTTATAAAAAATAGGTAGTAGGCCAAGATGGGAAAACCATGACAATTTTGAAAACTTTTCTCATCAACTTCTCATATGAAAAATTTTTTAAAAGTTAAAATTTGGATAAAAGAATGACATTTAAAAACTTTTTTGTAAATTAACTTTTCTAAAAGGAAGGTCCTATTGATCTGAACAAAGAATAGCATTATTATCTAATTTTACTGTTGTGGAAACTGAAGTATAGAACAACTCATGCCCAGTCAAACTGTAGGTGAGTGGTGGGCCTAGAGATTATTTATTTATTTATTTAATGTAATAGAACCTAAGACTGTCCCTGTTTCTAGTGGCCCTATTTATCACTTAAAATGCATCATCTCCAGAAGGCAATTTTATCAGACAGTCTCAAATACTTAATCAAACAGTAGATTAGAGATGTTAAAGCATGTACTACCTGTATTGAAGTGTGTATTTCCAGTTTAAGTGACTGATCCTCCAAAGACTAAAGATTATACTTATGTAAGAAATTCAAAAATTGAAAAGATTATAAAATTTAAGTTGCCTGTAAGAAAATCAATGCACAAGACCAGGCCTTATATTTTTCAAAGGAAACAATAGAGAGAACTATTTGTGTTTTTTCATTTTAAACATGCAAATTATTTTAATTTCTTGATTCCACCAGCAGTTTGCCTGCATTCAATGCAATGAAAAAAACACAAAACAGAAGTGTGTTGTGTTTTTTTGTTTTGTTTTGTTTTGTTTTTTGTTAATTGTACAACTAAAGGTCACTAGAGCAATAATCAACAGTTTGCTCTTCTGGAACAAATTAAGCAGCTGATTCCTTGGCTTTCTGCTCTTTTCTTCTCTCCATTCCATTTCTTTACATCGTATTGTCTACACAGCCAGAAGTCAAACAAATAGGTCACTACCTGGGTTACTTACCTCCTCGTCCACCATCTAGTAGGTTTGCTAGCTGCATTACATTGTCAAACTTAGCCTTTCTATTGACAAGCACATTGATTTCCTGATTAATGTACCTCTCTTTTATTGGCATTTACTACAGGAGACATAATTTTAATGTTTGTATGATCAATAGCTCCATCAACACGAAGAATTCCAACTGTTAGCCTGCATGGTTCTAACTATAGGGAGTTGAATATTTCTTGATAAATACTACAGGGAAGTTGTAAACATTACAAAAGCAAAAGAAAATTGATGTTCTGTGTGGATTCCTATTGTATTTCACCCCTGGGAGAGAATGTGAAAACTTTCAAGTAATTCTCTATAGAGAAAGCAAAGCAGCAGGTACTAGATGTTTGGGCTTGAATATAAATGTATGGAAAGTAATTACTTTTAGAATTCCTATTGTATAGTCATTTCATGTCAAATGTGTAAATACCAATAATAGAGAATATTTTTTATTCAGTTTTTGATTATAAAATGACATTTAAAATACTTTTAGTTAACTTCATTACAGTAATGAAATTCTTTGGCTGCCATAGATGCTTCTAGAATTTCATCAGTCCATAAATTACATAAGGTGGCTGTTTAAAATGTAGATAAAGCTGTTAGTGTTCTCTGAATTGTAATGGGCTTTAAAATTATCCATTTGCTGCCAGATAGTTTACTTTTTCTTTACTTAATAAAGCAAAAAAAAGAGAAAAGTTTTCAGTTAAGGCAAGTAATAAATTCCTTTTAGCTTAAAATAATAAGCTGATAATATTCTAAAATATAATAAATAATGATCTTGTAGTATTAATGATTACTGTGTCATATTAAAAAGTAGAATCATTCTGAGCAGCTGCACCATAATGCTTACTCCTTTCTGTAAGTAAAATATGTGACATGTTGGGGAATGGCACCAGACCTGGTTCAAGATTCGAGTGTGATCCCAGAGCTGGGTCAATGATCAACTGATTTTTGGTACCAGCCATGACATCTTACTATAGCCAAGGTTTGGTCTCAGTCATGAGACCACTCTGGAGTCATTTCAAGACCATGGTGCAGTGCTAGAACCAACAACCAGCAAGCTGTTCTGGTATTACCTTCATGGAGTGGTCCAATGATAACTGAACATGCGTTACTTAATACTATCTTAATATTTCCTAGTCGTGCATTTTCTAATAGAAAGCTTTGGAGAAGCATATAGCTCTGGAACTGATTGTTTATCCTTAGGTTGTGAATACATGTGTATAATTGTTATAACTCCAGAAACAGTTTCTGCTGCTAACAACTATATCTTCCACACAATTTGAAGAATATATAATTAATTTTGCTATTCATGGCAAAGAAGCTGGTTTGAGCTAGGCCTGTATTAATAGGGAAGTATTCGATTTGGATTTGGGTGATTCAAAGGACAGTGATATGATTCAGAGATTTGGATCACTGTCCCAAATCAATTTGTCTGAATTGGATTCAGAAGATTTGGCACTGTTTCAGAGAGATTTGGTGATTTGGACATAGACTATAATGAGGAATCACTGAAATACCCATAACTTTGTCATGTTTTGCCAGATTTGGATGAAAACATACGTGATAGTAGATCCTTCTGAGGGCATGAAACTTGCCAAGTTTCAAGGAGATAGGTGCAGGAGTTTCTGGGAAACTGCACCTCAGACTGCTGAAAGAAAAACCCATGTCATGTGTAAAGCAGATTTGGATAAAAACAGCAGAGATGGTAGCCCCTTCTGAAGGCATAAGCCATGCTAAGTTTCAAGGAGATAGATGCAGGGGTTTCTGGGAAACTGTACCTCAAACTGTTCAAAGCAAAACTCATGATGTGTGACTTTGTGTGCGTGTTAAGATGCAGTGAGATGAAAACAGCCGGCATGGTAGCCCTTTCTGTGGCCACAAAGCCTGCCAGGTTTCAAGAAGATAGGTGCAGGGGTTTCTGGGAAACTGCACCTCAATATTCTGAAAGCAAAGTTCATGACCCGTATCTTTGTGTATGTGTTAAGGTGCAATGGGATGAAAACAGCAGGGATTGTAGCCTGTAACAGGGGACCTTCCAGGTGCCAGCTGGATCTCCACCCGTCCACCTGTTTCTGAGCCAGCTGCCCATCCCTCTTTTGCTCAGGCAGAAACAACTCACAAAAGGGACAGAAAGGCTGCAGGCAAAGGCATATGTGCTGTTTCTACATCCCTCCCCAAGAACACTGTGATTGGAAGGGGACTCAGGAAAAGATCACAGTCACTGGCCAGCTACAGATGTCAGTCTTTCCCCCCCTGCTACCCCTCCCTCTTCTCAGTGTCTTTTCCCTGCAAGACTGCTTTCCAAATCACTGAATCTCCTAATCTTTTCCCAAATCTTTTCTGAATCAATTCAGAGTTGGGGGGGGGGGGTGACTCCTGATTCAATTTGGATTTGGTGATTCAGCCTCCAAATCTAGCCAAATCTTCTCTGAATTGAATCAGTGACTGAAGCTTTGCATACCCCTAGTTTGAGCCATAAAATTCTAAATGATAGTATGGGGTCAGAAGGGGCACTGAAGCTGCCTTTTATATTGGTGATTTTAGGAGATCCCTAGGTTCAGCTTCCTTTTCCTCTCTTGTGAAGCAGAAAGGTCCTGTTCAGACATTTGACTAGCTTTTTTTTAGGAAATGTATGATAAAGTGTTCCTAGGAGGTCAGCTGGAAATCACAGTCATTTTCCTCTTGGATAACAGGTAGGCAGATGGAGACTGAAGGCCTGAATTAAGTGATGTAGGAAATAGTATGTCAGTTTTTTTCAGTACCACTGAAGATACTCAAGCATTGGAAAAAACTGGGAGATAATCTTCTCTTGAATTCTTGTATATAATCTGTGAATCACATTTTTTTTGCTTGATATTTGATTTGTATTAGGTATATAAACATTTACTGGCTTAAGTATTGTTGGAAAGTGGATTCTTTGTAGGTTGTAATATTTTTTTTTGCAGGGCAGAGAATGACAATATTTAGTAGCCATACAGCAGCCAATATTAAATATGGGTTCTCTTCCTACCTGTGACAATGGCTATGTGTGTCCTTCAGGTATCTGCTTGCAATTAAAGAATTTTTTTTGCAAAAATCTTGTTGGTCTAATAAAATATATCATCTCTATTAGGAGTCCTGATTGCATGTGTCCTTCAGAGAGTTTCTTAGCTTCCCTGTATGTTTCATTCTCTTTCTCTGTAATATATGATGCTTTCTTCTTTTATAATCTCTTAAAGATTATGAGATAAAATATATCTGTATAAGTAACATTAAAGTGGAAGTATTTGTTATTACAAATACTCTTTCCTGCTCTCTCCAGATGTGTACAAATTAGGAAAAGCAATAGGAAATGGAGTTGATGGGAACTGTATACAGTAAAACTCATTCAGTTCTTCCTTTCTAACAATACCAGTAAAATTCAAGAAAGATGGTACATGCATTTTACATTAAGATTTGGTCATTTTTTCCTGCATTTTAGCTTCAGGTATATTTCACAATTCACTTTTGTCTTTTTTTAAAGCGATCACTATAGAAACCTAGTGTTATCTGACAAGTAGCACACACAGAGGTTCTCAAACTTGCAGCATAAGATTAAGAAAAACAAACCTGAAAGCCTAATAAAAAGACAGTGGTGCTGTATGAGATTGCCTCTTCTGACTCACCCAGCCCCTGACTCAGATGTGGACCATTGGGTTCCTTGCAGGATGCATCTGGATGCAGCTGTAGGGTATGAGGTGGCAAGGTGAGCAGTAGTGGCAGCTACAGGAGTTATTGTCCTTCTTGCTCAACCCTTGCTTCTGAGACATATACCAAATGGAGCTCTGTACCTTAGATTTATATGGTGGGTCCCACTCCCCTCCCCCATTCATCCTACCCCTGAATTCCTGGCCCTCTGGGAGCTCTGCAGGCAAGATCATGATGCAGCTCTGAGGGCCGGATCCAGCCTGTGGGCAATATGTTTGACACTCCCGAGTTTGGTCATTAATGAAGTAAATATGGAAATCTTATCCAAGATCCTAGCAGACATTTCAGACACTGCTGGTTTCTCCTTAAGAGAAAAAATAGCAGTGTAGCTGATCAGGATTGACATGACTCCTAAATGCTACATGGAAAATTGATCAGCCTTTGGGTATTGTTCTTATTTTGTCATATTCATTATCATTACTGTAACACAGGAATTTAAGGAATTAATATTTTAAATGGCTATTGGAAACTGATTGAAAATAAGATCAGGTGGTGGGAGGTAAACTTTCTTTAACTTTAAAAGAAAGACAAGATTTTAAAGCTTACCAAGATAAGCAACGGCAAAGCTATCTGCAGTATTACAAGACATAATTTCTTGCAGCCCAATTTTGTAACCCTTATTATTTTTAATTCTTAATTAGCATTAGTTGTTGTAATTAAAGATTGTATCATAATGCATATGCACATGAGGGACAAATTAAGATTGTGCATCCCCTACCTCTTAAGCTAATGAAACACTAACAAGTTGTTAATCTTCATTGTGAATGAGTCACTAAAAGACATGCACCTATGCCTTTCTAGTGCGTTTCAAAGATGTTTTCTAGACAGCAGGAGAATGTTCAAACTTGGGAATCCTGGGTTCTAGATGGGAATGTACTCTCTGGGTGTGTCTGTATGTGCATTTGGTATGGGACCAGTTTACTTGTGAATAAACTACTCACAAGTAATTGCCCCTGGGCAGGCACAGGCAACTGGTAAGGAATTCATGGGGGTTCATGTGCCCCCCTTGATAGGGACAACCCAGCTGCTGATGCCACCAGTGACTTCTGTGGATGCTTGCCTGCCCCGTCCCCACAGCCACTGATACTGCCAGTGGCTTCTGCGGGTGCTTGTCAGCCCTGTCCCTGCTGCCACCAGCTTCTGTGGGTGCTCCCCAGGCCAGTCCCTGCTGCTGACGCCACAACCAGCTTCTGTGGGTGCCCCCCGCAGACTCAGGAGGCAGCAGCTGCCCATCTGCACAGGTGTATACACGTGCAGAGAAGTGGGAACAGATTTGCTGCTACTAGTGGCAAACTGCTCCCTCTTTCTGGGTCCCTGGAATGAGTCCCAGCCACCACCAAGGAGACCTGGAGGATCTGGCCACAGCCTCCTACAGCCACAGGCCATCTTTAAAAGGCAGTCCTGTCCCCTGCTCAGCTGTGTTTCTTGCCAGGAGCAGCATGCAGAGCATGGGGGCAGCATGTGGTAGGTAGAGTCTCTGACATTACAGTCTTTGGCTCCCCACACCATGACTACACCAGCCCCTGCCCCTGCCTCTGCCTCTGCCCCTGGGAATGATACCCTGTGCCCCAGGCTTCTGTTGGCTGTGGTGTCAGCCCTGCTGAACTGCCATGCCAGCTGCTAGCTGGCCCCTGGTTTTCTGGACCCTGCCAGCTCCCACACATGCAGCAACCACCTGCCTGGCCCCACCGTGCTGTCCCAGGACCACCAATACTGTGTAGCTGCCACCTGGACTCTGTCCTGCTGGCTGAACCCCATCAGGGATTTGGATGATAAGCTTCAGGGTGACATCACTGAGGTTTCCCTCACCCCGCTGGGCCTCTAGTCTAGAGGCCTCTAGTCTCAATGCCTCTGGGCCTATTGGACCAGGCAGGATTGATGGCTGGACATCATCCAGCATATTTTGGATGATAACCAGTGGCTGGAGCATTCAGAATGACCTGTGACACCTTCCAGGACCTTCTGGAGCAGCTCCACCAGCACCTCGAGTGGTGGGACACGAACATGCAGCTGCCCCTTCCCAGAGACACCTGACTGGCCATCGTCTGCTGAAGCTGGCCGCGCCCATCATCCTCCACTACATAGTTTCATAGTTTGTAGGGTCAGAAGGGACATGAGCAAATCATCAAGTCCGACCCTCTGTCATGGCAAGAAAGAATACTGGGGTCAAACGACCCCAGCAAGGTGATTGTCAAGCCTTGTTTTAAAGACCCCCAGGGTAGGAGCCAGCACCACTTTGCTTGCAAGTTGGTTCCAGATCCTAGCTGCCCTGACAATGAAGTAGCGCCTCCTGATGTCTAATCTGAATTTACCCTCTGCCAGCTTGTGACTGTTATTGTAGTCACTCTTGGTAATGCTCAGGGAAACAAGGACTCCCCCAATGCCTGCTGGTCCCCTCTGACTAGTTTGTAATAG
This sequence comes from Crocodylus porosus, assembly GCF_001723895.1. Classification (NCBI taxonomy): domain Eukaryota; kingdom Metazoa; phylum Chordata; order Crocodylia; family Crocodylidae; genus Crocodylus; species Crocodylus porosus. Next base: position 875,544 of record NW_017728907.1, on the reverse strand, counting down.
GCCACTAGATCCCCCCTCAGCCTTCTCTTATGGAGGCTGAACAGGTTCAGGTCCCGTAGCCTCTCCTTGTAGGGCCTGTCCTGCTGACCCCTGGTCATGCGAGTGGCCCTCCTCTGGACCCTCTCCATGTTGTCCACATCCCTTTTGAAGTATGGCGTCCAGAACTGGACTCAGTACTCCAGCAGCAGCCTTACCAGTGCTGCATAGAGGGACAGTATCACCTCCCTGGACCTGATTGAGATGCATTTGTGGATTCATGACAAGGTGCAGCTGGCCTTCCTAACTGCATCCCCACACTGCCTGCCCATATTCATCTTGGCATCAATGATGACTCCAAGATCCTTTTCTGCCTCTGCACTGATGAGAAGGGAGTTCCCCAGCCTGTAGGTATGGTGCTGGTTCTTCCTCCCCAGGTGCATCACCTTGCACTTGTCAGTGTTGAATTCCATCCTATTCTCATCTGCCTACCCCTGTAACCTATCTAGGTCCGATTGCAGCCTATTCCTTCCTTCTAACATGTCCACATCTCCCCATATCTTCGTGTGATCAGCAAATTTGAACAGGGTGCTTTTAACCCCCTCATCCAAGTCACTGATGAAGTGCAGGCCCGAGGACCGAGCCCTGTGGAATCCCACTGCCCACATTCCTCCAGGTCAAAAATGACCCATCCATCACCACTGTCTGGGTGTGTCCCTCCAGCCAGTTGGTGACCCATTTGACTGTGTAGGTGTCAACACCACAGTCCCCCAGTTTCTTAATGAGAACAGGGTGAGAGACAGTGTCGAAGGCCTTCTGAAAGTCCAGAAAGACTACGTCCACTGCTACCCCTGCATCTAGGGTTTTGGTGAGAAGGTCATGAGGTTGGTCTGACAGAACCTGCCTCTAATGAACCTGTGTTGGTTACCCCTAAGCATAATCTCCCCTGTTGGCCCCTCGTGGACATGTGCCAGAATAATTCTCTCAAAAATCTTACCCAGGTTTGAGGTAAGATTAACTGGCCTATAGTTTCCCAGGTCCTTCTTCCTCCCTTTTTGAAGATGGGAACCACATTGGCCCTTTTCCAGTCCTCTGGCACCACACCAGAGCACCACGAGTGCTCAAAAAGTTGTGCCAGGGTCCCGCAAAGACTTCAGCTAATTCCCTCAGCACTCTGGGGTGGAGATTGTCCGGATCAGCTGATTTAAATATATCCAGTCCCTCCAGAAGTTCCCTGACTAGATCCTCCCTGACCTTTGGCCTAGGTGTGCCTCCCCTGGGGCTTGAGGGGGGCCTGGTGGGGGTGGTTGATCTGGTCCCTGATCAGGAAAATGGAGGCAAAGAAATTATTAAATAGGTTAGCTTTGCTATCTGATGTGACGACCAAATTTCCTAGCATGTCTTGAAGGGGTCCCATGTTACCCAGAATCTTCTTTTTTCACCCTATGTATTTAAAAAAGGACTTCTTGTTGTCTTTGATCCGGGAAGCTAGTCCCAGTTCCGTCTCTGCCTTGGCTTCCCTGACGGCCCCCCTGTATCCCCGAGCAACCGTAGTATAATCCTCCCTGCTGATGGCCCCTCCCTTCCATTGGGTGTATGCCTCCCTTTTAGCTAAAAGACATTATTGGATGCTTTTAGTGAGCCATGGGGGCTTTTGTGCCCTCCTGCTCCCTTTGATCCATGTTGGCATTACCTCCCTTTGGGCTTGGAGGATCGTCTCCTTAAGGAGAAACCAGTCTTCTTGGATAGCTGGCTCCCTCCTCTCCAGGACCTCAGTGCTTCCCTGACTATTCTCCTTAGCTCATTGAAGTCCACCCTCCTGAAATCTAGGGCTTCTGCCTTGCTGCAGGCCTTTGCCACCTTGTGCTGGATGGTGAATTCCAGCAGGTGATGATCACTGTTGCCCAGGTGGTCAAGCACCAGCAGCCCCCTCATCAGGT
>NW_017728907.1:867247-873438 GCF_001723895.1 Crocodylus porosus | reverse complement strand
TTCCTGGTCTAGCTCTTCCCCTTGATTGGGTGGTCTGTATTAGACTCCCACCTTTAAGTCTCTTTCCCCTTGACTGCCTTGTATTCTAACCCAGAGCACTTCCATGTGCTCCTCCTCTGACTCTGTGCCACCTGGTGAGGATATGTATTCATCCTTAATGTAGAGTGTCACACCCCACCTTTCCTCCCTGTCCTGTCCCGCCTATAGTCCTTGATATTCACTGCCCAGTCATGCGTTAGGTCCCACCATGTTTCAGTGAGCCCCACTATGTCTGGGTTGGTGTCATCTAGCAGGAGGGTAAGTTCCTCCTGCTTGTTCCCCATACTATGAGCATTTGTATAGAGGAATTTGAGACCTGCTGTGGATGTGTGCACTGGCTCCCTACTCTCAACATTGCCCTGGCCCCTGTTGCTTATCTGTGTATATGTTCCACTCATCAGTCTAGGCTAGGCTGTACTTGTGAGTGCTGCTTTGTTTAGCAGTCCAAGGCTTCATCCTCCATCATCTTCCCCTTCCCCCAATGAGCCTAGTTTGAAGCCTGCTGGAGGAGATCCACCAACCTAGAAGAGGACATAGGCCACCTCTTCAGTGTGGGTAAGGCAACTGCTAGGGAGGCCATCTTGGATGTGTGCAGTGTCCTAAAGGACATGCTGGGGCACATGGTGCTCTGTGTACATGACTCCCTGGAGGGGGTGGTGGGGCTCTATGCCCTGGGGTTAGCCCAGCACATTGAGGCCCTGGACAGAACCCACATCCCCATCACCAGCCTGCCCCACATTGACCACCTCTACTACAAGCAGAGGGGCTTTCACTCTGTTGTGCTCCAGGCTGTTTTTCACCATTGTGGTGCCTTCGCCAGCATGAGTGCTGGTAGGTAGTGTCCATGATGCCTGCATGTTTCAGAACTCTACCCTGCCAGCCTTGGTGCAGTGGTTGCTTCATTCCAGGGTGGTGGACCTCCACCTGGCTGCCTTGGTGGTCCTGCTCCTACTCATCCTGCCTACCTGCTCCTCACTTTGCTCATACAGCCCTATACTAGCCAGCTGAATCCTTACCAGATCTACTTCAACTGGTGCCTGGACCACACCCACAAATTGGTGCATTGCACCTTCAGCCACCTGAAGGGATGCTGTGCACCATCACGATCCACCTCGAGTTTGTTAAGGACAACATTCCTGGGTCATCACTGCACCCTGCATTCTCCATAACAACTGTGACGTCTGGGAGGGAGCTATTCTGTGAGGCCTGAGTGGAGGAGGCACAGTGGTTGGAAGATGTTGCCGCTCTAAGCAAGCTTTATGCCTTCCACTGGGGGCCAGAGTACTGGGTGCGAGAGGTGCTGGCCAACCATTTTTCCCCTGCACTTCCCACTGTAGCCCATCTGAACAGCCACCCACAGATACCCTGTTACCAGATTTGCCTGCTACTTTGGGGTGTGCTCATTTATCAGGGCTAGGGTCTTGGTAATTCTATCAATGTGCTGTTTGTGTTACTAGTGTTTCTATATGGAGCTGTATCTCTCCCTTCTGCAAGCCCTTACCCCCAGTGGAGCTATCTTGCAGGACTCAGTTCAGTGGGGCTGGGTTCCTCCAGTCCCTAAATCAGTCTTACACGCAAACACACACAGATTAACGTGACATGCCTGACCTAGCCAGGTTGATCAGCATGGACAGGCTGACACCCTCATATGCCAAGAATCAGTTCATCAGAGCAACAATAAACTACAGTCAGACACAAGCACACAGTTAAACAGAATACCTCTGAATCCAGCTGAGTATCCAGATGACACCCTCATGGGCCAGCATTCAGTTCATTAGAGCACGTCTGAGCCAAACTGGGTCAATCAGCCTGTACAAGCTGATCCCCTTATGTATTTCAAACTCAGCACGTCCCAATCTTTTAGCCTTTTGATGAGCGGACCCCACAGTATTTCTCGGCTTCACAGGGATCTTTAGCTTAGGTAAGAGAGGTGTTGCTGTAGAGCAAGTGGGGGAAAGAGAAGTAAAGAAGGCAAAATATACCCAATTACCACCAGTTTGACTATAAAAGTTATTTTTTGCTAAGTAGATGAAATATATATTAACACTAGTAGTAACAGACATGCAAAGGAAAAACAAACACAAACAGTCACAGTATACCCTGTTTTCACTAAGTTTTTGGGGAAACTTAGCTCAAGCTTAACTAATACAGTTCATGTTCAGAAATCTATGCATAGAGAGAGAAGAGAAAAGGGAGAGAGAGCTGGGATCTCACCAGTCCAAGGCACTTGGGTTGCAGAGCTGACAGGTCAAAGTTCTCAGCACGATCCTTGAAGGGAGATGATCTTCCTCCTGCAGCCTCTCCAGAAGAAAGCAAGTGGTATCAGCACACACTGCTGCTTCTTTTACAGATTTTTATACCCCCAGTTCAGCTTCTTTCAAGCATTCTCAATAGTGTAAATCAAATTGTCCTCTCTATTGACAAGGGGTTATCTGGGTGGAACATCTCAGGAACTTGATTGATACTCAGGAAACACATACTTAGGAGCCAGCTTGACATTCCTATGGATAGCAGATATACTTGATGGGATATCTCCTGGTGTCTTCAGAAACAATAGATTGTAGCACCAGGGTTTTGGAGTTTTACTTGCTGTGAACAAGCCTCAGCTTAGCATGACTTTTCCAGATCTTACTATAGTCTTTTAACAGACTTAAGGCAATTATTGAAGTGTTCATAACCTGTTGTGGAGAGGACTTCCACCAGTCATCTCGGGAAAAGTATGACAACACTTGTGGACAGGACTCCAACGGGCTGGATGCTGTGATGAAAGCTGTACCATTGTTCAAATGTAGCCCATATCCCCTCTGACTTGGTCTATTGCCTCAGCATTCCCTAACCAGGCAACCGAGTTTTAGCCAATTAAGTTCACATAGGCCTCCCATAATGGGACCAGGGAATGTATGGCCCGAGATACCTAGTAAACTTACTCTTGCTTAGAGGTGTGGGGGCGGGGAAGGAAAAGTCCTTTGTAAATCCAGATTAGAACTGGTCTGATAAATGCTGAGCTGGGTGTGAGGGTTGATTAGCATTTGCAACACAGCTTCCCCATCATGCAGTGCGCCCCTGCTTTGCTGATCCCAGAATTCACTGCAATCTCTGCTTCAGGCTTTCTGTTCTCCATCTCTCATGTAAATGAATGGTCATCTGGTCCCATCTCCGATGCAAATGAGACCTAGGGCAGTTGTTTCACTTTTGTCACCCTTATCTGGTGCATTAGGTGCATCTCTCACTGCATCTTAATCAGTTTCTGTTTAGGTAGAGGAAAGGTGGGGGGCAATTCTTTGTGAGTCAGAGAGTCTGTGTCCTGTGTCAGGGTTCCCCAAGAACATGGAGGTGGCAGGTAACAACCCCCCGCCCAGCACCATGCTCACTGTTGACAGTTTTCAAAAAAACACTTTATTGTTCTCACAACAAACAGATTGCACCTTCCTCCTCCCTCCACAACAACAGAGCACCCATTGTGGCTTTAGCAGATACATAAGCCATACATTATAAACAGGACAGCTGGGAATGGGCTGTTATGGTAACCAGTAGTGCAATTCCTCTGTATTGATAAATAAGATCCAAACTACCCAATTTCTCCTTTCAAGATTGTTATTGTATGCTTTTAATTGAACATATAAAATACATCAGAGAACATGTTACTTGGAACTCAGTCCTACAGAGGGGCTTACAAAGGAGCACTTTGTATGTCTTGAAATTATGTACCCTCAGGATTCAGCCACAATGCTGCTTGCAGACATGAAAAAAACAAAACAAAACAAATAACAAAACCAAACCAAACCAAAAGAGTGCTTTACTTTAAATTCGGTATACTCCCATACTGAGTTCAGCACATGCTCAGAAAAGGCACTGCATTAGTTGGACCCAGCTTGCTCAACATCTGTATTAGATCAGGCACTTTAGTCTGATTGAATCAGGTATTAGATAAAAGTGTCAAAAAAGCCCTGCAGAAGTGCCTGATCTATACAGATGCTGCAGAGCCAGGTCAAACTAATGAACTGCTTCTTCAGGTTAAGTGCATGGGGTAGAGGGGTTCATTTCTGCCAACAGCAATCTGATCAAAGTCAAAGTTAATAGTATCCCGTGAATCCCAGACATACACAGCTATGTTTTATAGTTGAAAATACTCATTGATGTAAAATCCATAATTTTCTACCATTGTTATTTTTCATGCACAGTTTTCTGGTTTTAGTATTTTATTTTTAAAAAAATCAATAAAATAATTTTAAAAAGCCCTCTTTCCCCCACCAAAAAATGGTGTTGCTTACTGTGTTTTTCAGCTCTACATTTATATTGTTGTCTTGCAGCCCAACCTGAAATCTGTTCCTCTACCTTGCAACTTCCCTTGCATATAACCTAGAACATCACTATCACAACAAGAGCACTACAATACTCTGGTCTACAAATGTATCATCAATAGTAGACAGGAACTTACTGTCCACTTCATTACTTTGGGGTGGGGGGTTTTGTTTCCACTTCATTACTTTGGGGTGGGGGGTTTTGTTTCCTGAGCCTGAGCTATTGCTCTGTATATCTGGCAGTGTAGCTACCCAGAAAACACTTTATCTATGAACTAGATGCCAGCTCTGTTTCTTACCCATGCTTTTTTCTTTTCTTGTCCTCTATCTGAGAAAAGGGAAAGAGGCAGCTCTATTCAGACTCAGGCTAGGTACAGAAACATAAAACTGTGACAAGTTAACAACAACAAAACAAAAAACAAATCTGATTTCTATTTATCTTGGATAAAATGCAAAATTCATGGTTATGGATGCACAAACCATAGAATCCTAAGTGAGATGACTATAACATCTTGTACATATCAGAGCAATCATTTCAGGCTCATCTGTTTGTATAGATTATTCACAACCATAAGGGCTAGGACTGTAATTATGTTTTTAAATGAAACTTAAGATTCGTGATCCCAGTTCTTGGCCAAGGGGTCAATTGTGCTGCAAATTTCACAGATGCATAACAAAATGGGACTATATGTATAATACCCATTATCATAGCATTTGAACACTATTCAGATGATCAAAATACAAACAAGGGCCAAATACTAGGGCTGTCAGAGGTTTTGGACCATGCTTCAGATCTGTAGAAGCTTCGGACACTTCAGCGTCCGAAGCAGCATGTCTCGATTGAAGCGTTGGCTTCGTTAGACTTTCCAAAGTGGTTCAGAGCTTCCAAAATGGGTTCATTAAGTGCAGATCCTGTCAGAACAACCTGGTGGGCTTCTATGACAAGGTCACAAAATCCTTAGATGCAGGGGTAGCAGTGGACATAGTCTTTCTGGACTTTAGGAAGGTCTTCAACACTGTCTCTCACCCCATTCTCATTAAAAAACTAGGGGTCTGTGGTGTAGACACCTACACAACCAAATGGGTCACTAACTGGCTGGAGGGCTACACCCAGAGAGTGATGGTGGAGGGTCATTTTTGACCTGGAGGGATGTGGGCAGTGGGGTTCCGCAGAGCTTGGTCCTTGGGCACACACTGTTCAACATCTTCATCACTGACTTGGACAAGGTTAAAAACACCCTGTTCAAACTTGCTGATGACACTAAGATATGGGAGAGGAGAGGCTCAGAGACCTGAACCTGTTCAGCCTCCACAAGAGGTGGTGAGGGGGGATCTAGTGGCCTGTTACAAACTAGTCAGAGGGTACCAGCAGGCATTGGGGGAGTCCCTGTTCCCCCAAGCGCTACCAAGAGTGACTAGAAATAATGGTCACAAGCTCACAGAGGGTAGATTCATATTAGACATCAGGAGGCGCTACGTCACTGCCAGGGCGGCTAGGATCTGGAACCAACTTACAAGCGAAGTGATGCTGGCTCCTACCTTGGGGGTCTTTAAGACAAGGCTAAACATGCATCTTCCTGGGATCGTTTGACACCAGTACTCCTTCCTGCCATGGCAGGGGGACAGATTTGACGATCTTCTCAGGTCCCTTCCGAACCTACAAACTACGACACTATGGAAAAGCTTCGGAGCCACTTCAGATATCCGGCCACAGTGTATAGTGCGGAATCAATTAAATATCTATAACTTTGGGTTTTTTCAGTCTTTCATAGATTTCATAGACATTAGGGCTGGAAGGGACCTCGGGAGATCATCGAGTCCAGCCCCCTGCCCAAAGGGCAGGAAGTCAGC
>NW_017728907.1:839539-867236 GCF_001723895.1 Crocodylus porosus | reverse complement strand
GGCCCCAGAGCCTGAAAAAGAGACAGGCAGCCTCTGCAGCCAAGAGCCAGGGGCCCTGTCTGGACGGAGCCCAGAACCACGGGCTCCATCTGGGTGGCCGTCTCTGAGGTGCCCGATGGGGGGGCCGCAGAGCCCGAGGGGACCCTTGGGGTGTGACGCATGCCCATCCGTGTCATGCCTCTGGTAGGCTGGCTACGGCTGGGGCTGGCTATGGCTTGGGGGGTCGCAGGCAGCATTTCGTGCCCTCCCACACCCTCTCCTGTGCGAACTCCATGCTAACTCGAGTGCCTGTTTGCGCAGCCTGTTCGCGTGGCTCCCTGGGGGGCTGGGCCAAATAGCGGCCTGGGCGGGGGCTTGACCCTGCCCAGCACCAGGCAGCGGCCTCCTCCCAGCAAGTGAGGAGTTAACCCCTTCCCACCATGAGCCCGCTTACCTCCGGCTGTGCTGGCGGTCGGCAGGGGGCTTTGCGGCTGCTGAGCGGGTGTCTGGGGGGCTTCGGGGGAGCGGGGGCACAGTGGGCTTCACCCGCACATCTCTCACCGCTCTGGAGCCTGAATCTTATTTGGATGAAGTTTTCTTGGGTGGTAGCATCTGCTGAGAGCATGAATCCTGCCCAGTTTCAAGAAGATCGGTGCAGGGGTTCGGGGGGAATTGCACCCCAAATACTTGAAAGCAGAACTCATGTCATGTCTATGTGTTACACCATAGGGGGCGGGGGGGCTGCAAGGGCCGTAGTCCCTGGTAAGGCCACAGAGCCTGCAAGTTTCAAGCTCTGTGTAGGGGTTTAGGGGGAACTGCACCTCAAACTACTGACAGGCAAAATTCATGACATAGATGACACTGTGTGTGTTAAGGTACAGCAGGGTGAAAACTGCAGGCCTGCTAGCCCCTGCTGAGGCCAGAAAGCCTGCCAGCTGTCACAGAGATAGGTACAGGGGGGTTTTGGGGCCCTGCACCCCTAGCTGCCAACAGGCAATACTCATGACATTGGTGCTTTTGCAACTGATTGTGTTTGTCTTGGGGCAGTTGATTGTCTGTATTGATTATTTCCTCTCCTTAGTCTATGGTTTTCTGGGTGTTAATCCATGCTCATTAACTTGTTATGTAGTAGCTAGGTTCTGTGTATTGAACAGGTCCCTGAGTGAATTGTAACTGATTGGTAACTGTAGCTTAACAGCCAGGCTTGCAGTATTCCCCCTCTCCCCCGCCCCACTGTGGCCCAAAACAGAAACAGCTGCCCAAGCACCCATATCACAAGTTTTGTTTGTCCACAACTTGAGGTGCAGTTTCCTCAAAACCCCTGCACCTATCTCCTTGAAACATGGCAGGCTCTGTGGCCTCAGCAGGGGCCACCATCCCTGCAATTTTCAGCCCACTACACCTTAACACACACAGGCTCATCTATGTCACAAGTTTTGCCTGTCAGCAGCTTGAGGCACAGTTCCCCCCAAACCCCTGTGCATATCACTTTGAAACTTGGCAAGTTTTTTGGCCTCAGCAGGGCCTACAATCCCTTCAGTTGTGACCCCACTGTGGCTTAACATATAGACATGACATGACTTTTGCTTTCATGAATTTGGGGTGCAGTTCCCCCCGAATCCCTGCACTGATCTTCTTTAAACTGGGCAAGCTTCATGCTCTCAGTAGAGGCTACCACTTGTGCAAGTTTCATCCAAATCAGACAAAAAACAACAAATTTATAGATATTTCATTGATTCCCCATTATACCTTATGGCCGGATCTCTGAGGCAACTCCGAAGGTTCAGAGGGCCAGATCAAAGCGGGAAACCAATTCAGAGCTCCAGACTGGATCCCTGGGATCCGAACCACCTGGATCCAAAGCTGGATCAAATAGCTGCCTACCAACTACCAGAACATTAAAGAAGTACATGTATGAAAAGGCTTGGCTTGCTAATAAAAAAGGGAATTTCTCTTACAGTTCAAAGTAACTGTCTCTTACAAAGGATTCTTGTGGCTCTACCAGATGCATACACCATACATTATAAACAGGACAGCTGGGAATGGGCTGTTATGGTAACCGGTAGTGCAATTCCTCTGTCTTTATAAATAAGATCCAAACTACCCAATTTCTCCTTTCAAGACTGTTATTGCATGCTTTTAATTGAACATATCAAATCAATATCAACTTAGCAGAGATCTAAGAATCCATGATTTGAGTAGCAGGCATCTGATGTGAACAGCAGGCATTTGATGAATACTCTTTTTAAGGTAGATATCCAAAGTTCAAATGTTTTTAAAACAGCATGCAACAAGAGGCAAGTGCACTTGGAGAAGGTAGTGAGACAAAAAGGTGCTGATTATGTGAAAGGGGAAGGTTAGATTGCTTTCTCCACTGAACTTCAAGTCCCCAATTTTTTACCCATGCAACTGAAATTTCTGTGGAAACTAGTAAGGATAAACAATATTGAAATTTTCAAGCATGATTTAATGTTACCTAGGTAACCATTTGTAATTAATTTTAAGCACCAGTTGGTTTGTGACAAGCATGAAACCTGATAAAGGTTCTCAGAAACTCTTCCCTATTTTCTTAGTTGAAATCATAAGAATATTAGAATTTCCTTATACTACCACAGCTGTAAATACAAAATTAGCTGTTACTTGTGCATAGGTGAGCTAGTGAGTTTCTGAACTAAGTAGAAATACACAGGTAGGATTTGTTTTTTTTCAACCAGTACTTGAAAATAAACAAAAATGCTAGAGGAGGGAAATTCTAATATTCAATTTTACTCTATTCATTGTTATGTTGTGTTGCACTATAGTGGTTAGTGATAAACTAAATCTAGAAATGGTCACTGCAGTGAGCTGCTGTTCCAGGTTAAGCTTCTATATTGAGTCTTGTACAGAAATAGATGTTGTTCTTTTTCATTTTGTTTTCTTATTTTTGAAAATAAATGGGTACAAGTTGCAGATTCTTAGTGTGCACTAAGGTCTACCTTTGTGATCCTCAAAGCTAGACAGACCCTTTTTGAACGACATAGGAAGGATATTTTCAGCTGCACAAAACCTAGGCCTTTTTTCCAGATTTGGGTCCCAACCCAGTTGCAGGGCCAGATGTTGTAAAGAAGTAGTTTAACACACTGACTTCCATTTCTTAGTAGTTTTGCTGAGAAAGCAATTTTATTTCCCACCAAGTTTGACATTGTTGATGTGCTGGCAGAGGCCTAAGGGATGTCTTCAATCAATGTATTCCATGCTTCTGTCCTGCATTTCCAACAGAAAGGGGTTTGATTCTACTTTCTAAAATCCCTGGTCCCCACCAAGGCAAACACCATCATAGACCCAAGCTCTATCTAGGCTTAGAATTTAGAGTACACCCAGCATTGAATTTTATAGATTTTAAACAAATTTGAACTAGTTTTTCTACTCGGAATACCCTGATATCTCTATATTCCAAATAACAATAAAGCATGTGGATACAGAAGAATCACTTAAACACAACCCTGCAATGACAAATGAATGTTTAGTATCTTAACTTTTAGGGGAACATGTGTTTTATGTTAATAAGTGTCAAAAAGAAGACTTAGGCTCAGCCTTGTACTCACTGATGGGTGGTAGGTAAGAGATAATCCTGGATTACTCTTTTTACATAGGATTCTTTTGTCTTTGCCCATTTTTATTATGAAGCATATTTTAAATCAATAGAAAGAATTATTAGAAATAGGTGCAGGATCATGAGTTAAAGTATTTACTTTTCTTATACAAACTAGTTTTCATATATTTTGTTTTCTATCAAATTGTACTCAGGTATATGCTTTAATCTATACATTGTAACTACAAATCAAATTCAAAAAAGTTTAAGTTTTTAGTAAAAATAATGTATTGTGAGTGAAATAACATTTTCAAGTATCTGTGGCTTCCCAATTAAATTATGCATACTTTGTAGCATTTGTTTATCATTTATAGCTATCAAATGCTATATATATTGCTGTTGTTTTCCTTTAGGGAGCAGCAGTTCTATTGGTTTACTCTTAGAAGCACAAGCATATGACATTTGATACATTTCATGTTGTTTAGGCAAGCATCATATTTTCATACACATTTCTTATGCCCAGAAATTCTAAAATTAAAATAGTCTTTAAAATGTCAGAAATAAATGTCTGTATTGTTATTAACACAAATATGAAATGTTATAGAATGAGGTCTGACTATCAGTCAAACATGTAGGTAAGGCTGTATTGCTATTTCCAAAGTGTTAAAAATTGCAAAAAAACCATGTAGTTAAAAAAGCTTCCAAATAGCTGCATCCCCAAATTAATTTTTTATTCCTTTGTCTTCTGTTTTTTAAGTATCAACAGTATACGTCGGTCATATTTTTAAATAGCAGTAGTAGTGTATTTACAGCTTACACTAACAACACAATACAATAAATAATATATAATAAAATTAAATAATTTATGGTTGTTGGTAAAAGCACATAATATGATTACATACTCTCCAAACAAAAGTAAGATAGAATATAATGATACAAAATAGATAAAATGAAGCAATATACAATACAAGAGAAAAGCATAAAAATGGGGCAATTCTATTTGATTTTGGCTCTTATTCTTTGTGCAAGTAATGCACATATGCCTAGTTGTTACAGAGGAGTCAAATATTTTTTTCCTTCATTAGCCCAGTACTTGACATTTTCCACTAATAGCAAAATCCAGTTCATACAATTTCTTTAAAGAAAAACAAAGCAATGTAACTTTGGCCAAGGACCCTGCCACTTTAAGAAGGGAGACCAGTTGGCTGCTCTAGCAAAGAAGGGCAGACTGGCCATCAGCCCAAGTGGAAACTCTGTGTGACTAGGAAGCCATGCAAAAGGAAGGGGTGGGGCTTTGAAGCACATATGCCCATTGCTTGAATTCCCAAGTGGGCAGTTTGCCTTTATGTGCTGCAGGAAGAGTTGCTTCTGGGAGAGAAGGGATGCTAGAGACTGACAGGCAGACCACTAAGGGAAGTATTGCTTGCAGGCAATATTAACTCCAAGCATGGCAGAGTTTTAGTTTGTGAAGCAACTTGCTTGTGTTAATGTTACAACTTGAGCTTGAGACTAGAGAACTGGGTTGTGGCTACAGGGAAGGTATGCAGGCTATGGAGGGGTGCCTGGCGGGGCAGTCTGTGACAGGTAGTCTGGCCTGGGGTTAGGGCCCCAGAGGGCTCAGACTGATAAAGTGGGACCAGCCCAGTCTTGGATTTGAGCCTCAGGGGACTGAAAGTTGGCCCAGAGTATGAGACGGGGCTAGGAGCCCAGAGCATACAAGTGCAAGATGGAGCTAGGGCTCAGGACCCAAGATCAGGGACAGTGGACCTGGATTAAGGATCATAGCCAGAATAAAAGGGCCAGTGCCAGGAAAGCTGAGGCCCAGACAGAGGTTCAAGGCTTCAAAGCCCAAAGCTTCAATCGGAAACAAGGGTCCACTCCAGATGAACATGGAATAACATCTGTGAGACAGGGCTGTGGCTTCAGGAGAGAATGGAGGCCAGAACTGTAGCCCATAAGGCAAACTTGTGCTTCAAGGCACTGATAGGGCTAGAGGGTCATAACTTAGTACCCAAGGGAAAGACAGAGGCCACCTGGGTATGAATAATACTAGCCAGCCACAGTCAACAAGGACTCACTCTGGGACCTTGGGGCAGCCTCCCTTAACAACATAATAGTTCCATCAAGGCATGGGAGGTAAAGAAAAGGGAGGGTACCCTGAGAAGCCAGTGGGGGGGGCCCAGAGTTGCATGGCTATGAGAGGGCACCACAGCTGCCCCTGGGGCATGACCCTCCTATAGATGACTTATCTCAATATTTATGTAAGAACATATCTAATCTGTATATGGGGTCAAATAACACCTGCTCAAAATGACTACAGAGTTGTGTAATTAGAATGAATCACAGCCTGCTAATGGTCTCTTGTTGTTTGGTACTTCAGATAGGTAAATTTCTACACCAAAAGAATGCTTTACTAATCTCACAACATATTTTAAAGCTTTGTTCCACAAGCACAAGTGATACAAATTTAAAACTCGCCCTCTCTCTCTCTAAAAAATAACTACCATAATCACATGGTCTTTGGATTCCAGCTGCTGGGATTTTAAGAAAAAAACACTGAATATCATTTAAGTTGAGAACACGGTTATTTAAAGAAACACCAGAGCACCCCAAGGAATGACAAGGTTGAATGGTCACAAACTCCTCCATGACCTTTTCAAGCTGGACATAAGGAAGAACTTTACTGACTGAGCCTCCAAGGTTTGGAATAGACTGTCACCAGAGGTGGTTCAAGCACCTACATTGAATGCCTTCAAGAGACATTTGGATGTTCATCCTGCTGGGATCCTATGATCCCTGCTGACTTCCTGCCCCTGGGGCAAAGGGCTGGACTCAATGATCTTCCGCAGTCCCTTCCAGCCCTAGTTTCTATGAATTTAACTGTTTTCAGGTTAAGAATGCAGAGAAAGAACAAAAGTAACATGCAACACCCTAATTAAGGTTATGTCTATGATAAATGGCAGGGAACCTGAATGTCAGAAACTGAGCATATCGTTTTGCTGGCATGTTGTTACAAGGACAAATTGTAAGGCTTAAAAACTTCAGAATGTGAACCCACTCATAGCATGGCATGTGAACCCCTAATAGCATGGCATCCTGATTCAATCCTGTCAGATGATTTTAGTTGATAACAGACTTACACACTGTAAAGTGGCTTCCCGCACCACCAGTCATGTCACCTCCCAGCTGGAACAGTAGTGTCTCCTTGTAATAGATCTCCTGCCACATCTTCGATGTAATAGGAGATAAGACTACTGGGAGGCAGCTGAGAATGGTTATGGACTCAAAATGTCTGTGGCTCTTTGCAGGGCTCCACCATCCCCATCCCCTGCCCTCACCACACCTGATGTTCCAGGTGCTGTTGATTGCTTCTAAGGTTTGTTACTATCTTTGCTTGAAGAATCTCGACTAGGGTCCTTGTCTAAGTGACTGCTTGCCCCATGCTTCCCTGCATGGGTCCCAAGAAAGCTACCTACCTCTCTCTGGTTCTTCCCTCATCACCCTCTTGTGACTGGGGTCCTCTCTCTCTTCTTCTTCCCCTTCTGGGAGATTAAGGTCACCTTTATCTTCCTCAGGTAACTGGAGTAGTTCCCTTTACCCCCTGGAATCAGACTCACCAGTCACTCAAGCCTCTTCATTGGCTCCAATTCTTGGTTGGACCTCATCTGCTAAGTTGCAGAGTCAGAGCTTACCCTTTGGCTCTCTACTTGTTCTTCTTCCCTCACCTGCTCTCTCCTCTTCCCTTCTTCTCTTCTCTGCTTGGTTTCTTCTTCTGTCCCTCTCAGGGCTCCCTCATCAACCCTTAAATCTCTCTCTCTTCAGCTGGGCCCATCGTGGCAGTTCCCTATTGGCTGCCTGCCTGACCCAGCTGTTCTTTCTTTGCTCACCGGCATGGTACTTCTTCCTTTCTCTTTGTTCTTTTCCCATGCTGCTTTTTTTTCTCCATGCTTGAATTACTAGGTCTGCTGCACATGCTAGGTCTGCTGCAGCAGCCTTTGATCTGCCATGGCCCCACCTGACTTCTCTCCTCATCCTGATCATGGCAGGGTTTGCTGCGTATCCTCCAGCTCTGAGAGGTAAGGTTCTCTTTTGTATTCCTTCCTGATTCTGTTCATGGCAGGGTGCTTCAGGCACCCTGTCACACACACACAAACAAAGTGTATAAGCACAGAAAAGGGGTTTATTAAGTGAATAGATTACAGCAAGGAAGGGAATATTAATTAACTGAATGGTGAACACACACTAACAAGAAGTTATATACTTTACCAAACTAAAAACAGATAGCAGTAGAATAACAATTGGTTAACAGCAAATATGAATGGTAAACAGCAACAACAGAACAGGCAAAAGCAAATAGGTTGAACACAACTCAGACCAGAGATAAACTATAGACCAGGGTGGAGTAACACATGGGTCCATGATAACCAGGGACCCCCTGTGGTCCCAGGTGCAGCACAGCCCAGGCAGACATCATGGCTATGGACCAGAAGTTAGGGGGCAGTCTTGAGGCTCTGTGTAGGAGGCAGAAGCGTCCTGGGGCCATTCATTGCAAGGAGGCCCCACTTCCACTCCCACTCCATTTAACCGTGGGCACTCTTTGCCATCTGAGGATAGCCACCAGCACCAATGCCACTGGAACAGGACCAGACAGGACAGACTGTACCCCCAGGGCAAGCAGAGGAGTGGGCAGGCAGATGAAGGCAGTGCGGACCCCATGCCCCCTTCCCACAGGCTGGCCCCAGCCCAGCCCCAGCCCAGGCTGCAGCCCTGGATGCATGACTTGTGCCAGGTAGAGGAATTGGCCTAGTTTGGGGCCAGGGCTGCCTTCACTTCAGCACTGCTCATGCCCCCTGGCTCACCCCGGAAGGGCTGAGGAGGCTGGGCAGGCCCAGCTGTAGCCCCCTGGTAGGTGCAGAGGTAACCTGCCCTCACCTGGTGGGGGGCCTCCAATTTTTTGTTTGCCCAGGGCCCCGGTAAATCTTAATCCACCACTGCACTTCCACAGACACACCTCACAGCACTGTGTGGGTATTTGAAGGCCTCAGTGACTTCACTTTCACCAACCAACTACCTGAGGTAAAGGGCCTGCCACTCAATGTCAATCAAACAAGAATGAGTGAATCTCACATACAATTGATGCACTCATCTGTTACTCAAACTCAATCACTTACTTTTATTTCAGAGTCATACATGCCTTTCCTGCTATTAACTCTGGCCTTTCTGTGCAGGCCCAAATCATTAAAGTAGGGCAGCAAGTCATATGTTTAGATCTTCTTGAGACTTCAGATGGGAACATTTACTGTGCAGGCTCAATAATGTCAACTTTAACTCTTCACACAATGGATCAAAAACTCTCCTGCCACGGTGTAGTGACTGTTCTGTTTTCTTAGGGTCAGTCTGTATCTGAAAAGTTTAGGTTACTTATATGGTGAGATACTACAGTGCCAAAGCACCAGCAAGCTAGCTTTTGAAACTATTGTTAGAAGTTAAGGTGTTTTAATCCAAGATATTGCTAATGTTTTATGGGCATATAAACATCCTTTTGTACTTTAAAAAGTTACTAAACTCAAGTATTTGAAGTCAATTTTTTTCTTTTGTGCTTGTGCCAACTACTTAATCATTCCTGAAATCTTAAGAGTAATAAAAGCTAAAACATTATTGCTCCCCCAAATGAATGTCTCTGGAAAATTAATTTATTTCCCAAACCTCCAAATGCAAGTATTACTGTGCTGTCATGTATCCAGGTCACTATTTAATCTTCATCTTCCTGGGGAAGAATAGGACCCAGTTATTTTAGCCCTATCCAGCAAATATCCAACAATATGTTTGGGGTGGTTCAGATTCTGATCTCAAATACCCTATTATTAATCTGAAATAACCCTACAGAAGTCAGTATGGTTAATCATCTGAATAACTTCAGTCAGAAACTTTCCAAATCAAAATAAGCCACATTCACCAAATGAGCCATATTCACTAGGTTCAGCTGGCAAATAATAAAAGCTGGGCCCCAGTAGTGAAAAGGACAAACAGTTGCATTGCAAAGCAGTGAGGTAGTTGCAAGCTCATTCTTTATTAGTAGGTCTGTAACCAAACAGGGCAGATCTAAATTTAGCAGCAGTGCCCTGGAAGGGACTTTATTAGAACTTGGCTTATGAATGGATTTATTTGACACATCTCTCTGAAAACAATGTTCTGGCTAAGCCTTTTTTCTGGAGGTTAAAACTGTTGGTAAATGGAAGAATCCTAGAATGATGTCAGTCAATTCCACATCAATTTGTTCTTTGTTGGAATTAACTCCTGTAATGTCCAAGGACTTGTTGCTGCCTTCATCTAACTAGTGACTGTCTAAATCTGAGACTCTGTACTCCTTAAGGCTAAATACAGGCAGTCAGAAAGCCTGAGGCTGCATCAATTCAGTCTTTGCAGGTTAGTCTAAACTGCAGAGATTAAATTGCAGAGAAACAGCAGTGGACAGACATTTACTTTTGATCCAGGAAATGCAGCCACATGCCTGTAGTGGCTCAGGCTAGAAGCTGGAGGAGTGGGGGGTACTAGAGCACAGCTCTCTGGCTATGTATTTAGTTCCTCTTCCTGCTACCCCCAAGATGTCTGGCATTTGCAGTCCAGAATTACAGCAGGAGGACTCTGCAGGGTTGCTCATCACTCCCTGTTCCTGCTTCCATGTGCATGTGGGATTCGTAGTGCACAGTTGCAGCCACCAATAAATTTGAGTTAGAGGAAGGGGTGTTTAACTCCCATCCTTGGTCCAAGACCTCACTTGGGGTTTGCCTCAGAGGGCAGTCTCTGCCACAGACTGGGCTGCATCCCCAGCCTGGCTTGCCCCCACACACTCCCTTATAAGTCAGCCCTCACTGCTCCAGCTAGGGAACAGAAGGACAGGGTCAGCCCTGGTCTCTGAAGCCAGACAGCATAGGCCAGTGCAAGACTAGAAAGTGTGCTGCAGTGCTGGGAACTTGAACCAGGAATGGGTCTGGGACAGAAGTTTCAAAAATCAGTTATGTCTGATAGTACAGTCAAGTTTGTCTTAAAGCAGTTTCAGCCATTTTGAAACTGGTTTATGTGCACTGACCTTCTATTCTGTTACAGGTTGAAACCAGTTTCTGATCACTTGAATTGGTTTATGTGTAACTTCTGTCCCTAGCCTAAAAGACCGAAAGGGAGGAGTTTTTCCTTGCTTTCCTTTGAAGTGTCTAAGCTGCTATGGCATAGAAATGCTAACACATCCCTCCTAAACTGTACTCTTTAGGTTTTCTATCTGTATCCCCAGCAAATAGCAATCTAAAGAAGGGTGTTTGTACCCAAAAACTTGCAAAGAAGAATTTTTACAACTATTTTAGTTGGTCTAATAAAAGATATCAGATTTACCCAAATAAACTTCTCTGCCTATGTCCTTCTACCAACACAGCTACAACCTATACCCTGAAAGAAGGAGTCAGAGTTCTATTACCCAATAGATCCTGAATAGAACTAATAAGATTGCCCTGGCTTTTAAATTTTCCCCCTGTTGCTAACAACATATATAGAGGAAACTGATCTTTTAATAAAAAAATACTCAGACAATGGATATCTACAGAATTATATCAGACAACCTTTCCAGCATCCTTCTTCACAATAGTCCCAAGGACCTGGGTTTGATTATACTTGCTGAAGCCAATGGCCAGTCCTGCACTGGTTTGAATGGTATATGATCTGGGACTTAAAAATCATCTTTGTGGGAAGAGGCCTGCATAGCTCCTTATAGAAATTAAGTTTTGTATCGTATTTTGAGAAGTGATCTCATCAGCATTGGACTTGCTCCTACAATCAATTCCAAATGAAATTTTGCAAGAAATAAAGAGGAAACAGAAATACAGTCTTTGAAGTGAAACAGCACATATACTAGTGGAAATGTCATGCCTCTCAGTGTGCTTCAGTAAGTGTAACACGATGTGCATCTCAGAATCCAAACAAGCTAATATATCAGATGCTCGTTTCAAACTGGCTACTAATGCAGCACTTTTGTGATTCCTTTCCCTTTTGTTCCTGAGAGTAAATTCTGACATTCAACTAGCTGAGGCCAGACAAGAAGGCCCTAATACATACTCCCTTTTAGACAAGTAAGTAGCTATTACCCAGGTAACGGTAGCCCCAATAAGTTGCATTTTGAGCCCCGTATGCAGCTTTTAGATCCTAATTTCCCCAGGAAACTGCATAAAATGGAAGAGGAGGATTAACACAATGGATATTTAAATTGGGGGTAAAATGTTTCACCGCTTTACTAACCCTGACAGGTTTATACAGGACAAATTCTTAGCAGGTATAAATGAGCATCTTTCTACTGAAGTCAATACAGCTGTGGCCATTTACACCAAATCAAAATGCAGCCTTCAGCAACTGAAGATGTGTATATATATTGTTAGTTATGAAATGTGATGAGAATAATAAGCACAGCATTTTCTATAATGTATTATTTAACAAAGGTTGATAGATTTTTAATTATTGTGAATGCACAACTGCCTGAACCTCAGTGTGAGACTCTGTGATTGCTAAACAAAGCATTGAGATACTTCTAAAAAAATGTGAAGGATAATGTTTGAGGACTCAGAGCATTTGCAGCCCCAGGCTATGCCATGAAACGGCCACAGCATTACACTGCCTAAAAATCCAAAACAGAGTTTTAAAGAATCATTGGGGGAGTGGGGGAAAAAAGCATGCTTAGAAGTGTTTGACTTTTAGTACTTCTGAATACGTATAAGATGAAAAATATTAGAATATTACCATATCTAAACCAGCTTAGTTTCTGTATTACAAAATCTCTTTGGATTTTTATAAAGGAAACAGCAATGAAAAGACTGAGGGAAAAGAACTCTATTTTCATATTAAAACATTCTTCAAGTTGAAAACAATTTATGGGTGATTTTTAAATTCAGTAGCATGTCCAAATTGTTCCAAGTAGTAATAAAGATTCTCTTATAGGCTACTTTCAAATTTAATGACACACACTTAATAAAATAACATGCAGGTAAAACAGAACATTAAGCTTAGCTAGCCAGGATTGTATTTCTGTGTCTCATTAATTCATGTAGCTGAGTTGCATTTTCTCCATATTCGTGTCTGTTCCATTTTAAACTGATTCCTGGCAATGTGGTCTCTGTCACCCATGAGGCTTACTTAGAATGATTGCCTCCTTAATAGCCCTCACATTGGAGTTGTTTACTGCCAACAGCTGAAATTAACAGTAGTGCCTGGTAGCCCAAGAGAAACAAAATTTCCAAATTAGAGGCTCAGCACTCTTCATTTCTCAGGGAACCTTTACATCAAGTGTACTCAGAGAGCCAATAGAAGTCATTTTAGCAATTTAAATCTCCATAAAGGATTGTCATTTACTCACCACAACAAATGAAATGCTTAACAAAATTAGTTTTACTATTAAGTCCAGTATAAGATAATCTGCATTAGTATACTTTGGTGTAGATGGAAGCAACTAACAAATCAGCCATCATAATGTAACTGGGTTATTTATGTAGATATGTTGATACTCTTCACTCCTGACCTGCAGTACCACTGCTATTTCTATCCCCTGGCTCTCCTGAGCAGACATCAACACCTAGTTTGATTGTAAAGTGATTTGGTGCTGTAAATATCCTCTGCAAGGGATTGCTAGAATAATGTGTTTAATTCCTCTTCAATTTAAAAATCATTTTTACACAAATTTACTGCTCTTGATTTTGTAGCTGCTTTTAATTTACATTAGTGCAGCAGAGAGAGATAACAAGCTCCTTAGTTTTTCTAACACCATGGGGTAAGTACAACTGGAGCTTTGGGTTTCAGGAGTGAGAAGCTAGTGTTCTATGTCATTTAACAGGCCCTAGAAACTATTCCAAAGCATGTGGATAAGAAGTACAAATGTTCAATATTGTTGCCACAAATGAGATTTTTAAAACTGTTAAAAATCAGTCTGAAAGACTACACATAATTATATACAAAAAAGTAGAACTCTTGGTTCCAAAATGATATCTTTTGTTAGACCATCTGGGAAATCACAAGACAATTGTCCTTTTCTTTCAATGATGCAAGGATAAGATTCTCTTCTTTACTTCGTCACTCATTGGCTACTGTGTAGAAATCAGGCTTCTTCTCTTCTAGGGAAAATTGAAATCTTTAGAGAGTTTATGTTCTTGAGGACCAACAACAACAACAAAAAAGCGTTGTTGCAAAATGCTTGTGAAAGCCCTTAGCCATTTCATCCCCTTCCAAATAATAATGGATGTGCAAAATGTGCATTGTAGAAGAAAAATATTTATAAATGCATCCAGTCCTTCTACAGCTAGGCTCTGGTAAAGTTTCTGTTTTTATATTGTTTAATCTGTTTAAGCATTTCCTACCTAATCTTTTATATTTATTGGGCACTGGTCACCTTGGTATCCTAGACACAGTATAATAGCGAAGCAAGATGCTGCTTGGATGAGGAACTGAATACTCTGTCAAAGGAAATGAAGCATTATATTCTGCCCTGTACCAAAATAATTATCAAAGGGGATCCTGAAGATGCAGACGCTCTCTGTGGAGGGAAAAAGTATTCCATAGGTGTTCATTGGGAAATATTCTTATGGGATAGGTAGCTTTGTAATCAGAGGTAAGTAACTGTCAGCTACATTCATTTCTGAATGAATCAGGTTTAGCACTTATCCACCACTGAAAAGAGACTCTGTGGCAAATGTTCCATGACCCCAGGCAGAAGGCCCCAGCACAAGGAAGTTTTACATGGTAAAGGGCTGCTACAGGAGACGCTGAACCGTGCTTTCTTGTGCTCTCTACACAGTAAGGTGGCTAGGGGTAAGGGAGTGTAGTGTACATGGTTATGAGCTCCAAACAACTCAGCTTCCATCACTACTCCTGACCATTTATTTCTGTTGTCTGTGCATCATACCCTTGAGTTTCCTGACCTTATGCTCTTGGCAGGGGAAGTGGAATCAATTGAGAATAACTTTAGGCAGTATGTTAGGTTCTTGGTGGAGACTCATACTTGCTCACTCCATATGTATCATCTTTATTCTGAAATAAATCCACTATTGTGAAGGAATATTCTCTTCCCTCTCACACCCTAGAAGCCTGTCCTAATCCTTAGCCCTTTAACTTGGGCAGAGACAAGCAGCAGCAGCTCTCTGAAGTTCATTTTGTATTTCGACTTTTACAGACTGTGCCTCTTGCCTTCCCAGCTGGTAAATTCTTTGTGTTTCCTTGGTAAACTTGCAAGAGAAGAGCTTTTTTGAGCTTTTCCTTTCTTTTTGAGTAGAGGGCAGGTCCAACAATCCCCATATTCCCTAACAAGCCAAAACATTTGCCCTATGTGTGGAGGGTTTGCCACTTCACTATCCACAATAATATGGAAGGTAACTGCAGGTGGAAAGTTTTCATTTTGAAGTGTTCATCCATTTTTGAAGCTGGTTAGATCTATTAAGAGCTATTTGTGTAGAATAGTGAATAGAGGGAAGTATTTTGCCAAGTATAGGCAGGGGGGAAAAGAAAGTGACGGCCAGTGTCAGAGGGAGGCACAGCTAAACAGTGCCTGCTTAGCAGAGGGAAATCCAAAGGACTATTACCTTAAATCATGATGAGAAACACAATATCCTATGTACAAAATAAACCTTTTCTATTTTTTTAGCAAAATCCGCACTTATGAAATAAAATTTAGGATCCAATCTCTCTGTCCTGAAGTGCTGGTATTTCTTGAGTCAAATCCATTTAGCCAAAAATGGAAAACATTAAAGAAAACAAGCCTGAAGAGAGCTTATTTAAAGTTTTTAGTTGTTACACTCTGAAACTAATGAAGTAAGAAGTTTACAACACAAATTGTTTTTAAAGCTCTTGTAAGGCAATTACTTTCTGATATTTTTTCCATTATTTAAAAAAAATGATGTGAGGTTAAGATCATGAATTGTATGTTTTTGGGTGTTTGCAATGCTGGTATGATAATGACATATTTCAGGTGTTGTACAGAATCTACCATGTGACTGGAACACTGGAAAAAGAAATAGTTTCATTTCTATTTTACAGATAAAATGGAGAAATTCAACAGAAAATACAGAATTGAGACACAGAGAAATGAAAGGTCTGTGCTTTTTAAAAGAGTCTTGCATTTGCATCCAGAGCCAGATTTCCAAAAGACCTCTTTTCTCATTTATGCAACAAAACAAATGACAGAACTACAGGTTTTGTGCAGTATTGACTGACTGGCTCCAACTGTGGAGGCTGAATGCTTGAAAATCTGATACTAAGGGAACAGGTTCAATGCCTGCATGGTGAACCTGGCAGTACCACTGAAATGCATGCCTTATTCAAAACCCTGAAATATTGCAATATAGCTGCTTTAATGTGGTCCTGAGCTCATACCAATATGCACACCTGAGACTGGGAGCTTTGATAATAGTTCTAGACATGTGCTCAGGGCCACATTAATTCAGCTGCACTGCCTAATTTCTAGTCTTTGGCATGTGCTGAAGAGGAACAAGTAGGTGGGGTGTATTTCTTTTTGTGATGCTTCTGGGTTCTTCATGATCCTTATGGTGACTTAACATGTGACTTATTCAGTGTCATGCTGGAAATATGTACTAATTAAGGTACAATTAAGGTACAAATCTATCCTGCCTTCAGTATGTGGTAAAGCTAGGAATTGAGCTGAGACCTGGATCTCAATTGACTGCATCAGTCACAAAATCCCACCTCTCATACTACTGTATGGGTGCTGGGAAATACCATAATATATTTTTATTCTAACTTTACATCTTAATTTTATCAAAAAACACTTCACCATTAAACTGTTACAGCTGGGAGGGGGAGTGAATGTGATATAAGCAAGCAGTGCATCCTGGTGATGTCCCTCAGGGAACAGGAAAGAGAGGTGGTGGCAAGGCTCTGAAGCATTCATCAGTTTGATGATGGAGGAGACCTCTGGTACTGTGAAGGAAGGACTGCCAGAGGCAGTGCTTGAGAAGGAAGAGGACATAGATTCCAAGAAAGGTGGAAGCTGGAAGCTTGTAACCTCTGTCAGCAAGCAGAAATCTTCATTTCTATCTGAGGCAGTTTGTCTGGAGAGCAGGTATGTATCCCTATAACACAGAAGGAGCGTATTTCGTTGGTGTAGAAGGCTGGGCATCCCCAAGGTTGGGACAATTGAGAACACTGCCACCAAGAGGGAGTGATGGGTGATGATGGTTGAAGACTGCCTTCCATCTGTCAGTCTAACCTATAATTTCAGGAGGCCTGTTTCTTGCCCAGAGCCCAGACCCAAAATGTCACGAAGAGACCTGGACTCCAAAGCAAGCACACATATGCAACAGTGTACATGTGCCCTTGGCTTCCCCAACCTTACCAAGTGGAGCAGTGAGAAGCCAGCAGCAGCAATAAGATAAGCCAGGCAGGAAAGCGGGGTGGGGAAGAGGGAGAGCCAAGCCAGGCCAGCTGTAAGGAATTGGGAAGGGGTTTTTCTCCCCTCCCATCCCTACTTAGATGCGCCGGGTGGAAGCCATGCACCCGAGCTGGGCAAACAGGTTGGGGAAATAGGTACACTCTTCAAGAGCATGCCAGAGTTTGTGCAGGAAATGGGTTAGGGGAGAGGGGCAGCTGAGGGGACACTGACCCCTGGGGAGAGGGTGCTGCTTGTTGAGGAATCCCTGGCAGTCCCAGTGAGGGGAGTCTCTGAGCCAGCCTGAGCAGGGTTTCCACAGGGGGAGAGGCTGTTGGTTGACTCTTCTGCACAGAGCAGCCTGATCCCTTGCTGACTGGTGTGGGAAATTCAAACCTCACCAGTCAAGACCCAGATGCCGAAGCAAGCACACATGTGCACCAGAGCATGTATGCCCTCAGCTCCCTCAACCCCACCAAGCAAAGTAGCAAGGAGCCAGCAGCAGCTATAAGGTAAGCCGGGTAGGGAGGGGGAAGGGAGAGCTGATCCGGGCCAGCTGTAGGGTATCAGGAAGGGGTTTTCCTCCCATCTCATCCCTACTTAGATGCACTGGGAAGGAGCCACACCCAAGCTGGGTGAACAGGCTGGGCAAACAGGAGCGCTCTTCAATGCTGGAGTTTGTGCAGGAGTTTGTGCAGAGGGGAAAGAAGGAGAAAACTGAGACTCTAAGTGTTGGAGCCAGCAGATTTGGACAGAGTCTTCAGAGTCTTGAGGTTTGTGTATGTAAGGTAATCTTTAATGGAGGTGGTGACTTGGATCACAACCAGGGACCCTGCCATGATGCTGCCTCCTGCCAAGGGCTCCACTGAGGCCTCCACCCAGATGGAGCCAATGGGTAGGTCAGTGGCACCCGGGGTCCCTGCCTACAGGGGTTGCCTGGTGGGCCCTCGAGGGCCCAGGAGTAGCAGGAGGGCCAGGACTTCCCTTATGTGTCCCATATGTGCCTGCATTGAGGCCCTGGAGGGGCAGGTGAGGGAACTCCAGGAAGAGGTGTGCAGGCTGTGGAGGATCAGGGTGACTGAGGGGGAGACTGAAAGGCATTTCCATTCTCTGCAGGTTCACATGCCTGAGGGGAATGAGTCACAGGAGGGTGTCAATGTGGCCAGATGGCAGACAGTCACCTTGAAGGCTAGATGTCACAAGGCCAGGGCAACTCCCTCAATGCAGCTGGAAACAGGTATGAGGCCCTGGCATCACTGGAAGAGAGTGCAGCAGTGGAAGCCACTACCACAGCCACCACCTAGCAATCTAAGAGAGAACCATACATCCAGATAAGATGTCGGGTCATCATGGTGTGTGACTCCCTCCTGAAAGGAATGGAGGGAGCCATCTGCTGCCTGGATACCATGGTATGGAAGGTATGCTGCCTGCCTGGAGGCAAGATTTGAGACATCACAACGAGGATTCAAGACCTGATTAGGCCTTCTGACTACTATCCCATGGTCCTCATCCATGTAGGAGCAAATGATACAGCCCAGAGTACTCCAGGCAGGGTCATGAGTGACTACATGGAGCCGAGCTCAGGTGGTCTTCTCATCCATCCTACCAGTCAGTGGTGGAGGACAGCACCACAGCAATTGCATTAGAGAGGTCAGCTCGCAGCTTTGGAGCTGGTGCCATTGTGCGGGGTTTGGATTCCTTGACCATGACTTGCACTTCCAGGATAAGACCTTGTTCAGATAAGACAGGCTAAATCTTGCCACAAGAGGTGAGAGTCTCTTCTCTTACAGGTTTGTTGATCTCATACACCAGGCTTTAAACTAGGTTTGTCGGGGGATGGGGATGTTGACGACAGGGAGAAGCCAGGAACAACGAACCTCAAGCCAGATGCTGGAACAGTACAGGTAAGTACCAACAGCCCCACTAAGCATCAGAATGGGGAAGTAGCAAGGACACCTATTGTGGTGGGGTTTAGATGCCTCTATACTAATGCTAGTAGCATGGGGAACAAACAGAGGGAACTTGCACTCCTGCTTGTAAATAAAGAATTTGACCTGGTTGGGCTAACAGAAACTTGGTGGGATCCTACCCATGACTGGGCAGTGGACATAGAGGGCTACAAGCTGTACAGACAGGATGGAGTGGGGAAAATGGGGGGGAGGATATTGCTTTCTATGTTAAGGAGCAATATACATTTTCCGTAGTTAAACTGTGCCAAGAAGAAGGGCAAATTGAGGTACTATGGGTCAAGTTACAGGGGGTAAAAGGGACTTGGTAGTGGGGGTCTACTACAGACTCCCACACCGGGTGGTGGGTGAGTTAGACCTAGAATTATTGAGACAGCTCTTAGAGGCAGTGCACTCAAAGAACCTGGTCATGGTGGGTAACTTAAACTTCCCAGGCATCTGTTGGGAGAAACAGGCAGCCATGTCTGCTCGTTCATGAAAGTTTTTAACCTCCTTACAGGACCTTCACCTATCACAGAAGGTACATGTTCCCACTGGGGGAAATGCCTTGCTAGACTTGGTACTGGCCACAGGGGATGACTTAGTGAGGGATCTGCAGGTGCAAGGTAACCTAGGGGATAGTGATCACTTATTGATAGGGTTCACTATCTGGAGAAAGCTGAGGATGATAAATAGTAGGGCGGAAATGCTAGACTTCAGGAAGGCCAATTTCAACAAGCTCAGGAGATTAGTTAGGGAGTAACTGATTGGTAAAAGCCTTGGAGAGATGGGAGTCCAGGAAGGGTGGGCATTTCTCAAGGGGCTAATCCTGCAGACACAGAAAAGGACCATCCCAGTACACATAAAAGGGGGCAAAAAAGCAGACACCCTGGTTAACCAGGGAAATCCAGGAGACCTTGGAGGGGAAAAAAGAGGCCTACAGCATGTGGAAGCAGGGCGCTGCCACCAAGAAGGTGTATACCTGCTTGGCTTGAGCTTGCAGGGAAACAGTAAGGACAGCCAAAGCAGAAATGAAGCTTAGGCTGGCAGCAAAAGTTGAAGTTAATAAAAAGTCATTCTTTAAGTACATAAGAAGCAAAAAGAAGGTGTGGGGTAACTTAGGGCCCCTTCAGAATGAACTAGGGCAACTGATAACAGATAAGATGGCCAAAGTGGAGCTTCTAAATGATTTCTTTGCATCCGTGTTCCTGAACATGAATATAACTACACATCCCACTGGGACTTTAGGTAAGCCCTGTATAGATACCAACCCACCAACTATTCATGCTGACCTAGTAAATGAGCACCTGGAGGGGTTGAATATATTTAAGTCAACAGGCCCTGGTGATCTTCATCCTAGGGTACTTAGGGAATTAGCTGGAGTCATAGCAGAGCCACTGGCACAACTGTTTGAGCACTTGCGGTGCTCAGGACAGGTCCTGGAGGACTGGAAAAGGGCCAATGTGATCCCTATTTTGAAGAAGGTGAGGAAAGAGGAACCAGGTTACTATAGGCCAGTTAGCCTCACCTCTGTTCTTGGCAAGACCTTTGAGAAAATAGTAAAGATCACATTTGCAGGGGACCAGCGGGTAAAGAAATGCTAAGGGGCAATCAGCATGGGTTCTTAGCAGGCAGATCCATCCTGACCAACCTAGTTTCATTTTACAACCAGGTCAGAAAATGCTTGGATGAAGGAACAGAAGTAGATGTTGTTTACCTAGACTTTTGTTTGACATAGTGTTACACCCAATTCTTATAAATAAACTAAAAAACTACAATGGAGATTACACAGTCTGGTGGGTGGAAAATTGGCTTATGGGATGCATTCAGAGAGTGGTGGTAGACAGGTCAGTTTCTATCTGGAGAAAAGTAGGCAGTAGAGTCCCCCAAGACTCTGTCCTGGGACTGGTACTATTCAATATTTTCATTAGTGACTTGGATGAGGGAGTAGTAAGCACTCTGTCCAAGTTTGCTAATGACACAAAACTATGGGGGGAGGTAAACACACTAGAGGGCAGGGAGCAAATCCAAGTGAATTTGGACAGGCTGGGGAGGTGGGCGGAACAGAATAGACAGAAGTTTAACGAGGATAAGTGCCATGTGTTGCACCTAGGAGGAAGAATCATCAGCACTCCTATAGTCTGGGAGGGACCATTCTAAGCAGAACAACTGCGGAATGGGATCTTGAAGTCCTAGTCAATTCCAAAATGAACATGAGCCACCAGTGTGATGAGGTAATAAGTAAAGCTAACTGCACCATTTCTTGCATCAGTAGATGCATCAAAAATAGGTCTAGGGAGGTGATACTTCCCCTCTATGTGGCATTGGTCAGGCTGCAGCTGGAGTACTGCATCCAGTTTTGGGCACCACACTTCAGGAGGGATATGGATGGCCTGGAGCAGGTTCAAAGGAGATCCACTCATCTGGTTAAAAGCCTACAGAAAAACCCCTATGTGGACCGATTGGGAGACCTGAACCACTTCAGCCTTCGCAAGAGGAGGCTGAGAGGTGATCTCATGGCTGCCAGAAACTCATCGGGGTGGGGGGGAGCAAGAAATAGGGGATACTGTGTTTACCAGGCAACCCACTGGGGTAACTAGAAATAATGGCTACAAACTGGAAGACGGCAAATTCAGATTGGACATCAGGAAAAAAAAATCTTTACACTGAGGGTTGCCAAAATATGGAATATGCTTCTGAGGGAGGTGGTGCTGTCCCCTTTCTTGGAGATATTTAAAAGGAGACTGGACAGACACCTGGCTGAGGTCATCTGACCCCAGCACTCTTTCCTGCCCAGGGCAGGGGGTTGGACTCAATCTAATAGGTGCCTTCTGATCCTAACATCTGTGAAACTATGGATTACTGAGAATCATCTGGTTCTCTAACTACTACCCCACACTGCTTATCCATGTAGGTATCAATAATACCAGGAGTGACCCTGAGTAAATGAAAAATGACTACAGGGCTTTGGGTGCAAGGGTGGAGGGGACCAAGGCTCAGGTGGTATTCTCAATCCTTCATGTCAAAGGGGAAGGGCCCAGACAGGGATGGACATATCCTGCAGATCGATGCATGGCTGGGCAGATGTTGTTATTGCCAGGGCTTTGGCCCTTTCAACCATGTAATGATCTTTCAACAACAAAGATTACTAGGAAGAGATGGAATCCACCCGATGAAGAAAGGGAAGAGCATCCTCATATAGGCTGGCTAACCTAGTGAGGAGGCCTTTAAACTAGGTTAGCTGGGGATGGAGACCAAAGTCCTGAAGTAGGTGTGGAAGCAGGTGACCTGGAGGAAATACATGCAGGAGGGGGCAACATGGAAGGCTTTCTCATTCTTCCTGAGACAATAGGGCAATTGGCTAGTTGCCTGAGGTGTCTGTACATGAATGCACAGAGCCTGGAAAACGAGCAGCAATAATTGGAAGTCATTGCTCAGTCTCAGAACTGACATGATTGGAATAACTGAGACTTGGTGGGATAACTTACATGACTGGAACACTGTCATGGATGGGTACAAACTGTTTAGGAAGGACAGGCAAGGGAAAAGAGAAAGAGGAGTTGTGCTAATGTAAAAGAACTGTATGATTGTTCAGAGCTCTTATATAAAACAGGAGATAGGCCTGTTGAAAGTCTCTGGGTTACAGTTAAAGGGTAGAGTAACAAGGGTGATGTCATGCTGGGTGTGTGCTATAGATCACCAGACCAGGAGGATGACGTGGATGAGGCTTTCTTCAAAAACCTAGTGGAAGTTTCCCAATAATAGCCCTGGTTATTCTGGGGGATTTCAATCACCCTGACATCTGCTGGTAGGGTACAGCAGTGTACAGACAATCCAGGAAGTTTTTGGAGTGTTTGGGACAACTTCCTGGTGCAGATATTGGAGAAGCCAACTAGGGGTTGTTCTGTTTTTGACTTGTTTCTCACAAACAGGGAAGGATTGGTGGGGAATGTAATAGTGGATGGAAACTTGGGCAGCAGCTATCATGACGTTATGGCTAGAGTAGAGGTTCTTAAGCTGTGGTCCGTAGACCACTATTGGTCCGTGAGCTCCAGTCAGGTAGTCTGCAAAAAGGTTGCAGAACAATCAAGAAGACCAGGTTTGTTTAGCAGGAAACTATTCAAGCTAAAACACAAAAGGAATCTTCAAGAAGTGGAAACTTGGACAAATTACTAGGGAGGAGTATAAGAGCATTGCTTAGGCATGCAGGGCTGAAATCAGGAAGTCCAAACTGCAACTGGAGTATCAGCTAGCAAGGGACATGAATGGTAAAAATAAAAGTTTCTACAGGTATGTCAGCAACAAGAGGAAGGTCAGGGAAAGTGTAGATCCCTTACTGAATGGGGGAGGCAACCTAGTGAACAAATGATCTGGAAAGGGTGAAGGACTGAATGCCTTCTTCATGTCAGTCTTCACAAGCAAGGTTACTCCCAGATCACTGCACTTGGCAAAACAGTTTGGGGAGGAGGTGAGAAACCAACAGTAGTAAAACAACAGTTAGGGGACTATTTAGAAAAGCTGGATATGGAAATGCACCGAAGGGTATTGAGGAAGTTAGGTGATGTGATTGTGCAGCTACAGGCCATTATATTTGAAAACTCATGGTGATTTGGAGAGGTCCTGGATGTTTGTAAAAGGGTAAATATAATTCCCATGTTGGCAAAGGGAAGGATGATCTGGGGAACTAAAGACCAGTCAGCCTCACCTCAGTCCTTGGAAAACTCATGGAGCACATCCTCAAGGAATCCATTTCAAAGCACATGGAGGAGAAGAAGGTTATTTGGAACAGTATACATGGATTTACCAAGGACAAGTCATGCCTGACCAACCTGATTTCCTTCTGTGATGAGATGGATGGGTCCTTGGATGTAAGAAGAGCAATGCTCCTGATATACCTTGACTTTAATAAGTCTTTTATTACCATCTCCCAGAACATTTTCGGAAGCAAGCTATGAAAGTGTAGACTGTAAGGTGGAGAGAAAACTGGGTTTATCATCAGGCTCAGAAGGTAATAATCAATGGCTTGATTTCTAGTTGTGCCAAGTGACATGTCCCACGGGTCAGTCCTGGGGTGGATTTTGTTCAATATCTTCAACAATCTGGAAGATGGCATGGAGTGCACCCTTAGCAAGTTTGCAGATGACACCAAGCTGGAAGGAGTAGTAGATGCACTGGAGGGTAGGGGTCGGATTTAGAGAGAACTCAATGAATCGAATGATTGGATCAAAAGAAATTGCATGAAGTTCAATAAGAAGAAAATAATTATCAAAGGGGATTCTGCAAATGCAGATGTTCAAAACAAAGTTTTTCACTTAGGACAGAGCAATCCCATGCATTGGTACAGGCTGAGAACCCACTTGCTAAGCAGCAGCTCTGCAGGAAAGGACCTGGGGATACATGAGTAATAAATAAGCCAAATATGTGCCAACAGTGTGCCCTTGTTGTGAAAAAGCTAGCAGCATATTGCGCTGCTTTAGTAGGAGTGTTGCCAGCAAATCAAGGGAAGTGATTCTTTTCCTCTATTCTGCATTGGTGAGGCCACATATGTAGTACTATGTCCAGTTCTTGGCTCCCCAGTACAGGAAGGATGTGGATAAATTGGAGAGAGTCCAGCAGCTGGCAACAAAAATGGTTCAGGAGCTATGGTACATGACTTATGAGAAGAAGCTGAGCGAATTTTGGCTTATTTAGTCTGCGCAAAAGAAGACTAAGGGGGGATTTAACGGCAATCTTCAGCTACTTAGAGGTGGTTCCAAAGAGGATGGAGCTAGATTGTTATCCGTGGTGAGAGATGACAGAACAACGTGCAATGGTGTCAAGTTGTAACAAGGGTGTGAAGGTTCCAGTACTCCAGATAAAGCTACAGGTACCTTTACGCTGGCTATTACCTCCAACTCACTTGCCACATCTTTGGTGTTAAGAATGAAAAAGGAGGATTCAATAATGCTGTTATGGATCCCACTCCTCTTTCTGGGGTTACTCACTTGGCAGTGACTTGTTGACCTGGGGCTCCACCTTCCTTACACATGCCAGCCATGCTGTCACTCCAGAAGCTCTTGACACATGCTTAGGACTGCAAAGCTTCTTCAAATATAATGCTGTTGGGTGAATACTGGATAAAGTCTGTTCCTGGTCTGTCTGGGGCAGAAGAAGAAATGGTGTTATTGTCTAGACCGCCGCCTCCTGAGTATCCAAAGAAATGTTGTGGAACCCACAAAACAAAACCAGTGTCAACAAAAATATACTCAGGGGTTACAGTGTGGGAAATACCTTACTCCTGGATCCTTCCCCAAGGGTGTTTCTATGATTTCTTCAGTACCCCTTAACAGAACCCCTTGTCTTGGATCAGGGGTCCCCAGTTCTCCCAGGGTCCTCCGCATGCCCTCAGTATCCCAGAAGTAATGTAAAATAAAAATGAAGCTTCCAGCGTGCCTTTGACTAATGCCCCTGAAATAACATAACTAAAAATGAGGCTTTCAGTCCTGGGCGTGGCTTATAGACTAGGGCGTAGAAATAAGCAAATAAAGTCCTCCCTTGGGCATTTGCAAAGCAAAGCAAAGCAAAAGTAGGACTTTGCATGCTGTGTCTCTAGCTGAGCTGGCTGTGTCAGTTTTAGACACCACCTGTCCTCAGGCTTCTTCCCACCGCCCCCCAAGGGAAGCCTGTCATATCCCTACCTCAGCTGGCTTATTCCCTGGAGTCCTGTGGGGTTACCAGCTTGTATTTGAGGTCATCTTTCCTCCTGATGACCTCCCCAAAGACTATCATGTCCTCTAAATTTCAGGCTCTGTCTCCTGACTCTCTCCTTTCTCATAAACGGTATTGTGTTTTCCTTTATAGTTTCTATGCATTGCCATTTTCTGATGTCATCAGCCTGGTGTCCTTGGAGCTGGAAGGAGCACGAGTTTATAAACAAGCATTGTGGCATCACATGCCACTCTGCCATCAGCTGCAGCCTTCCTACAGGTAAATATAATGGGCGATTGGCCCATACCTAGTCTCCATTAGCTCATCTCCGGCTGTCAGCAGCAATCCTGGCATGGCTACCAGGCATCTAATATCTGTCTTTTTGGGTCTTCCCATCACAAAGAGAAATTTAGGTTAGCTATTAGGAAAAACTTTCTTGTGAGGAGGGTAGTAAAGCACTGGAACAAGTTACTCAGAGAAGTTGTGGAATCTCTATCCTTGGAGGTTTTTAAGATCCAGCTGGGCACAGGATTTGCTGACATGATCTAGTTTGGGATGGTCCTGCTTTTAGCAGGGGGTTATATTGGTAATATCCTGTGTTCCCTTCCAACCCTAATTTTCTATGATTCTATTATTCTATGATAAAATGAACTGTATCTGGCTGTGGGTGAGATATAAAGGAAACAACAGTAGTATTTTAGAGGGATTCAAGTCTATCTGGGACCAACTTACGTAACGCAGCTGGCTGCATGATTATCATGTGGCCTGTATATATTATCTAAGGAAAAGATGGAGATAAACAGAGAGGTTTTCCTAACCTTTAAAAATGGATGTTATGCTCACTAAATGGCTGGTAACAGAATTGATGAGCCATTTTTTTTTTGTTTTCCCTTCTTTTATGGATCATAGATATCTATCTGCTTAAAAGGTCTTTACAACTGTTATTACATATAATACCTAAACATCTAAGAGATGCAAAAGTTCAACATGGGATAATGATAATACTTTCTACTTTCAGGTAAGCAACACTTTTCATCTGATGACTGCAATGAAAAAAGATTATATTAAACCTGAGAGAAATAATCCAGGAAGGTATCATGTACAATGTTTTTAATAGCCATGTAAATGATGAATCCTTAGTTTGCCATATGTTTATATGATATTTTATTTAAATTATTTTAGATATTGAAACAGGAAAGAATACTTATTATTAAGCCAAAGAAAGACTCAGATAATTAAAAGATTACTAAAATATTCAGGGGGGAAATGCATCTTTGCATTTCCACAGAGGTGGTTGCTGCATGAGGTGAGAAGGGAATAATTTTTACCCCCTCTGCTTCTGCATGTTAGTTCATTTGGGGGGGGGGTGTCTTTCTTTATAGCCTTCTTCTGAGGCATCAAGTATTGACTGCAGCCAAGGCTTAGGACTGGGACTTAGGTGACTGGGACTTAAACCTGAAGGTTCCTGGTTAGAGAGACTTACTCCTCCACGTAGGATCAGATTGATCACAACATTTGGGGTCAGGAAGGTATTTTACCCCATGGTCAAATTAGTATGGACTATAAGGGGTTTTGCATTCCTCTGTAGTGGGAGTCATGGCCCACTTCCTGGGATCTCTCAGGTGTTTATTAACAACCCTTACAGCAGCAGGACATTGGCTGCCATGGCCCCTCTGCTTTATCTGTAGCAAGTTAAGGTGTTATGTTTTGTATTTTCAGGGTTGACTCTGTGGTTTGGCTAACAGGTTAGACATTGGAGTTGTATACGATGGTTTGGATAGGTATGATCCTGCCTTAAACAGAGGGTTTGACTAGATGACCTATGCAGGTCCCATACAGCCCTACTTCTCTATAATTCTATGTCTTGACCAGGGGAATAACAGCATAACAGCTCTAACATGGGTGGTACCTTTAATGTCAGGAACCCAGACAGAAAGTAACCACTAAGCTGGATACCTTCAAGTCAGCCAGCCCTGACAATCTGCACCCCAGGGTACTCAAGGAGCTAGCAAGCATCATAGCCCAGCCCCTGGCATGGATCTTTGAAAACTCCTGGTGCTCTGGTGTAGTGCCCGAAGACTGGAAGAAGGCCAATGTGGTGCCGATCTT